>NW_016107619.1:2288425-2309102 GCF_001604975.1 Cebus imitator
ATTCTGTACTTAATGATATCTGAGAATTCTCATGATTATAAAATTGTGTGTGTGTGTGGGAGGGAGATTAATTAAATTGGCATGTGTGTATATTTTATTTTATATGTATATTTTTTTGAGACGGAGTCTCTGTCACCCAGGCCGGAGTGCAGTGGCGAGATCTCGGTTCACTGCAGCCTCCGCTCCTGCATTCAAGCGATTCTCCTGCCTCAGCCTCCCAAGTAGCTGGAACTGTAGTAAAACTTTGAGGCTCTACTAATTTATTCTTTATAGCAATTCTAAGAAGGTGGTATTTTTGTGTTTAATTTCTACTCCCCACTTTATTAAGGTATAATTAACAAAACATGTATTTACAGTATACAACCTGATGTTTTGATATATGTATACTGCACATCATGAAATGATTAAATCAAGTTAATTATATCCGTCACTTCACATACTTAATATTTTTTTTAAGATGTACTGTAAGCATTTTTTTCTCTTTTGTTTTGCTTTTAAGCAATTTTCACATCTACATAGCTTATTCCTCCTGTCTAACTGAAACTTTGTACCTTTGGCCAGTTTCTCCCCATCCCACTCCTTGGTGCTTCATTTTTAGAGGAAAACTTAAAAATGAATGAACAGAATTAGAATTGGCTTTATAGAATGAACCAACGGCCCCTTGTGAGAGAATCTGAACAGCAGTGCTGGCTGGTTTGGAGTCTGTCTCTCTCCTCCGTAGGGATTGGTGTGGTATTTTCTCAGTGCCCTCTGGTGGTGATCTGAGTGGGGGTCATCTTGTTGAGGTTGCCAAAGGGACTCGTTTTAGAGGGCAGTGGAAAGCATGAACACACCTGGGCAGAACATGGTCGTCTTTATACCAGAGTTTGAATCCAGGGTTCCATATATCCAGCTGAGAGATATGCACAGAAGTTCTGTTGTGAGAATGCTGCTGGAAGTATTATTGGTTGTGCTTTGTTGTTTTTGTGTGTGTTGAGACGGGGTCTTGCCTTGTCCCTCAAGATGGAATATGGTCACATGATCAGAGTCCACTGCAGCCTGGAACTCCTGGGCCCAAGCGTTCCTCCTGCCTCAGCCTCCTGAGTTGTACCTTGTTTTTGAATAAGGTGTGTGGTTTTGGAAGACATATTTGTCACGTCCGTTCATTTGCAAGTTTGTTGTAATTATGAGTGTTTACTGGCTTTAGAATTTAGAAGGAAATTTCATGTCTCACTCCTACCAGTCGTCGTATCGTGGTGAATGGGGTAATAAGTCTTCACGCTCTCTGAGTCAGTACTGAGGATTCTCTTGTGACAGCGATGTCAGGAGAGGCAGGTATCTGGTGGTTTCTGCTAGTGACAGAGTCCACCATCCTCTTCTCACCATCATTTTGAGCAAGTCATTTCCATTTCTACTTGGCTGCAGCCAGGCTTCATCGCTTTCTACTCTTTTGGAGTTATGTTCTTGAAGGCCGTGTCTCCTGGCAGTTACCACGGTGAGTGACTTTTTCATAATAGACCTTTGATTTATCTTCAACCTTAACACTCTTGGGCTAGAAGTTTCATGGCTGAGCCTCCTTTGGCTTGTTTTCTGGCCTCCTTGTTCTCCTGCTTATATATTCTGTCTCTTGCAAGCATTCTCTCTCATTTTTTTGGGAGGGGTGGGAGGCAAGGGACTACTTTCCCCACATCCTTGAAGTACAATGTTTTAGTCCTCATTTCTATTAAGTTCTTTCTTCACGCTTTGAAGATTTTTGTTTGCACTGATGCCAACAATTTTACTTGTCTATTACTAAATTTATTTCTTCAGGTGTGATTTCCTTTGGGTTACAATTTTTTAACTGCCTGCCTTTAAAAAAAAAATCACTTCACATTCAACTTATCTAAAATTAAGCTCTTCATCTTCTTTCTAGTTTCAGGCTTCTTCTCATAACTTACCTATTTCTGTTAATCCTCACTTTCTTATATAGCGTTTTTTCTAACTCCCTTTACTCCTGGGGTTTTGCCAGCATGAGAATTTTTAAACTGAGTGTTCAATTTAGTGACATAAAGAATTTCATATAAATATAATTCTATGTATGGATAATCATCCTGTAACCTAGAACTGCCATGATATTTTATATTTGTGAGTTCATATTTATTTACAATTATATTGTTGCCAGACAATTACCTAAGGCAGAGGCTAGAATTGCTTGAGATCCTGCAGGCCACATATGGCTCCAAGATGTTCTTCTAGCATTTACAGGATAACTTTTTTGTTTTTTTAAAATCATAAAAAGTATCAAAAGTGTAGCAGACATGTCCATTCCTGATAATTACACAGGCTAACACATGCAGACATTGTCCTAGATCTGGTAGTTACAGACTTCATATGTAACTACTATAATTTCAAGGTGCTGATGAGCATAAATGATACTGGCAATGGCTGGCATGGAATAATGAAAATCTTTGTGATTTCTTGCTGACAACATTAGGCATTTTGTTAAAAGTACTGCGTCTGCTGCCTGCATTCATAACCAAAGGAATTGTCAGATTTCCATCAGAGGTTAGTAGAAATAAAGACGTAATTTTTTTTTGCCCCATCTACATTCAGAAGCCCTCTGAAATCCATCCATGGACCCCACTGTAGTTGCTCTTCCACTCACCTCCCCCACTGTTTTCTCCTTCCCTTGTGGGTAACCATTTTATATTAGTGTTCAGTTTAGCTTCCCAATTTTTCTTCTGGAAAAAAAAATATATATCTACACTTACGTGTTAGTATTTACTCCCCTCATACATAAATAGTGCCTGTTTTCAGCTAAGTATCCGCTAAGAATTTACTTTCTTATCAGTATGTGGAGGTCCTTTCTTTCTTAACAGTTTCTATCTTTGCACAGTGCTCCATTGTCCTAACTTAGTCTTCCTGTCCCCTACTCATGGGTTTGGGGTTGATTTCAAGTCTTGCAGCAACACAACTTGAATTTACCACTTCTTGTGGTTTTGGCTGACATATTTTGGGAATAGATTACTAGAAGTGGATTGCCAGGTCAAAGGAGAAAGGCATCTGTCATGTTATTAGATCTGGCAAATTCCTATTTTTATCATGGAACATTTCCTCAGCAATAACTGTATTGTTTTGAACTTTGTTTTTTGTTTTGTTTATTTGAGTTGGAGTCTTGCTCTGTCGCCCAGGCTGGAGTGCAGTAGGGTGATCTCTGCTCACTGTAGCCTCCAATTCCTGGGTTCCAGCAATTCTCCTGCCTCAGCCTCTGAGATAGCTGGGATTACAGGCACGCACCACCATACCTGGCTAATTTTTATATTTTTAGTAGAGATGGGGTTTCACCATGTTAGCTAGGCTGGATCTCGAACTCCTGACCTCAGGTGATCTGCCCGCCTCAGCCTCCCAAAGTGCTAGGATTACAGGCCACCACATTGGCCTTGTTTTGAATTTTGAAAGCAGTGTCTGTCAAGTTCTGGAACCCAGAAATGAATTGTTGGAAGTTGGAAAGTATAAATTAGAGTCTTTGTCATCCTGAATTCTTTCTTACCTGTCCCACCATATCCAGTCAGACCAGTTACCGTGATAACTGCTTTGTGTCGCCTATGTCTTGGGCCTCTTCTTTTCCATTGCTGTAGGTCTAAGTTGAGCTGTTATCTCAGTGTCACTTGTCTTCTCTGAAACCTTCCATAACTCTGTCACCCTCACGGAATAAAGGCCTTGCATCCTGTTACCACCAACCCAGCTGCTACCTCTCACGACTTGCACAAATCCTTCACCCGGCTCCTGCGATTGGTTTCTGCATCGTGCTTGTCTTCCTTGGACATCAGCTTCCCGGTACCTCTACTGCTGTTCAATTCCTGCTCGTCCTCTGAGAAACACTCGAAGCCCACATTCTGTAAAGACTTCCTGATAATTGTAGCCTGAAATGACTTCTTTTGCCTATTAACTTGAATTGCCACTTTTGCCTTTATCTTTAATATGGCAGCAAATCATCCATGCCATATGGCATCTCTTCTAATACCTGCAGGCAAAGCTTTAACATTTGTGTTTTCACCTGTTGATATATTGTTGCGGGAGTGTAAACCCCTCTATTGGTAATGTTTTACATAGCATTTCTTTAAGCTGATTTTCTGGTAGCATACTCAGTACTGTTGCTTTTAGCGCTGATGCCAAGACCCATATGTACACAGAACCAGGTCGTCTTGCAGAGATGCATTCCTTTCTGTGAATGAACTGAATCTGACCCACAGATTTACAGCTAGCATGCTTTAAGTCTGTTCTTTTTTTTTTTTTTCCCTTAACAGCTTTATTGAGGTTTAATTCATGTACTATAAATTAACTCATTTAAAATGTATAATTCAGTGATTTTTTGTAAAGTTAGAGTTGTGCAGCCATCATTACAATGCAATTTTAGAACATTTCCATCACACTGAAAAGATCCCTTGTGTCTATTTGCAGTCACTCCCCATTCCCACCCTCTCCCCAACCCCAGGCAACTACTAACCTACTTTGTCGCGATAGATTTGCCTATTCTGGACATTTCATGTAATAAATGGAGTCATATGATATGTGGTCTTTTGCATCTGGCATTCACTTTTTGTTAATATTTTTGAGGTTCATCTATGCTGCATCAGTACTTGATTTTTTTTTTTTAATTGCCAAATACTATGACTGCTTGGTATTATTGTGTGACTGCCTCACATTTTGCTTATCCTGTCCCCTGTTGGTGGGCATTTGGGTTGTTCCACTTTGGGGTTATTATAAAGTGCTGTGAATATTCATGTACAGGTCTTTGGGTGGATGGATGTCTCATTGTTTTTGGGGGGTTGATATCTGGTAGAATTAATAGAGCATGTGACAGATTTATGTTAACTGAACGTGGTCTTTTAATGCCCCAGATGTTTAATTATTAGTTTTGAGTAACCACACGAACAAGGCAATGCAAGCATATGTGATCAATTCCTGTCTGAGGATTTGACTTGGAATTAGCAAAAGAAGCAGAACCCATTTCTTATTTGGGTATGTGTTTATTTCTCTGTCTTTATAGCCAGCGGACTTAAAGGTTTAGAATGGCTTTAAATAAGTAGAGATAAAACTTAGTGCCTCTAGGAAGCCATCTACTAGGGTGTTTATTGAAATTTGTTTATGCTACTTGTCAATTTTAATTGTTTGAATGGGAGTTTCTGTAGTTTTATATCGAAAGGGATAGTATACATCTTATAAGTTAAGTGCAAATTTTTCAAGCCTCGAATTTCAGTAATGAACTCATGTAGTCTTATCTAATGTAGTAAATGTCCTTCTTGGTAGATGTGCAGATACTGAATGCACAAGTTCTTGGTCTGTATTTTAGTCCCTGGCCTGGTATCTTTGTTCAAATTTCTTCTTGATTAAAAAACGTAGAATAACATTCAAATACTAATGAGTGAAGATCCAAACAAAGTAGAATTTTCAATAGTTTTGGGAATGTAAATATAAATAAAAGTCAAGCTCATGAATTTGCTAGTTCTTTTCCAACCTATTCGTTGGCAGCAATTTGGACTTGTCATTACATATTCATATCACAAGGCTTTCACTTGTCTTTTTCATGCTTCCTTTTGAAGCCAGGTTGTAACATCAAATGCAGGAGAGACTCTTGGTAGCACACTTCTTAAGGAGGTGGAATGAGACGCTCCTGCGGTCCTAAGGAAACAGCATGGGTAACACCTCTGAGCCTGAGCTTCCTCAATTTGTGAAATGCAGCTCATACATGCAGAGAATGTACTTACTGTGAGGAGTAAATCAACTAAAGCTGTTGCACAGAGTCTACCTTAGCAGCCCACAGTAAATACTGTTCCTTTCTTTATGTAGTTAATAAGCTGACATGGAACAGTTCTACTCAATGGACATTCTGGAGGTGCCATGGGTGTGGGTAATTGAAACGTAGCGGATAGAAGGTCCCTGGAGTTCATTCGGTTACAGAGTGAGTGTCTGTTTGTGTTTTAGAAATTGTGGGGCAACAATATGGAGGATGGAGTGGAGGGGGTGAGACCAGTGAAGACCCTTTAGTTAGTGAGCCAGATGAGAGGTAATAATGCCTAGACTCCAGCAGTTGGGAGTGTAAAGAGAAGTAGGATAAGGAGATGGAAATCATAGAACTGAGTTTTCATCAGGGACGAAAATAGAGAGGAATCAAAGCCAATGGGAAATACAGAAGGGAGAGACACCAGTCGGAAGACTAAGCATAACCCTCAGTTGAAAGTCTTGGTAGAGGGTATGGGGAGGAAATGAGGAAAATAGATAGGATTTGATGTTTGGGCAATTAGAAGAGAAGGTGGTGCTTTCGTAACTCCTAGGATTCCAAGTTGAGCAGCCAAGGCTTCTATTAACTAAGTTGGGAAGAAAGGCAGGGAGAGAAGAGTTCGGTTTTGAACCTGAGTCTGTGGCCTTTGGAAGATCCAGTGAAAGGAGGAGGAAGAGCTGGAGTGAGGAGCCCTTTGGAGCCGTTGTCGAGGGTTGGGCAAAGTAGAAGGGGCCACAACAGATCAAGTGGCTTGTTGCTGATTTTCTTATTCCTGAAATTAACTTGAAACTGTAGAAATGTATTATTAAAATCCTCAACAGAGCTTTTTGTGAAGTGTGTATATAGCCTGAAGCTTCAGTTTTCTTGCCTACACAGTTTTACCTAATCTTGGCCGTACTTAAAACTCAGGTTGGCTGTATTATTAGCCTCTTTCTTTTTCAGGCATTCCTTCATTTAAAACTTAAGGATGATTTAATAATTTCTTATGGAATTCAAGAATTTCTGAGCTTGAGCTTTCTAGTCTCAGTTCTGAGTGGCATAGAGTATCCTTTAACCTGCTCGATTGTTTTCTTATGTATGTAGCAAATAGACCACAAGAGAACATAGCATGTTCCATGTTAAGAAGCAAGCTTCCTACGGCAGTGAACACTAGCAAACCCATTTCCCCTCTAAGACATAGAATATTTCCAGTACTGTGGAAGCTCCCTGAGTGCTTCTTCCCAAACCCATGATTACCCCACAACATTTTAATTGTCTGACCCTCCCCCAAATGCTTTTGCTTCTGTTTTTACTTATGTTATATGGGTTTGCTGAGTTTTTTTGTTAGCTTTTTATTATGGAAAGTAGAAACTGCAATGTATCTGTCTCTCAGCATTTTTTCTCTGCAAAATTTTAAAGTAAATCCCAGCCATCATATCATTTTAATCACAAAAGTATGTATCTCTAGCTAGTATTTTTTTTTTTTTTTTTTTACATAAGTACAGTGAAACCACAGTAGCCCGTGTTTTAAGCAGATAAATGTGTGTGGTTCATGATGGTGCCTTCCTTTCATGTCGGGGAGAGCTAATCTCTCTTTCCATAGAAGTACTCTTTTAAAATTAATCTTAGATATAAAAGTGATGTACTGTTTATATTCCCTCGTTACCTTTTTTTCACTCAAGACTCCTGAATTTCACTCATGTTGAAGCATGTAGCTGAAGCTGGCTTATTTTGTGAGGTCTGTTGACTGTCCCACTGCTTAGTTGGGAATTCTCCTGTTGGTGGACATGTGGGTTGTTTCCAGGTTTCTTTGTTTTGCTCTTATAAACAGAGCAGCAAATGCATGTGCTTGCATATTTTCTGGTGTTCACATACAAGAGTTTCTCTAGGTCTAAATTGTTTTACTGTCAGTTTCATACCTTATGTGCCACACTGCAAGTAAAGCTTAAAATTCTGAAAGTTTTAATTTTAAGAAGTTTATTCTGCTCTATTGTATATTTAGGAATTGTCAAAGTAATAATAGATTAGAAGAATACATAAGGCGTAATTGGTTAGATAGGTGATGAAGAAATGCTTGGCCCTGTCCAATCCTGGGGCCGTGGCTGAAAATTATAAAGTGTAAGCTCCCTGCTCCTGAAGCTGGAGGTTTGAATCCCTGGTGGATCTCCCTATGGTCACTGACTGATGTGGGCCGTCAGGTCATCTCTCTGTCTTCTGCACTAACAAACACCCTCAGCTGCCTGCTTCATCCTCTGACTGGGGCTCCCCACTCCACTCCCCTCACTTCTTTACCCACCTCAGTTCTTCCTGGACCTCTCTAGAGTCCTCATCCATGAATGGGAAACTCCTCCATAGCCACTTCTCACACTGCTTCAACCCCATTGCTATTCCATAAAGACTAAGACTCCTTAAAGCCCTCTCTAGGTGTGGCTGTTCCTGTCCTCTGACATCCTGCAGGCCTCCAGACTGCAGGCAGGGGTCCACTGCCTCCTCATGGGGGTTGACAGCCATAGACCCAGAGACTCTTTGGAGTTCCTCTGCAGCACTAGCCATTTCTCTCCCTGCAGTGGTCATCTGCTAAACCACCAGAGTTCAGAAATTCATTGGACACTCTGGCACAGCCCAGAACCTTCCTGTCCACTGCAGACACCTATTACCAAAGATGGTTGCAGGCCACCCCAGGCTTCAGCCCCTTGTTTCCTTGAGCTCTGTTTTGTTGCAGTCATTCACGGGTGGGGCCCTGCTGAGCCTTCCCACCTGGACTGTGGTGCTCCCACAGTCCGCCTTGACTGAGAGCCCCCCACTTCCTAGCCAGAGGCAGGAAGAGGGTGAGGCACGTGAGCCTGTTAGCATCATGCCCTTTCCAGCTTTCTTACTCCTCACAGCCCACATGCTTAAGGTGGTCTGTCTTTTCTGTCCTCCCCACCCATTCCAGTTAGATTTCTGCTCAAGTAATAGTTAGCATTTTTGAAACAGTGTTGCCTTATTCAATCCTCACCACAAACCCATGAGGTGGGTTAAGAGAGATGAAAGAACTTACAAGGTCATACGGTTTTATGCAATCACTGCCTTTTCTTCTCTTGGCTTCCAGGCTTGGGTTCTTCCTCATTGTTTTTGGCTATAACTTTGCAGCTACAAACTCTGGGTTTTCCATCATCTAGTCAGTTTTTAAATGTTACTCAGGACTCAGCTTGGGCTGTCTCTCTGCCGCATTTTCCTGAGGAACTGTGGTTCCCAGAATCAGGCGGTAGACACCAGAGATCGGCTTTCTGTAGGGCTTCCTTCTCTTCTGTTTTGTGGCCTGTGTGTCCAGCTACCTGGGATGATTCACAAGGACCTCAGGTTCACACATCCAAGGGCAGCTGCCCTCCCGTAGACCTGTTCCTCTCTAATGTTTCCTGTCTCAGTAGATGTTATCGTTGTCAATATATTTATCAGATGGGTACACATAGGTATTAATCACTCACTCGAGTAAGTAAAAAGTAAATACAACGCTGCTTGTTGCAGTATTATAATTGTTAAGTAAATACTTGAAAGCTTTTTGTAAGGTACTATTATTGATGAATAATGGAATATTATATGACTCACAAAAGAAAATGAGGTATGTTTCATTAAGTGAAGTGAGGTAATATCGTTCTTAAGTAAAAAAAGTTTGTTAAACCAGTGTATGATTGATCCCCAAAGAGCCGGAAGTCAGTAGGGGTCAGCACAGATTTTTTTTGTTTGTTTGTTTTAAAGTCATGTTCCTTGAAATACTGGGATTTTCTTGAAGCACTACTGGTCTCGAGATATGTTCAGGAAAAAATATTTCATGGCCAAGTAAGTTTGAGAGAAGATGCTTTATACTGCTTTTCTGTTGCAAATTTATAAGGCATGTTCACTTATCAAGACCTCTGAAGGTTTGTGGCAAACAAAGTATTTAACTTCACTAAAGCTAGTACTTCCCAAACTCCCTTGATGTTCAGTTCAGTTGATGTCCCAATTAGCGTTTAGTAGAAGACTGTTGTAAGTGCTCTTTTTCAAAAGCTCTTTCAGTATGCATGGATGAAACTGAATTACTAATATCAAAGAAGATATATTTTTCAGGATTTTTGCAGGTCATTTAGTTAGTTCACACTTCTACTCAATGAAGGAATCTTATGCACCATTAATCTTGAGAAACAGGCTGTTTGATTAGTTCACAGTTGGAATTGGTAGGGAGCTTGTTTAATATTGATTCTGTTGGCTTTCATCTTCCTTTGGACATCTTCCTTGTCTTTTCTGTGAGACAAGTTCTTAAATATATGACTGCCCTTCTTCTGTTAGACCTGTTTATTTTGACTGTTGTGTTCCATTATCTTCCAAGGGTTAGATGAAAGTGAAGTATAACTGTGGCACGTGTGTGTCTGTGCGCGAATGTGTGTCTGCGGTAAAAGCTCATGCGGGCCCCGTGAGCCACCAGCTAGTGTGAGTGGAGGCACGGCTGGCTCTGCCATTGCTTCTTGTCCTTGACTAATTGCATCTCGTGCCTTGGTTTCCTGTCAAGAAAACGATAATCCCTCTCTGGGGATTAGCGAGAGTTTGTGAGCATGGTTTGGGCTGGCCACCTAGAGAACGCTGAAGTTGTGAGGGGCCCTGTGGCTGCCCTTGCTGTTGGCCTGCTTCACTCACCAGCCAGCTGTGTGTCCAAGCCAGGAGGTGGCACATCAGCAGGTTACACGCCTGAAACTCATGGATATTCATAACCCCGATTAGTAACTCCTGCAATGCCAAGGATCTCCTATACCAGAGTACTTTTGAAAACTACCTGATTTCCTAAGTATATGTATATTTTTTGTTTGTTTTTAATATCTTTAGGTTTGGGGACCTCCTAAGTTTTCTAGCTATCAGATGTAATTTATGAGGAAATGCTTTTACCCCTTACCTAAAAACCATTGGAACCTCTCTGACTTTTATAAAATCTGCTTAAAATTGACATTTTTTGATGGCCTGATTATGAGATAGTGGATATATCCTCACCACCATTTTAATTTCGTTTGTAAATTAAAATTCAACATTAACAGAGAAGCAAGTGTTTTGTGGGCACCTGTATTCTATTTTATTGTTCCAAGCAGTTTTACAGTCAGTTCCATTCACAGACACTTGAGTGATGCTTCAGCAGATCAAGCATGGGCACACACACACACACACACACACCCCTACCTCTAAACTGGAAAACCACTACCTGAGCCTCTTGTATCCATTGGAGCTGGCTGGTAGATACAGAGGTGGCCCACCCAGATGCCCCTTCAAGGAAAGACTTGACTCCTAGCGTTAGTGCCATTGAGCCTCAGCTGCAGAGCCGCCTGGTCCGGGCTGTGCCCTTCTCAGCCCAGTGGGAGTTAAAGGCTTGGCCTGCAGCCCGTGTGAGACCCTCTGGCAATACTTGTTAAAAAGTTCCCTGCCAGGTTGGTGCTGGCTTTATAGGGCCTACATCACACTTCAACTTTTCAGTGCCCTGTCTGCTTCCTCTTCGTCATCTCGTGGATGCCCATCTCTGAGAAGCGACTTCCAACCAAGCCGGGTCTCAGTATGTGCTCCAGAGAGCCCCGCCTGGGACCTGCTCACAGTCTCTGTTACTGCCCAGCATGTGTCTGACCTATCTGTCCTTTAAGACCGTTTCGTGATGTGCTTACTTCTAACATTTCCCTTTAGACTTTGTTTTAGGTATCTTTGCTGTATTAGTTATTAATGTTTTAAGTACATAGGTGAGGCTCTCTAGGGGATATTGGAAATGTAAGATTAGGTCATCCTCTTTAAGCCCGCCCACTTAAGTATGAATTTTTGAAAACCTCAGATCAGCTATGCATGAATTTTAGATACTCAGTGGGACCAACTAGAAAAAGAGAATGGATAGAGAAGAATAAATCACATAACAGCAGGAATAGAAGATTTTGCTAGTTTTTCAGCATATTTGGAATGTAAACAGGTGTGATGTGACATAAAGTTACCATGTGTAGGCCTGGACACAAAAAGTGTACAGCAAGTAAACTTGACAGTGTGACAGGAAAAGTTGTATTTGATGTCATACATTATCAGTGAGTGGTTTTTGTTTTGTTTTGTTTTGTTTTGTTTTGTTTTTAGACAGAGTCTCACTCTGTTGCCAGTCTAGAGTTCAGTGGCCCGATACCTGCTCACTGCAACCTGCACCTCCCGGGTTCAAGCGATTCTCCTGCCTTAGCCTTCCAAGTGGCTGGGATTACAGGTGCATGCTACCACACCCAGCTAATTTTTGCAGGGTTTCACCATTTTGGCTAGGATGGTCTCAATCTCTGGACCTCATGATCCACCCACCTCGACCTCCCAAAGTGCTGGGATTACAGTGAGCCACCGTACCTGGCCATCAATGAGTTTTAATAAAGTAAGATTTGTAATTGGAATCAAATGTGATACAAAGAATAGGGAATATGTAACAAACATATTTGATGTGCTTATGCTGAGACAGGAGAATGGAGGTATTAAGGAGAAAAATCCACATTGAACATTTTATTTGGTATATTTTAACTTTGCTGGAGAATAACTGGTGTCTTGACTTTATCTTTTATATTGTCCTCATAGTTGCAGTGTTTATCTTAGTTTTTCAAAAGTCAAGCTTTAGAAAAAAAATTGGGAGTTTCTTAAATTTCAAAATATTTGAATAGATTTAATACCGATACCATTAAGACTGACTTGTTAACTCTTTAAAACTATCAGCTCTTTTAGTTGGAGATGTTGAGGTTTCCTCATTTAACGAATAGGCAATTGATGGCTGTTTTTTCCTATGACTCTTACAGTGGGTTCACTGTTTTGACACCTTAAAAATGGAAGAACCTAAAATTCAGACTAGGGTGTACTAGTTTGTGGTCCTGCTACTTTGTAGCATTTAAAATCTTGCCAAGTTTGATTGCTTCTTTGAATTAGTTTCTTCATCTGAAAAGGAAGGGTCAGAACTATCTTTAAGGTTAACCTCTGATTGCCAGGGACTATGTTTGGCTCTTAAGAACAAATGCTTTTGGTACACAAATGCATAGCACGTAAAGTTTCTGATTTTACAAGTAGGTTACATACCAAAAGTTATGTGTCAGCGTCCTAGACGCACACTTGACCAGGTGCCCTGTGACTCATGCCTGTAATCCCGACACTTTAGGAGGCTGAGGCAAGACGATTGCTTGAGCTCACGAGTTCAAGACCAGCCTGAGCAACATGGCGAAACCCCATCTCTACCCCCCCCAAAAAAAAAAAATTAAAAATTAGCCAGGCATGGCTGTCCCAACGTGTAGTGCCACTTACTCGGGAGGCTCAGGTGGGAGGATCACCTGAGCCCAAGGGGTCGAGGCTGCAGTGAGCTGTGATCCTGCCACTGCACTCTAGCCTGGGTGACAGAGTGTTGCCATATTTAAAAATAAATAAGCACCCTTTATTCTATAGCTGTAGCATTATGAAAGCAGACCATGTTTGTTTTGGTTTACTATTAACAGTCAGTAATACCTAAGATGGTGCCTGGCATATGGTAGTTTCCTACTAAATATTTGTTAAAACTAAGTAGTCACTAAAATTCTGTAATTTTCACAAGCTTGTTTAAACACTGTTTTGGGGTATGTATACATTTGCAATGACCAAAATAATATAAAACATGACTAAATGAAACAGGAAGACATAAAGTTTAACCTAAAATCTAATATTTGAAGGAAAAAGTTTAGAAGACAGAAGATACAATTTTGTAGAGATTCTCAAAGGGATTTCAAGCAAGTTGAGATGCTTGATGATACTGGCATTTTATTTCTAAATCTTTGAAAAACATACAGCTTTTCAGTTTCTTAATGTATTCCTTCATTTACTTATGTGAAATATTTGTTGAACTGCATGCCAGGCTCTGTATGAGATTCTCACGAGCCAGTGGTGCTTGCATTCCAGTGAAGTGAGGGAGTTACAATACAGAAACTAGTGCGGGATTATAGCCTCGAGTAAGTGTTAAGAAGGGAAAATCCCACTTAAAGGCAAACCTGAACAGCTTCTGGGACTTCCTAGTAAGTTTCCTTTGAAAGTATGACTGGAAGGCAACTTGAAGAAGGGGGTTACTCTGCAGGCAGAAGCAGCAGCAGATGCAGAGATCCTCTGGCTGGGAAAGGAGACTGGCATGGCCAGGGAAGGGGACATTCATGCGGCTGAACCCGAGGGGAGGAAGGGGGAAGAGTTGAGGTTTTGTTAAGAGGCAAATGAAGAGAGATAAAAGGATCTGTTAGTGCCATATTAAGGATTTCCCTTCTTCAAACTCTGCCTTGGCTCCCTGTTGCTCTTAGGGTGACAGCCTATTTAGAATCACGATGAAACCATCTTAGGATGACAGCAATTTTATGCAGCTAACTGCTATGTCAAGACTGAGGCAAGCAGATGCAAGGTACTGGAATCTAGTTTAAACAACTAAAATAGTGGCCCAGGTAAGAGATGATGATGATGATGTTTACTAGAGGAGGAAAGAGAGGAGAGGGAATGAATTTGAAGTCACCTTAGAAGTGAAAGTCCGTAGCCCTTGAATATGAAAGATGAGGGCTGTGGCATCAGGCCCATTCCCAGGTTTCTGACTTGGGGATACATGGGGTGGTGCCATTCACTGACCTGGACAACACTGATGGGGAAAGGCATTTGAGGGGCAGAGTAGAATATTTTTTCAGTTGCTGATAGAAATTAGAAGAGAAGGAAAAGGAAAAGGAGTGAAAGAGCACCTAGAGGGGTATGAGAAAGCTCATCCAAGATAGAATTAACTGAACGGCAGGTTTAGGGAATTTGAGTGATAATTTCTCCTCAGGGGAAAGTTAAATCAGTGATGGGGGAAAGTAGGGTGGGTCCAAACCGTCGATCCTATCAGATGGCGCCACCAGTCCAAACACGCTTATTAAGTGTGCTGTTGACCTTCTCAAAGTAGATGATGAAAGGAAAGCACATGGACGCTACACACAGGAAACATTTGCAGAGTGGTTGCTGAGTTGTTAAGTTTCTTAAAACTTGAGCAAGTCCTTGTTTTAGATATTTATATATTCCACATTTGAACATACCTATTTGAATGTAAGACATAAAACATTTTAGGATCCAGAATGATGTGGATTCATAAAATACCAAGTTCCATAGCCCAGAATATAAATAAATATTAGAGAGTAGGTTTCAGTGGCTCAGACTTACTCCAAGGCATGACCTCACAGGGTCCGTAAATGTGCCTTAGATGGCCGGGCGCGGTGGCTCACGCCTGTAATCCCAGCACTTTGGGAGGCCGAGGCAGGCGGATCATGAGGTCAAGAGATCGAAACCATCATGGCCAACATGGTGAAACTCCGTCTCTACTAAAAAATACAAAAATTAGCTGGGCGTGGTGGCACATGCCTGTAGTCCCAACTACTTGGGAGGCTGAGGCAAGAGAATTGCTTGAACCCGGAAGGTGAAGGTTGCAGTGAGCCGAGATCGTGCCACTGCACTCCAGTCTGGCGACAGAGCAAGACTCTGTCTCAAAAAAAAAAAGGAAAAAAAAAAAGTTTGCCTTAGATTACACAGAACTGTGTAATGCCATTGAGGATAAAGGATGAGCTGACTTACTTGACAGGGTAGCTCGGACATACGTTTGCAGGCCTTAATAACCTAGCCTCCTTGTTCCAGGTCTCGTTTACTTCCCAATGACATTTTTACGAAGCCATTGAAATTACTCAGTGTTTCTTGATTTGCACTAGAAATATCTATTTAAAACCTTTACGTTTTGATGTGATGTACATAGGTAGTCCTTAAATTATGTTTGTGATATTGTACATTGAGAAGCACTGATTTGATACAATATTGAATACCTAAGTTACTTTATGGGTCAAGATGCTGAAGCATTATGAGTTGTATTTCATACTAGTTTCATATTCCTAGAAATAATAGCCACTACCATGTATTAACCATTTACTGTGTTTTAAGTATTTTCTTATACATTATCTTATTTAAACTCTACAACAACCATTGAAGGACAGTGATTGGCCTCCATTTTTCAGACTAGGAAATTAAAGCTTAACGAGATTGAGAAACTCACCCAGTACCGCATGTACCTGCCTAGTGGGTGTGGCACTGAGCTTCAAACTCAGGTCTCTCTAAATTCAGAGTACAGCTAGTGCTCGACTTACAACCACGATTGGTTCCGACAGACTGGTCATAACACAATTTGGTCGTAAGTTGAATAGGTTATATGTACAGTTGAAACGGTACACACGGAGATGGTAGTGTTGCCGGAAGCTGGTCCGCACTGTCGTACGCCCAGCTGGGCAACGTTTGCGCTGCCAGACGGGGAGCAGTCGTGGCTAGTGATTGTGGTTGTAAAGTCAAATGGTCGTAAGTTGCATAGGTCATAAGTTGATCAATACCTGTACATTTCAAATCTTGATAATTCTTGCCAGAATCCCTTCTTAAAAAGAGAATGCCTGTTTCCTTTCATTTTCAGCCTCACCAACATTTGCATTCTTGCTGAGTTCTAAGTGAAAGGTTAGTAAAAGTCATAGGTAACTTGTGAGAGTGAAATGATTTTTCCTATTTATTAGCTGTTTGTGTTTCTGGGAATTCCTGAGCATATCCTTTGCCCTTTTTTCTTTGCGTTTGTCTTTCTAATTGTCATCTAGGTCAAGTGATATATATTTTTGATAACTTTAAAAGGCGAAGGCAACAGAGTTAGTTGTGCTTGTGTGAACTTTTACCCAGCCTTTCTCTTGAGTGCTAATCATGATTTTGAGCTAAATGTCTAACTAAGCATTTTTTTGTACACAGACCATATGATTAATATGAGCGTGTTTTTACATAGAGAAATGGTCTCTGGACTACAGTGGGTCTTGCTAATGCCTGGAGACTCAGTGTTTCTATCAGTGTGTGTCACTCTATTACAGCACCCCAGAGAGAATCCACTAATTCTCCTTATTTCTTCCTCAGGTTGCCTGCAATGAGATTGCATTCTCTACATTTAAAGGACATCCTTTCTGAGCTGCTGTGAATAAATTTGGAATGGTACTGTATATTTTCATCTAATGGAGAACTAGCTGTACTTTGAATAGGGATTGCTGCACTGGACGACTTGAGAACATCCCTCACAATGTCGTCAACCCGGAGCCAGAACCCCCACGGCCTGAAGCAGATTGGCCTGGACCAGATCTGGGACGACCTCAGAGCCGGCATCCAGCAGGTGTACACGCGGCAGAGCATGGCCAAGTCCAGATACATGGAGCTCTACACGTATCCTCCTGCCTAGCGCAGGTTGATTTGATTAGAGTTTTGATTATTTACTAGTGTGACCTATGAATTAGTGTGATTTTATGTCATTTTCTCCTCCCAATTCATCATGTAAAATAATTGCAGTTCATTTTTAGCCTTAAGTTTTTGAACGGAGTAGAACTGGTTCATTAGTAGTCAAATGCAGTGCTGGTCAGTACAGTCACCACTAGGCACATGTGGCTGTTTACATTTGAGATATTTTGAAGGTTCAGTTCCTTAGGCACGCTAGCCGTGTTTCCAGTGCTCAGTAGTCAGAAAATAAAATATTTCTGTCATTGTAGAAGGTTCCGTTGGGCAGCACTGGTCTAAAGCAAGGTCCTGAGGTTCTCAGCAGATCATTTGTTTTACTGTCCATTTGTTTATATGTTGTCTATGACTGCCTTGTGTTATGGAAACAGAGTTGAGTAGTTGTGTTAGAAACAGTTTGGTCCATGAAGCCTGAAATATTTACTGCCTGCCCTTTTACAGGAAAAGTTTGTTGACCTGATCTAAAGGGATAGAACATCAAGCGAAAGTTTTCCTGTTATGGCCCTATTTTTTTGTGTGTTCGAGACAAGGTCCCGCTCTGTCACCCAGGCTGGAGTGCAGTGGCGTGGTCACAGCTCACTGCAGCCTCAGCTGCCTGGGCTCAAGCAACCCTCCCACCTCAGCCTCCCAAGTAGCTGGAACCACAGGCACGTGCCACCACACCTGGCCAGTTTTTTTGTTTGTAGAGACAGAGTCTTGCTATGTTACCCAGGCTGTGGCCCTATTTTAAATAACAGTATTTAAAAGTATTCTATTCCTTTAGTATTTGGTCTGTGATGTGCATGGGGAACTGTACTGTGTGCTGCAAAGGCGATGAGGGTGGAAAAGATGCGGCTGCTGCTATTCGTGTGGCTGGAGACGCACTGTCTAATTTGGAGGGTTTCTTGATTCCATACACATACAACATTGAAATGAGAGTTAAGCTCACTCAGGAGAGAGGAGATTGCTACTGACTCTAGGACTTTAAAGTTGCTGATTCAACAGAGCTTCAGGTTTAAATTTTTAGACTATCTCAGTTATGATCAAACTAGGTTTTGTCATATTCTAATATATTCTTACATACGTTAATATTTTAGAATCCTAAAAAAAATTAAGCAGATATAAAACTATGTCTGTCTCTGAATTCGCATAAAATGTATTGTGTGTGTTTGCATTTTTATGTATGTATATGCACTTACATATAGGATACTTTTTAAAAATAATAGCTTTATTGAGATATAATTACATACCATAAAATTCACCCTTTTAAAAAGTATACAATGCAGTGGTTTTTAGTATACTTGCAGAGTTTTACAACTGTCGCCACTGTCAAATTTTCGAACATTTTAATCATCCCAAAACGACACCTTGTACCCATTAGCAGTCACACCTCATGCCCTCTTTCCCCCAAGCCCTGCTGAATTTGCTCATTTGTACATTTTGCACAAATGGAATCATATGATGTGTGGGCTGCATGTGTAGCGTCTTTGACTTAGCTGCTCACAGGCTTCATCCCAGTAGCACGCATCACTACGTCATTCCTTTTTATGACTCAGTTGTATGTCTAGTCTACATTTTGTTTACCCATTGATTAGTGATAGGCATTTGAGTTATTTCCACCTTTTGCCTGTTATTAATACCATTGTACACATGTGTGTGAGTTTTCGAGTGGCTCTATGACTTCTGTTCTCCAGGGCATGGACCTAGGAGTGGGATTGCATGGTCCTGTGACAGGTAGGATGCTCTTGAAGTAATAGCATCTTTGTCAAGTGAGAGGATATTATGCCACCCAACAGGGTCCTGGCTTGCTTGGTATGACAGTTTCTTAATTCATGTAAGAAAGCTGAAGATGGTGGTTCCAGTGGTGAGGCAAGACATTATTGGTTGGATTTCTGATATACAGAAAGCAGGAGAGCACTGCTCCAGAGACCAAGGAGGTATCATTGCTGATCTGTCTCTGGAGAATTTCTTTTTAAAATCCACATTATTGAGATAGAATTAATATGCCTTATAAGTCATGCCTTTTTTTTTCTTTTTCTTTTTGAGACGGCGTCTTGCTCTGTTGCCCAGGCTGGAATGCAGTGGCACGATCTCGGCTCACTGCAACTTCCACCTCCCGGGTTCAAGCAATTCATTCCCCTGCCTCAGCCTCCCGAGTAGCTGGGACTATAGGCATGTGCTACTTTTTTTGTGTTTTAGTAGAGAAAGGGTTTCACCTCGTGATCCACCCTACTTGGCCTCCCAAAGTGCAGGGATTATAGGCGTGAGCCACCATGCCCAGCCTTGGGAATTTCTTAATGTGTTCTTTCTAACTAAATCCGGTTGGTCCTTTTTCTGATGGATTGTTTTTGCTCATAAGACAATGAGACTTTGTATGCCAGCAGAAGTTTTCGGATTCTTGTGTCTACAAATAATTAAATTCATATAATTTGTAGTTCTAGTATCTGTACCTTTTTTTTTCAGGACTACCACTCAAATTGGGTATTTTTTTTTTCCGTTTTGTCTGAGAATAGATTTCTAAAAATTGGAGAACCTAAACTGAGTCTAAAATAGCTTACTTCAATTCTTTAGACATTATTTATGAAACAACAGCTACAGTTTGAGTTCTGTGTGTCAGGCGTTGTGCTTGGAACTGTCCACGCTTCGTTAAGCCTCATGTTAGTAGTTACCTTGCTCTGTGGATACGCTTCAGGAGCCTGGTTGTATAGCAGCCAGTGGTGGTGTTGAGGCAGGTATTCAGGTTCTCAGCAGACTGAATCTGGAATCGCCTTTAGCCACTCTATAGCGTTCAGCTACTATATTTGAATGAACGTATTTCTCAGAGTATTAAATTTCTATATTTTCTTTGAGAAGTTGTGGAGATGTATTTTGATTAACTCTTCAATATATTAGAATTGAAAGCAGTAGAGTGTATACTTACGTTTATTAATTACTGAAAATCATAAAATATGATGTTACCCCCCAACTCTTCACATATATTTTCAATATCATTGTGAGAACTGCAAGAATTCTGAGTCATCTGTTACATTTTTGTAGCGCCATCTTTACTGTAAGCCATTTACACATAGTACTTTTTGGAATTGCATATATGTTGCCATTACTGCTGTTTTATTCCAGCCCCAGGCTGCATAACAGAGCAGTTTTTCAAGAAGTTTTCTCTTACTGGCATATATTTGGTCATTTAAAAATAATCTCCTAAAGGCCTGTTGACCGTGACATCTAACACTTGTAGTTGTAAGGTTACGTTTCAGGGTAGGAGGTCCTTTGGATCAGGGAAGAAGGAGCTGGCAGTGCATCTCACTCTTCTAGTATCACAGTATCACTTTGCAAAATTAGACATGCCTCATCAGCAGTTGGCAAAGGAAGTGGGTTAGAAAGGAAAACTGGTTGAGAGAAAAAGAAGGGATTCTTTTCCTTCCCGTAACTCTGGCTAGCACCTAACAGCTAGATTTTTACCCATTGTGTATCCTGGTGGAGCAAATGGACTTGTTTGTTTGTTTTAGAAAAATAACCTTCTTGCTGTAAAACAAATACTTGGATCCTTTAGGAACCTGTGACATTTGTGGTTGCTATAGCAGGGAGGTGGGTTATTTTATAGCATAAATCTTTATCTTGACTTTCAACTCAAAGTGGTGAAAGAGAGAAGGGAATTTTGGAAAAGCCAAATGAGTGAGGAAT
>NW_016107619.1:2309202-2359295 GCF_001604975.1 Cebus imitator
AACATCTGCAGACAGAAAGAGCCACTTTAGTTAACTTGGTTTTCAGCCGTTTCTCAAAGATTTCATTTTTCTCCTAAACTTGTATCCTTGAGCCATCACTCTCTACTGTGAGTCTGTCTGGTTTTTGTGCTTGTTTTGTTTTTGTTTTTGTTTTTAGAAACGGGGTCTCACTATGTTGCCCAGGCTGGAGTGCAGTGGCTATTCACAGGCGCGATCCCGCTACTGATCAGCACGGGAGTTTTGACCTGCTCCATTTCGGACCTGGGCTGGTTCACCTCTCCTTAGGCAACCTGGTGATCCCCTGCTCCTGGGAGGTCACCATACTGATGCCGAACTTAGTCCGATCGGCATAGTACACTACAGCCCAGAACTCCTGGAATCAAGCGATCCTCCAGCCCCAGCCTCCCACGTAGCTGGGACTACAGGCATGCACCACCGCGCCCAGCAAGTCTGTCTGTTAAGCACTTCCAACTATTCACTTCGAGTTTTCTGTGGTGTCTTACACATGTGTAATTACAATGCAGCAGTGTGTGTGTGCGTGTGTGTGTGTGTCAGTGTCAGTCAGAGACAGTCTCTATCACCCAGCTGGATTGCAGTGGTGCATTCATGGCTCACTACAGCCTTGAGCTGGGGTCAAGTGATCATCTTGCCTCAGTCTCCGAGTAGCTGGGACCACAGGCACACAACACTGCATCTGTCTAATTTTTGTATTTTTTGTAGGGACAGGGTTTCACCATGTTGCCCAGGCTGGTGTCAAACCTGGACTCAAGCTCTCCACCCACCTGGGCTTCCCAAAATGCTGGGATTACAGGTCTGAGCCACCATACCCGGCCTCTTTTTCTTTTGCAATAAAAGACATGGAATAAAATTCTGTGCAGGTAGGTAAATAATACTAGGGTTTCCTTCCTTTTGAATTTGAAATAGGTATTGACACTCCTTAATCAATTTATCAACACCACTATATTTCAGTTGTGCTTAATTTAGAACACAAAGATGGGTCCTGGCTGCAGGAGAGGCGTTTAAGGGGAAGCAGTGGAGTGCGAGGGTCTGGCCCCGCTGGTGCAGGTGTCAGGTCACCTGTTGGAGGTTTCTGTTCATTTTCCTGGGCCCCAGACCTTCCTGTGTCTTGTTTCCAGGTCGGGTATCTGAGATTCTTAATTTTACCTTCTCTTGAAATCAGTTTACACTTTCATGTTGATGTCTTTCTCTTTTTTTCTCCCTACCTGAATAAATTCCCATGAACTTGGAAGTTTCTATTTGTCTTCCTGTAGAGTGCTGTGGCCTGAATTAGTTGATTTTGTTCTTGAGCCGGTTTTTCCTGTCTTCTTTCCCACCGCTAGCACTGTAAGGATCTCATTCATATTTCATAGTCTTGGTTGCTCTGAGTAAGTCATAACATAGGCACATTCAGAATTCACATTTAATTTTGTTTTGATGTTTTGTGATAAGATTCGTGATGGCTGGGGGTCGGGGCACTTTTTCACCCGAGTCAATCTGCTTGGAGCCTGCAGCTGTGCTTTGCAGGGACACTGTGCCAGGACATGCTGGTCCTTGCTGCAGCTCAGCACCTGCCTGTTGAGCAGTGCCCTTTTCATGTCCACACTGACCGTCACCTTCCCTTCCATAGGAGCTGCAGCGGCAGAGGAGTGCTCAGGTGGCAGCCTCCCTGCTTTGCCTGTTTACTGCAAAATTCTCTCCTTTATCAACCAAAATTTCAAAGAACAGCAGATCAAACAGAAGGAATAACAATTCATCTTCTAAGTAGATTAATGATGATCCATGTCTGTTTTAGAATAACCAGTGAGCCCAACAAATGTGTTTAGACACTTTTCATCTTGTACTCTTCATTTAGGAGTCTTACATTAATCTGATTCTGCTCACCTAATGAGCATTGCTTACATCAAATGAACCTAAATATAGAAAGTTTTTCATATTTCTGAGATGTAATCCTTCCTTCTCTTAGGTATATGTATGTTTATCCATACTTTTAGCATAAGTCTGTAAAAGGACATACTGGTTCACAAAAAGAAGAAGTGCAAATAGTAAGCATATGGGAAAATGTTCAACCTTATAACCGTCAAAGAAATGAAGAATTAGGCCACACCTTTAATTCCCAGAATTTGGGAGTTTGAGACCAGTCTGGGCAACATAGCAAAACCTTGTGTCTTAAAAAAAAAAAAAATTAGCCAGGGGTGGTGGTGCGTGCCTGTAGTCCAAACTACTACGAAGGCTGGGGCAGGAGAATCAATTGCGCCTGGGAGGTCAAGGCTGCAGTGAGTTGTGATTGCACTGCTGCACTCCAGCCTGGGCAACAGACTGAGATCTGTTTTTACCTGTCAGGTTGAAAAACATTGTAAAGAAATGACTACTACAGCCAGTGTTAGCAAGGAGACCAAGCTCTGCAGTGCAGGCAGAAATGTTAAGTTTGCTGTGATCTTTCTGGAGGGAAATTTAGAAATGTATTCTTTTGTTTTGAGATAGGGTCTTGCTCTTTCACTAGGCTGGAGCGCAATGGCATGATCATAGCTCAGCGCAGCCTCCAACTCCTGGACTCAAGTGATTCCACCCCAGCCCCCCACCCCACCTCAACCTCCTGAGTAGCTGGGACCGCAGGTGCACACCACCACACCTAATGTTTTATTTTTTGCAGACATGGGTCTTGCTATGGTGCCCAGGCTGGTCTTGAACTCCTGGCCTCAAGCAGTCCTCCCACCTTGGCCTCCCAAAGTTGTGGGGTTATAGGCATGAACCACACAACCCTGGCCTGTATATTTCTAGAGACATAAAAATGTACTTTAGTTCAGCAATTTGTTTATTTTTAAACCGGTTGAGCCACTGCACCTGGCCTAGGAAGTACTATATTTTTAATACCACTTTTAGTGCAGTCTTCCCACTTGATTTTTATAGAAGTTACTTTTTAAATTTCCACTTTTTAAGTCACTTTTGGGAAACAAATGGTAGTAGGAGATAATTCTGATATATCCTAAGGAAACAATTGTATTCAAAATTGTATGTGCAAGCCTCTTCCGCATATTTTGGTAATAGGAAACGATGGAAAACAACCTCAGTCTTCAGTATTAAGGATTTGGTATAACTGTAAATGGCCATTAAACATTAAAAATGCAGTGAAGACTATTGACGTGGAATAATGTTCATGATATATTGCTGTGGGAAAGCAGGATATAAAGTGCTATGTGAATTGTGAACCACCAGCACACGCTCCTGCTTTTGAAAAAGTTTATGTACACTGTATTGAAAGGAACTGTCCCTTATAAAGTGTTGGGCTTATAGGTGATTTTTTTAAAAATTGCTCTTCTTTGCCTTCTAGATTTTCAGTATAGAGCATGCATTTAAAAGTACAGTTTATTAGTTTGCCTTTTGCAGATGCTAAGTCATTGTTTGCAAAATTCTCTTTACCTTTTATTACTGACCTGGTACTATTAAAATCATGTTTAGGATTGAGAAATTGCATATCTGTCTTAGAGAAAGACCTTATAGAAATTATCAGATAGCATACTTTGTCACAAGTGATTTTTTTTCTTTTTTTGTTTAGTATAACTATGGCACATTCTACAGCTATTTTTTGAAGTTACATTCATGGTATATATACTCAGAGTACTTTGAACATTATATAACACATTTTTTAGTTTATCAAAATCAATTGCAAGTAGTTTTTGCTTTTGAAGTATGCTATTAGATATAAATTTATTTGCTTTGTATGGGATGTTTCTTTTCAGAAATGCATCTACCCAGAGACTGGACAGGACTCTATTCTTTTATGACTACAGATGGATTATGCAGCATAGTATGTGAGCCTGCTGTTTTGCCATTTGGTACAGATAAACTTGTTAACGTGAAGATAGGAAGTATTATCTATCTGTATATTTTTTTAATTAATTAATTTTGTTTGTTTGTTGAGAGGGCACCTTGCTCTGTTGCCCCAGCTGGAGTGCAGTGGTGCGATCTTGGCTCACTATAACCTCCGCCTCCTGCGTTCAAGTGATTCTCATACCTCAGCTTCCTGAGTGGCTGGGATTACCGGCGCATACCACCATGCCCAGCTAATTTTTGTATTTTTAGTAGAGACAGGGTTTCACCATGTTAGCCAGGCTGGTCTCGAGCTCCTGACCTCAAGCGATCCACCCACCTCAGCTTCCCAAAGTGTTGGGATTATAGGGGTGAGCCACTGCACCTGGCCTAGGAAGTACTGTATTTTTAATACAACTTTTAGTGCAGTCTTTCCACGTGATTTTTTATAGAAGTTACTTATTTAAATTTCCACTTTTTAAGTTACATCTGGGAAGCAAATGTTAGTAGGAGATAATTCTGTTTAGTTTTGCTGCTTTGATTGAATTGGCTTTTCTTTTAGATAATGACAGTGGTTGGAGTTTGGCAATAACTGAAAGTCAAGAAGTGATTCCCCAGATGTGTTCGCTTCAGAAATAAGGCATGGTGCTGTGGGTAACAGAGACACACTGGGCTCTGTCGCCCCGCTGCTCACTTGATATCACATTAGTGGTAGATGATGCACTCGGGGAAGGCAGTCTGTCAGTGAGGTCTAAGTGGCACAACGATGACTGGCACTGCACAGATGCCCAGAGAGTGTCTGCCTGCTGAAAGGTGAGGTGTGAAGCTTTGCGTCTACTAGGACCCTTTCACGGCGGCTTGCCCCTGCCCATCAGTAGAAAAGCATGCCTTGGCAGACAGCGTTTCTAGGATGACAGAAGAGTTGTAGGACCTATTTTGGAGGCTGATCCAGGCTTGGCTCTTGAACATAAACTCCTATACCGCCTTACACCATTTCCTCACCTGCCTGCGGAGAAGGCCGCAGATACCTGCTTACCTTCTCACCTGCTTTCTGGCCAAAGAAGCTCTCAGAGAACCTTCAGAAAAGAACCTCAAGAGTTTTCACAGTCAAGTGTGTGGGTTTGTTAGTCTGTAGCCGCCTTAGTGTAAAATAACCCATTGTCTGCTGAATTGTAGATTTTTAATTTTTTATCTCATGTTTTTGCTTTTCCTTATTTCATCTTAATTCCTGTGTTTAACTTTTCCTTGTACTGTTTTTTCTTCTTTAAGAATAACTTTAGATATGACCATTTTTCTTCTAAAGATTAGTCATAGTTCGTTTTTCTACTTACTCTTCTAAAGTAAATGATTTACGAACACTTAATTTGTGTGCATGTCGGGGGAACAGGTGGTGGGTGTGGCATTGGGAGGGGGGTGGCAAGTGTGGGGAGCAGCAGGAACCCAGGCCATAGAGAGCAGCCAGGAGGTTCCAGCCCTGTCCTTCACACAGGAGCCATTCAGGGCTTATTCTTTGGAAAGTGCCACACCTCATAATTCAGGAATATATCCACTTTACAGTCCTTCCTTGAACATGGGGAATTCTCCCGTTCCAGATAATACACTGGAATTATCCCAATAGCACTTTTTCCTCCTGTCTCTTACCAGTGAGGTGTGAGGAGGGGCTGGTGCCCTGGACAGAGCTCCCTCATGCAGCTTCTAATCACATGAAGAGTCTGCTGGTTCTGTTTCTGATAATGTTTCTCCATATAGTTCAGTTGATTTAAAGCTGAGATAAAAATACTGTGAAGCTAAGACTGTGTGTCATCAGAGCTATATAAGATCCGCTTTCACTCCTGCCTCCGATGACTCAGCCTGGATTCGAAACACAGTTGATCCTGTTCTTTAGGCGAGGGTGCCCTAAAGTGGGGGCACCTCTCAGGCTCCAGGTGAACTTCGGGTCCATTGAGCACCTTTTTACATGCTCATTGACCCTTCGTACGTCATCCTTTGTAAAGTGTCCAAGTCTTTCACCTCCTTTTTTTTCCCCATTTTTGGGATATTTTACTTTTTGTTATTTAGTTTTAGTTCTTTATATGTCAGGTATACCAGTGTTTTGTCTAATGTATTTTGCTGATATTTTCTCCAAGTCTGAGGCTTCCTAATCATTTTCTTAATGGTGTCTTTGCGTGAGCAAATGCTTATTTTGAGGAAACAATTTAATTGGTTTTATTTTTTTTGCAGTTATTGCCTCTGTGATATAAGAAACCTTTGCCTAGATCTCAAAGATATTTTTGTTTTCCTCTTAAGACTTTATAGATTGGGTAGTTACTCTTAGACCTATGATCCACCTGGAGTTAACCTTTGTATGTGGTGTGCAGTCGGGCTTGAGGTTAAATTTCCCGTGTCCAATTATTCCAGTGTCATTTGTTGAAAAACCTTTTCCTCAATGGACTGTCAACTTCTTATCAATTTCTACCCTAAAAGTTGATTGATTGGAATGGTATTGAATTTTTTTAAGGTGTTTTTTTTTTTTTTTTTGAGACAGAGTTTCACTCTTTTTGCCCAGGCCAGAGTGCAATGGCGCAATCTCGGCTCACTGCAACCACCACCTCCCAGGTTCGAGTGATTCTCCTGCCTCAGCCTCCCAAGTAGCTGGGATTATAGGTGCCCACTACTGTGCCCAGCTAACTTTTTTGTATTTTTAATAAAGGTGGGGTTTCACCATGTTGACCAGGCTGGTCTTGAACTTCTGACCTCCAGTAATCCATCCACCTTGGCCTCCCAAAGTGCTGGGAGTATAGACATGAGCCACTGCACCCGGCCTTAATGGCTTTATTGAGATATAATTCACATGGCATATAGTGCACTCATTTAAAGTATACATTTCAGTAGTTTTTGGTATATTTACAGATAATGTTCAACTGTCACATTAAATTTTAGAAGATTTTCATCATCTCAAAAAGAAACCCTGTCCCCTTTAGTTGTTGCTTTCTTCTTACCCCCACCTTCTACCAGTGTACTTTCTGTCTCTCTAAATTCACCTATTCTGAAAATTCTGTATAAATATAGCTATGTAATATGTGATGATATGGATTTAACTGTGCCCCTCATCCATTCATATCTTGAAACTCTAGCGCCCGTGTATTTGGATGGCATTTGGAGATGAGGCTCTTTGGGGGAAATAATTAAGGTTAAATGAGATCATGAGGGTGAGGCCTTATCCTGATAAGATTGGTGTCCTTATAAGAAGAGGAAGAGACACCAGAGAACTCTCTCCCCACGTACACACAGAGGAAAGGTGGCCGCCTACAAGCCCGGAAGAGAACCCTCACCAGAAACCAACCCTGACAGCACCTTGAGCTTGGACCTCTAGTCTCCAGAACTGTGAGAAAATAAATTCCTGTTGTTTAAGCTGTCTAGTCTGTGGTATTTTGTTATGGCAGACTAATGCATGTGGTCTTTTGTGACTGGCTTTCTTCCGCTTAGCATAATGCTTTCAAACTTCATCCATGTTATAGCATGTAAGATTCCATTCTGTGGATATACCACATTTTGTTTATCTGTCTATCAGCTGATGGACAGTTGGGTTGTTTCCACCTTTTACTATTATGAATAGTGCTGGTGTAAATACTTGTTTACAGGTTTCTGTGTAGACATATGTTTTCATTTCTCTTAGATGCCTACAAGTCTACTTTCTGGGTAAGATGGTAACTGTGTTTAACCATTTACATAACTGCCAAATTATTTTCCATAGTGGCTGCATTATTTTACTTTCCCATCAGCAATGTATTGTCTCATTGTGGTTTTGATGTGCACCCTTGTTGACAATCAGGTGTCCATAGACTCATGGGTTTATTACTATCATTTTGCAGTAGGTTTTGAAATTGTGATGTTTGAATCCTCCAGCATTGTTCTTTCTGAAGATTATTTTGGCTGTTTTGAGTCTCTTGAAATTCCATATGAATTTTGGAATCAGCTTGTTAACTTCCTACAAAAAAAGCCATCTGGGATTCTGATAGGGATTACATTGAGTCTGTGGATCAACTTGGGAAGTGTATCGGTCTGTTCTCACAAGGCTAATAGAGACATACTTGAGACTGGGCAATTTATAAAGGAAAGAGGCTTAATGGACTCACAGTTCCACATGGCTGGGGAGACCTCACAATCATGGTAGAGGGCAAAGGAGAAACAAAGGCACGTCTTACATGGCAGTAGGCAAGGCAGCTTATGCAGGGAAACTCCCATTTAAAAAACCATCAGATTCTGTGAGACTTATTCACTACCGTGAGAACAATATGGGGGAAACTGCCACCATGATTCAGTTATCTCCACCTGGCCCTGCCCTCCACATGTGGGGATTATTACGATTTAAGGTGCTATTTGGGTGAGGATACGGCCGAACCATGACAGGGAGTATTGCCATTTTAATAAAAAATTGTTAAATCTTTCTACTTTTTTTTTTTTTTTTGAAATGGAGTCTCACTCACTGTGTTGCCCAGGCTGGAGTGCAATGGCACGTTGTTGGCTCACTGCAGTTTCTGCCTCCCGGGTTTAAGTGATACTCCCGCCTTAGCCTCTGGGTGTGCGCCACCATGCCCATCTAATTTTTGTATTTTTAGTAGAGACTGGGTGTTTCACCATGTTGGCCAGGCTGGTCTCAAACTCCTGACCTCAAGTGATCCGCCTGCCTCGGCCTCCCAAAGTTCTGGGATTACAGGTATCAGCCACCACACCCAACCCTTCCTACCTTTTCTGATACAAGTATTTGAAAATATAAATTTCCTTGTAAGGATTTTTAGCCTCATTCTATAAATTTTGATATATTGCATATCTTCATTATCATTTAGTTCAAAACATTTTTTGACCTTTGAATTATATGGAAAGATATTTTTAAAAAATATTTGATTTTCTCACATAGTTTATTGTTACTAATTCCTAATAGTAATTCTGTTTTGATCAGAGAACACACTGTATAATTTCAGTCCTTATAAATGTATTGAAACATGTTTAATGGCCCAGAAAATAGCCTGTCTTGGTGAACGTACCTCGTACTCCTGAAAAGAACGTGGGTTCTGCAGCTGTTGCTGTCGGCAGTGACGTGCTGGAGCTGCATCAGATCAGGTTGCGGGAGATGATTGTGCACATCTCTCCCCAGCTCCTTGTGTGATGATGTCCTGTTGGTAGCCAGCGTCTGCCCTGGTGGGAGCCTTACACAGTGGACATCTACAGAGTCTACAGATTAGGGGTTTTTTTTTTCTTTTCTCTTTTTTTCCCACAGAAAGCCAGTTTATCAGTATGCCACTGGGTGTAGAATGTTATAACTGCCCATTAAGTTATGACCTAAGGTGATTGATAGTGTTAACAGATCATCCAAGTCATGATTGATATTTTTCCTTTGGTCTAGTCGCTGAGAGGAATGTTGAATCTCATCCTATGATTGTAAAATTTTCTTCTTTACCCTTTAATTCTGTCAAATTTTCATATATTTGAGGCTGAGGCGGGCAGGTCACCTGAGGCTAGGAATTTGAGACCAGCCTGGCCAACATGGTGAAACCCCATCTCTACTAAAAATACAAAAATTAGCCAGGTATGGTGGCAGGCGCCCATAGTCCCAGCTACTCTGGAGAGTGAGGCAGGAGAATCACTCACACCCGGGAGGTGGAGGTTGCAGTGAGCTAAGATCACGCCACTGCACTCCAACCTAGGCGACAGAGCAAGACTTGTCTCAAAAAAAAAAATTATTTTTAAATATATTTTGAAGCTCTTGACACGTGGGAATTATTTGCAATTTTGTCTTTTAAGTAAATGGACATTTATTATGAAATGTGTCCCTTTTTATCCCTGGTAGTAATCTGTCGTCTGATAGTTACAGTTTCTTTAGCCTCTTCTTACGTTTAGTGTTTGCATGATTATCATTTTTCATCCATTTGCTTTCAACCTATATGTATTTTTATATTTAAATTGTATCCCTTATGTCAACTTATAGAGCAGTCTTACTGCTCTGCCCCTTCTGACCATCTCTGTCTTTTAATTGTAGTGTTAGCCTATTAACATTTGTTATAATTATTTATAGATTAATTTTAGGCCTACCATTTTGGTTTTTTCCCCCCTTAAAAATTTTCTTCTTTCCTGCTTTCCACCATTCTTTAGGATTATTTGAAATTTTTTTATACTTCCTTTTTAATATGTCTGTTGGTGTTTATGCCTCTGCAGAGAGGATATATGTTTGTGTGAGAAAGAGAGAGAAGGAGGAATAAAGAGATTGCTCTAGGGATATAATACACATTTTTTTTTTCTTAACATTCTACTTAGAATTAAGATTGACATCATAGAAAATGTAGAGGAATTGTAGTTGTATAGTTCCATTTACTGTCCCTATCCCTCAACTTTATATTACCTCTACATATGTTTTTAAACCCACAAGACGATATTATACATTTTTGTTTTAAACTATCCTTTGTATTTTAAACAGTTAAGGGAAAAAAAGGTATATGTACCGAGATATTTACTGTTTATACTGCTCTTCTGCCCTCCTAAAGATGAAAGATTCTATTGTAGTGTCAGTTTGTTTCTACTATAATGCAGGTCTGTACTCTGAATTCCCTTAGTTTATTTTGCCTGAAAATAGCGTTATTTTGCCTTCATTTTTGAAGGTATTTTCACTGGCTATAGAATTACACTGATTTCTGTTTTCTCTTTCAGCACCCCCCCTTTTTTTCCCCCCACCACTAAACATGTTATTGCACTATCTTCTGGCCTTTGTAGCTTTTGATGAGAAGTTACTGGTCATTTGAATTCTTTTTCTGTTACGTTATTCTTCCGTCTGCTTTCAATATTTTCCCCCTTTTGGTTTTCTAGCCATTTTTATCTTTTTTTGCCTCTCAAAAGGTGATCATTTTTGTTGGTCTGTCTTCAAACACGTGACTCTTGTCTTTATTTTGTTGTCAAGACCATCCAGTGAGTAAATTATTCTAGATTTCCTAGTATTTCAGTTCTAGGTTTTTTTATTTTGTTCTTTTTTCATGGTTTCTATTTTTGTGCTGCATTGCTGCAACTTTCATTGATTATGAACATATTTTTCTATATTTTTTATTATAATTGTTGCTTTAGAGCCTTTGTCTCCTAATTCCAACATTTGGGTCATCTCCAGCTGGTCTGTGTTACAGATTGTCTTTTGTCTTGAGAGTGGGTGTCATTTTCTTTAAATCAACAATGTTGAATTGTGCCATTCCCCTCTTCCAACACTAGGCCACTTTTCAGTATATGCCTCCTTTTGGTTGTTCTCTGATACCTTCAAGATTGTTGTTTTAAGATTTTTTCCAGAGTTTATCATTATTTGCCAGAAATGTGGTTAGGTACTTTGGTACTAAAATTGGACTCATGGTTTAAGTAATTTAAAGTTTCAAAGGTTCCACAGTGACTATTAGGATGAAGATGGACTGGAGGTAGGGTTAGAAAGGAGATGTGTTCTCTGTTCGCAGGAAAGCAGTAATTTACGAGAAAGTTAATTGGTCAAAGAACAAAACAGGCAAATGATTTAAAGACGTACATATTCAGCTAAAAATGAAGAACTACGTCTAGAAACAGTTAAAGATGGTTCTCACTGTGGTTGGGGAAGGTTGGATCATAACACTCTGGCTTGTTCTTCAGTTGTTTTGCATTGTTTCATCTCTTTAATTTAGATGTAAGTTGATCCTAAATTGTCATAAGCAGGAAATCTCCTAACCACTATTGTCTAATGTTTTCCATTCCTGATTAGATAATGATGAGCAGTGGTGCTAATTTGGGAATGAATGTGGTGTTAAACTCAATAGAAGCTTTAAAACAGCTTTTAAGAAGTGTTCATTTTGTTTAAATTGTGCCTTTCAATCTGTTTTGTGAGGCCCCTTGCCTGTGTGTGAGTGAGGTCATCTCTGAGGCATGGGCTTGGAGGAGGAAGTAATGGTGGGGAGGGACGGTGTTCTGGGCACTGAGCTTTCCTCCACAAGGAATACCAGGTGAGAAGAAAGGACTCTGTAGCCAAAAGTTTAAAACCCCTAGCTCTGCTCTCTTGTAGCAACTGCTACATTGATTCAAGTGCATCCCAAAGTCAGTACACATAGTACAGTAGCGGGCCAGGTATCCGTGATGACCCATCATCATCATTGCATCAGTGCACACTCGCATGCAGCCTTGTTCTTTCTGTCAGCAAGTCAGTTAAGGACCATTGCAAGAACCTGCCCTAAAGAACAAACCTTTTGATAGCAAGAAAGCTCAGGATCAGACTTACAAAATGGATGGGTACAGATTAGGAGAAAATCCTGAAATTAGTCTTGGACTACTACTAAGAAGTGTTAACGCTTAGTGGCTCAGAAGACAGCGTTGTCTGGAAAACACAGACATCCTTAGTAAGAATCATAATGATTCAGAATGGACTCTATGTGAAAACATTTTTGTAATATCCTAGCCAATCTATGTAGCTTTTCTGTATCTACTTACAAGAATGTTAGAATAAATTTGTTAAGTCTGAAACAGATGATTCTTTAGTAGGTACAAATAAAAATTCCATCTGATAAAATGCATTCTAATTGGCGGCATTTTCTTTTCTTAGTGATATTTAAAGTAATGATACATGTTACCATTGATATCTTAGCTGAAATTTGATAAATGTATTGCAGTCTTTTTAACCACCATCTATTCCATGACATTGTTAAAAGCTGCATACTTTATCTTCAGATGGATCCGACAATGGATTTAACTAATTCCCTTTGTTTGACAGATAGCTTGTTATAAGTTTTTTACCATTAGGAGCAATGCTGTGATAGTTTGCTAGCTAAGTATTTGTACACTTCCGTGATGATTTCCGTGTGACAAATGCTTATGAATATGATTGCTGTATCAAAAGGAATGCATTTGTTGAAGGCTTTTGAGTGTTTCCAGGTTTTACTCCAGAAACAGTGTCATTGTGTATACTCTTACCTCAAGCATATGGAAGCTCCCATTTTCCTTCACTTTAGCTAGCGTTGGGTTTGTTTTTTTTGTTTGTTTGTTTGTTTGTTTGTTTTTTGAGTCGGAGTTTCGCTCTTGTTACCCAGGCTGGAGTGCAATGGCGCGATCTCGGCTCACCGCCACCTCCGCCTCCTGGGTTCAGGCAATTCTCCTGCCTCAGCCTTCTGAATAGCTGGGATTACAGGCACGCGCCACCATGCCCAGCTAATTTTTTGTATTTTTAGTAGAGACGGGGTTTCACCATTTTGACCAGGATGGTCTAGATCTCTTGACCTCATGATCCACCCGCCTCGGCCTCCCAAAGTGCTGGGATTACAGGCGTGAGCCACCGCGCCCGGCCTGTTTTTTAAAAAACCTTCGTTAATTTAGTAGCTGGGAAGCAGTAGATTGCCAAGGAACAAAGTCAGGCTGAACTAAATAACCTAAAACATCCTGGAACCAAGCACGTAAAATTGAGTGCTGTGGGAAATACAGTGAAGTGTAATGCTTTGCACAAAAGTGAGAGGGAATCTCCAGGCATCTGAAGAAGAGAAAGAAGAGAGCTAACAATGAAGGCGCTAACCACTGTGAGCATCTGTGTGGCAGCATAAGGATGTGAGTGAGGTGCGCTGGCAGGTAGGGTCACACAAAAAAGGAAACAAAACCTTGTTCCTGGCTGGGAGGGGGTTGGGAGCTGACATTTCCATGGAAATCTAGAAGACAGAAACCTAAATACCTTTTAGTGTGTAGGTGAAAAAAAATCATGATCATCATCAACCAGGAAAGCAAGTAGTAAAGTATTTAAGCTGAACTCTGGATATAAGGAGAGTGGGGAAAGTCTGTCTTTAGAATAAAAGAACAAAACACTATGGGAAAAAGGACAAGTTTTTAAAAGAAAAATTCTATAAATGTAAATGAAGTCATTAAAATTAAACAGTAAAGTTGGCACAGCTGAAAGAGAATCACTTACCCCATGGAAGATCAGAAAAAATTAGAAAGTTTGAACAAAGATAAAGCGATAGAAGATGATTGAAGACTTTTAACTGAGGTATAGAAGGTAACATGAAAATGTCCCACATACACGTAAGAGAAGAGCTAGGAGAAAATAGAAAGGGGACCAGAAATACTTGAAAAGGTAATAGAATCTTCCAGAATTGTTGTAAGACAAAGTAGGCATGTCATATTTTAAGGTAATTAACCATGACAAGAATGTGTAACTCCAAAATAAAACAAGACATAATGGAGCAAGTAAACTACCTTCCAGTAGAAGGGGAAAGAGAGGAAAACCAGAAACATAGAAAAAGAATTAAAATAGAAAATACAAAATAGGATGGTAGAAATTAATCCAGATGTTATATTACACAAGCGTGTAAAAAATTTATACAAATATGTATTTATACAAATATGTATAAAACAGTTTACCTAAAACCAAACTTGCCTATCAAATAATATTAGACTCAATTATTTTTTAAGTGAATTATGCTGTGGTGGTTGACAGTAGACACACCAAGACACAGAAACAAAGGTTGAAAATAAAGGGCTGAAAATAAATGTTTCCAAAAACATTTAAGGATTCTCACCAAATGGTAGGTGTAATAACATCAGATATACTAAGTTTCTAAGGCAATATTGTTAGGAATAAACATGGTTACTTCCTAATGATAAAAGGTATAAGTTACCAGGAATATAATTTCAGATATGTGTATTAGTTAACACTGCCTTAAAATATGACAAGTATTTTAGACAATTAGAAATTGTTAAAACCATTATTGGGAGATTTCACTAAAAATTTCTTGGTAATTAATAAGCAGACAAATCAGAAACAATATAGAAGATGTGAAAAATAGAGCTGACCAGCAGTAACAGGTCCCTGTATCCAACAGTGAGAGATGGGCATTCTTCTTAGGCACATGCAAAATGGTGGCCCACCCTGTTCTGGCCCAGGAGAAATTACATGCTCAGCGACGAGTCTCATCACATTTTAAAGCAACAATCAAAAAGATAACATTCTCATGTTTCTGCAATTTAATTTTAAAATGAAATTTTTTTGAAGGTAAAAAAATGCATTTTGGAAATCTGAACTGTTTAACTCTTAGAACGAACAGTGGAAAAGAGAAAATAGAATTGAACGAGAAGGAAAATATAAACACATCAGATTTATGTGATGCAGCCAAAGTGACATGTAGAAGAAACTCTGTACCTTCTGTGTAGTATGAACATTTTATAAGTATTCAAGTGCTTATTTAAAAAAAGAAAAACTACAAAGTTAACCAAAACAAGGATTTATCCAGAGAAAGCATATGTAAGGAAAAAAGTAAATGAAAAGGAACAAATGAAGTAAAGATACAGTAATGAAAATTATTAAAACCCAAAATACGTAGTTCTTTAAAAAACTAAGAGACAGGCCTCTGGCAAAATTAATGATTTTTAAAAAATGGTTTTGAGGCGCCACACACTGTACGCACTTAAAACAGCAAATTTAATCCATTAATGTATGTGTCTGCGCCACCGACTGGCCTTTACCCCATCTCTCTTTGGCCTCCCTGCTCCTGAGACACAGCAATACTGAATAGAGGCCAATTGATAACCCCGCAATGGCTTCAAAATGTTCAAGTAAAAGGAAGAGTCGCATGTCTCTCACTTTAAATCAAAAGCTAGCAGTGATTAAGCTGAATGAGGAAGGCATATTGAAAGCTGAGATAGGCCAAAAGCTAGGCCTCTTGTGCTAAACAGTTAGCCAAGTTGTAAATGCAAAGGAAACGTTCTTGAAGGAAATTAAAAGCACTGCTCTGGTAAATGTATAAATGATAAGAAAGCAAAACAGGCATATTGCTGGTAAGTAGAAAGTTTGAATGGTCTGGATAGAAGACAAACCAGCCACGGCATTCCCTTAAGCCACTGCCTAATCCAGAGCAAGGCCCTAACTCTGCAATTCTGTGATGGCTAAGAGAAGTGAGGAAGCTACAGAAGAAAAGCTAGAAGGTAGCCAAGGTTGGTTCATGCGATTAAAGGAAAGAAGCCATCTTTTATAACAGTAGTGCAAGGTGAAGCAGCAAGTCCTGATGGAGAAGCTGCCACAAGTTAGCCGGAAAACCTAGCTAGGATCGTTGAAGGTGGCTGCATAAACAACAGATACTCAGTTGAGTCAAAACAGCCTTCTACTGGAAGGAGATGCCACCTAGGACTTTCATAGCTAGAGAGGAGAAGTTAATGCCTGGTGTCAAAGCTTCAAAGGACAGTCTGACTCTCTTAGGGATGAATGCAGCTGGTGACTGTTGAAGCAAGTGCTCACTTACCATTCTGAAATCCTAAGGCCCTTAAGAATTATGCTAAGTCAAGCCAGTGTGGTGGCATGTGCCTGTATTCTCAGCTTTCCAGGAGGCTAAGGTAGGAGGATCCCTACAGACCAAGAGTTTGTGGCAGTAGTGTGCTATGATCATGTCTGTGAATAGCCACTGCACTCCAGCCTGGGCAACATCATGAGATCCAGTCTTTTTAATAAAAACAAACAAACTCTGCCTGTTCCCTAGAAAGGGATATTAAAACCGTGATAAACCACAGTACACATGCACAGCCAAGGTTGTGGGTGATGAAAATTCATGCACTGCAAAGTGGCTGGACAGCCACTTTCTAGCACCAAGATGGCAACTGGTAATAAGTTGAACCCATGACTTTGGAAGGCCAGTGCGGGAGGATTGTTTGGGACCAAGCCTGTGCAATATAGCAAGACCCCATCTCTATATTTAAAATATCTTTAATATTTTAAAATATTAAAAAAAATTTTAAAGGGCCTGGCACAGTGGCTCATGTCTGTAATCCTAGCAAATTTGGAAGGTTGAGGCAGGCGGATTAGCTGAGGTTGAGTTCAAGACCAGCCTGACCAATGTGGTGAAACCTCTGTCTCTACTAAAAATACAAAAATTAACCAGGCATGGTGGCAGGTGCCTGTAATCCCAGCTACTCTGGAGGCTGAGGCAGGAGAATCACTTGAACCCAGGAGGCAGAGGTTGCAGTGAGCCGAGATGACATCACTGCACTCCAAGACTGTAAGACTGTCTGGAAAAAAAGTCTCACTCTCTTGTCACCCGGTATTTCTGTGCTCCAGGAAATTTGTACATATGTGCAAGGAGAACTGCTAGTTTTATTCTTTGCAGCTTTGTTTGTAAATACAAAAAAAAAATGGCACCTGCTAAAAGAATTATTAGCAAGGTCCACCACCAAGAGAGTTGCCGGAGTATTGTAAATGTGTGTTACACAGTATATTACAGCTGTAGCTATGTCAAAATATCGTCAAAAACAGATGGTAGCGCAAATGTACGTTACAGTTTGTGTAATTTAACAATGTAGAACATGTGAAATGTATTTGATGTATATTTATCCAGTAAAATACAAAAACATGCATAGGAATGATATGTACCAAATCATGGTGATATTTGCTAGGGTAAGAGGAAGGAGTGGGATTACAGAGGAGCACGTAGTGCTTCGCTTATGACCTGTAACATTTTCTCAAAAGCTGGGCAGGGGCTGTAGGTGGAATATGAGACAAGTGTGGGAATGCAAAACTGGGTCATTTATTTTACCTTTTAGATTTTCTGTTGTATGTTTTGTTCATGTTTCCAGAGACTCATTTTTTCATATTGCTTTAAATCACTTTATTAAAGATAGTTAAAGATATTTCTTCATAATCTACAATTTTGAATTCATTTGTTTGTATGGCCTTACTTAGAAAGGGCCACTCCAACCTGAGGATAGGTAAGTGTTCAAATATAGATTCTTGGTTTTGCTGTTTCAGCTTGCGTATTTTAAATCTTAATCCATTTATAATATATTTTGGAATTTAATATGGAATATTTAGAAATATCTTGCCCTCATGCCATTTATTAAACAATCTTGAAGTATCTTTATGTAGTAAATTCTTCATTGTTTTGTTGATCTTTCTGAGTATAAGTGTCTTTCTGTTCATTTTAGTCAATTAATAATACCTGCAGATGAGCTCATCATATTTAAAGGGTAAAACAGCAGGGTGGTTCTCTGCGCTGCCCATCCCCATCTCATTCTCTGCGCTCCCCCTGCAGATGCGGCTGTTCTGCACTCAGCTGTCTCTGCTGCAATTTGTACATCTCTGTATTTCTCAGTAGCGTGCGGATACTGCTGCCATTGACCAATAAGTTTTAGATGTCTATGACTATTGTAATAAAAGGACTTGGCTTTCTAAGTCATTTTAAAATAAAGTGTGTGTGATTTCAGTTTTTAGAATATGCTTCTGAAAAAGTTACAGCTGAGCATCATCATAGACAGTGCTTATTGTTAGCTTTTGGTTTTCCTGGAATCAGTAATTGCATTTTTCTTCTGGGACAGTTTTCCATAAGGTCAGTCACATTATATCTAATAATCCAAAAGGTCCCGATTTTTTTTATGGGCAGCTTCCCTCCTGGAATATTCCATTCTCCTTGGCAGTGTCGCTCTCACGGCCTACCAGCAATCTTGTGAATGGGGCTTGTTGACTTTTAGCTTTATGGATAGTGTGAATGGGATCTTCGTTCCACTCTAGTTTTTAACAGGTTTTGGTTGATACATTGGGAACGTATTGGTAATGAAATGTCAGAAAATATGTTTGTGTTAATGACTATTAGCGTCTATGATATATGTTGGTTTCCTTAACTTTCCTCCAAGTCATGTTTATAACTACTGTACTAGTGTTCACCAGTCAAACCAAGCACGAGGAGCTGGAGTTCCTCCTTCTAAGTCAAAAAAGGGGCAGACGCCTGGAGGAGCCCAGTTTGTTGGCCTGGAATTATACAAACGACTTAAGGAATTTTTGAAGAATTACTTGACAAATCTTCTTAAGGTAAGATGTTTTACATATGTACTGAGAATTCACAACAGGATGTAAAAAGGGAGTGAAATAATGGTTCTAACTTATTTGATAAATCTTTCACTGTCATCTGTTCATTGTTTCAGACACTAATGTGGGTGACAGTGTTTTGCTATTGCATAGTCTTTACCTACTGTTGAATATGAAACCATCATAAACTATATTCTGGGGGTTTTGTTCTTTCGAGGTGGAGGTCTCACTATGTTGCCCAGGCTGGATTTGATCTCATGGGCTCAAGTGATCCTTCCACTTCTACCTCATGAGTAGCTGGGACTCTGCAAATGCTCACCACCGTGCCCAGCTCATTTTGTTTTTTTAAAATTGGAAAGTTTTGATAACCTTTTAGCATAATAGTACTTTCCTTAAATTACCACCATTTTGGATTTGGTTGTTAGAAATGATGAACTTTTTCATTTAAAGCAAACGTATTCAAATTACCTGCATTTTATTGTGAACTCAGTGTGTAGTGTTCTCTATCAAAGTGTTATCAATAACTGTAAGGTTATTCAGTCTTGGAAATCATGGTTTTCAAATGTGATCTTGCTCTTGACACATGGTTGTGAAGTACCCTTTTTTTTTTTTTTTTTTTTTTAAAGACAGCCTCTTGTTCTGTCGCCTAGGCTGGAGTGCAGTGGTACAATCATAGGTCATTGCAGCTGCCCACTCCTGGGCTCAAACAATCATCCTGCCTTAACCTTCTCAGTAGCTAGGACTACTGGTGTGCACCACTGTACCCAGCTCCCAGCTAATTTTTAAATCTCTTGTAGAATCAGGGTCTCTCTGTGTTGCCCAGGGTGGTCTCCCAACTCCTGGGCTCAAGCAGTCCTTCTGCCTCAGCCTCCCAAAGTGTTGGGATTACGGGTGTGGGCCACTGTGTCTGGCCATGATGTGTATTTCAAAACTGCTGTGAAATTGTGCTCGTGGCTAGGATGAGTTTCACTGTGAATATCCATTTCCTTCTAGCATAGGTCTCTCCCACTCCAAGCCTTTGCTTGGGCAGTGGTGGAGACTTCCACTTCATCTCCTGCCTTTTTCTTTCTCGATCTTCATCCCTTTGTAGCAAAGGCAGTGTGACTCCTTGTATCTAGCCACAAGATGAGCAACTGGCTCCTTCTGGTTCTGTACTGTCATGGAGTGAAGACAGCTGTATTCTCAACCCAGAGAAATTTGCAGGAACCTTCTGTGTATATATTTTAAACATTTTTTATTTACACAACGTGCAGAAATGTCTGCATCGTGCAAAATTCTTTTACCTAATTTATTTTTACACGCTAATTGAAAACTTAAATATCATGCTAATGACTATACATAGTTGATTGGCCACAAGTTGTGTCTAGTGTATTATTTTCATCTTCCCAAATGGTGTGTCTAAGGTCTTGCTGAAGCCATTGTTCTTTTTATTCACAACACATTGTAAAGTAAATGTTGTAATTAATTATTCTTTAGTACTAAAATAAGAAACAGTGTATTATGCTATATAAAAATGTTGATGGCCATGCCATCAGTGATACTTTTGCATTTTAAAAAGGTCAAATACCATCATCCAGAATAGCTTAGCTTTACATTTTAAAGTTCATTTCATATTATTTAAATTTAAATGAATAAAAAATTGGTCGTGTCGAGATGATCAGGTTTTTCCATAGATTGTTCTGTCACTCGTGTACCTTATATGTGTGGAGCTTCAAGTCTGTCATAGCCATTTAGTTTTCACTGAAGACACTGAGGCTCAGAGAAGCCAGTGGGCTCGGCCCAGCCCTTCCTGCAGGGAGGAGCCCCCATCTTCCTCTTTGTGCTTCTCTGCTGCACACACCTAAACGGCAGTGCCAAGAATGTTTTTAAAGGGTAAGGCTTACTTGGTAGATGCCATTAATTCCTAAGAAAAAATTTCAAGTTAGTCTCCTTCAAATAAAACTGCGTGGCTTAAGTTGTGGAAATCTGGATAAAAATTTTGGTAAATGAACGTTTTCCTTATGAGGTCTTGTTAAGAAATATTGTTATGCCATTGTACATTATTTTTTACAGATTACCACAAAAAAGTGTTTTCATGATTTTTAAGTAAATTTAAAGAAGGAAGAAGATGCATTTAAAAATTGAATAGTATTAGCCTTGTGGTCTAAATTGCTAATTAGTACATATCGATTTGATTTTTTTTTTTTTTTTTTTTTTTTTTTTTTGAGGCTGAGTCTCGCTCTGTTGCCCAGGCTAGAGTGCAATCTTTGTCTCACTGCAACCTCCGTCTCCTGGGCTCAGGCAGTTGTCCTGCCTCAGCCTCCTGAGTAGCTGGGACTGCAGGCATGTACCACCACACCCAGCTAATTTTTGTATTAACAGAGATGGGGTTTCACCGTGGTGGCCAGGCTGGTCTCAAACTCCTGACCTCAAGTGATCGGCCCACCTCGGCCTCCCAAAGTGCTGAGATTACAAGTGTGAGCCACTGCACCCAACCAATTTTTTTTAAACAAAATATCAAAAATACAGATGATTTTGAGGTAAATTTCTTAATAAAAAGGAATTACCTGTATATCCTAATTGTTCAGGGTACTTTTATTTGAGTGTGTGTGCATATTTAATACCATGAAAAATGTTCCAGTTTAATTTGAGATGAAAGAATTCTTTTACTATATTCTCGAGTTTATTAGCATATTTTTCTATACAGAATACTTTAAAGAAGCTGTCTAAAATCACATGTATCAATGTATTTTAATGCAGTAGATGTTATTAACTTTTATTTTTAATTTATGATGTGACAAAATAGTCATCTTAAAGCTTTAGTTACCTTGTTTTTAGGATGGAGAAGATTTGATGGATGAGAGTGTACTGAAATTCTACACCCAACAATGGGAAGATTATCGATTTTCAAGCAAAGTGCTGAATGGAATTTGTGCCTACCTCAATAGACATTGGGTTCGCCGTGAATGTGACGAAGGACGAAAAGGAATATATGAAATCTATTCAGTAAGATTTTTTTATTTTAAAACCTTTTAAAGGTATTTTTTTAATGATAAATTATCTTTCAGTAAGAATCTAGGCAAATATTAAGCTTTTTTTAAAATAGTAAACTAATTTTCATTGTTTTATCAATAAATGTCCCTTCAATATTTTTTAGCAAGAAAGAAGAAGAATGGGTAAATTGGAGTTATAAAATATAGTTTGCCCATTTCTGCATTTGCTTTTTAAAAATTTCTTCTTTAGTTATTTGACCCTACCATCCCAGTTTGCTTGGGACTGCCTGAGTTTTCACACAGAAAGTCCTGAGTCCTGGCAGCACCAGGCAGATAGGTGCCACGCGTGGGGCAAGCCCTGAGGATCAATGCTCGCGTGCTTTATACTCTGAGAAACCCCACTTCAGGGAGAGGACGCTGAATTAATCAATTCCTAAATCACCCTCGTTACTATATGTTTCGTCAGTGAGTCAACTGAAGGGTTTTTTTTTTCCCCATTGGTTTTCAAAGTATGTTCCTATATTGGTCTGTTTTCATACTGCTGATAAAGACATATTTGAGACTGGGTAATTTATAAAGAAAAAGCGGTTTAATGGGCTCAACAGTTCCATGTGGCTGGGAAGGCCTCACAATCATGGCAGAAGGCACATCTTAGTTGGCAGCAGCCAAGGCAGAATGAGAGTCAAGTGGAAGCGGACACCCCTTATAAAGTCATCAGATCTCGTGAGACTTATTCACTGCCATGAGAACAGTATGGGGCAACCATCCCCATGATTCAGTTATCTCCCATTGGGTCTCTCTGACAACATGTGGGAATTATAGGACCTATAGTTCAAGATGAGATTTGGGTGGGGACACAGCCAAACCACATCAGGTCCCCAAACCTGCTGTGTCAGAATCATTTGGGGACTTGTTAGAAATGCACATTCTCAGGCCTCATCCTAGACTTAAAGAGAAACTCTGGAGACGGGGCCCAGCAATGTTTTACCACGCTCTTCAGACAATTCTGATGTACGCTGCAGTTTGAGAACCAGCGTTCTAGAGCAAGTCAGGGAGGACTCATAACAGTCTGTTCATAGGCTGTCAGATCAACACAGGCAATGCCCTTTAAAACTAGTTTTGTTAAAATGTCAGATTCTGCATAAAGGAGTTAATCACCATATCCAAGAATGTTGCTATAAAATAGCAATACTTTGTAGCTTCACTTTTGACAAATTTAAAAGCAAAACATAATGTTGGGTGCAGTGGCTCATGCTTGTAATCCTAGCACTTTGGGAGACCAAGGCAGGAGGAGACCAGCCTGGACAACATAATGAGACCTCTACAAAGAAAATATCCAGGCATGGTGACGCACCTATAGTCCCAGCCACACAGGAGGCTGCGGTGGGAGGATCACTCGAGCCCAGGAGGTGGAGGATGTAGTGAGCCACGATCGTACCACCGGACTCTACCTTGAGTGACAGAGCGAGATCCTGTTTCAAGAAAAAAAGAAAAGCATAATGTATCCCGGATGCATGACCAGTTTTTATTGTTTGTATAGCTCCAGTTTCTATACCATACCAAATTGTTTCTGCTTCATAATGATACTTTGCTATGTAGTTAATCTAGTTCTAACAGAAACTTTCTAGGTTTAGTTGTTTGATTTGGGGTTGTTGTACATCCCCTTTTCTTTAATATTTTATTTTTTTAACTGACAAAAATATGTATAGCATACGTTTTTGAAATATATGTATATTGTGGGATGGCTAATGGGATTTTTTCTTTTTACATATAAATGCTTTCTTGAGACTCAGAGTTGTTAGTGTAGGAATCAGGATGATCTTGGTTCATTTCCTTTTAGAAACCTGCTAGACCTAAAGTGCCACTTGTACCCTACAGTAGCATCACAGACCCCTAAAAATCATTACGCTTTTTAAACTTTCTCCGTACTGTTTTCAACAACAGTTAAAGAGAATAGAAATAAAGAAGTAGAGATGACAGGTGGCTGCTTGGATACAACTTGAAGTTGTTGACTCTCTAGAGTGGCGGCTTTCTGATTTCATCATGATAGCATGTTTTGACCAACTTGTAATCTAGAAATTTTGATAAAATAATTTGAGATTGAGATTATTTCCTGTGACTTGAATCTTGGAAAAACATCGTAAAAGTATAGAGATTTTGTTCTTTTTTTTCCCCCAGCTTGCATTGGTGACTTGGAGAGACTGTCTGTTCAGGCCACTGAATAAACAGGTACCTACTGGTATGAGCGTGTGCGTGTTCCTTTTAAAATCCCTTCGCAGATTCATTGCTTGGTCTTTGTCTCCTCACTCTTTCGGATTTTCCCATCTTACATTGTTAATGGTTGTGAATGTTTAAGGGATATGTAGTAATATATATCATATTCTATAACCTGTATCATATTTTTCTACATCCTTTCTAAAGGTAACAAATGCTGTTTTAAAGCTGATTGAAAAGGAAAGAAATGGTGAAACCATCAATACAAGATTAATTAGTGGAGTTGTACAGTCTTACGGTAAATAATTTCCCTTTAGTTTATTCAAAGTTTTCACATCAAATGGCAATTACAACAGTGCTCTAACAGATTTCATTTTTAAAATGGTTTAATATTATAAAGGACATTGTTAGCATTTACAAAGGTACTTATATTTCTTTTTAAGTCAATGTGACTTTGTTTGATTTTACTCATAAAAGCTGTTTGATCCGTGTGCCTTAAGGAAATTTTGATGAAATAGACATTTTAAGTATTTTCTTTTCTGGTCTCAGTGAATTACTGGATATGTTAGAGTGTCATTAATTGAGCTCAATGATAACCAGAAATCTATATCAGCTTGAAAAATTGAGATTGAGAAACTGATAAAGTAATACAATGTCTTAAAAACTTGGGTAGCATGGTATTTCTTTGCAAATTTGAAATTAGTTATTTTTATTGCTTTTGGAAGTATAAAAGTTCTCTAAAGGAACTTCATCGTAATTTTGAAGCATACCTGGCCATGGGTCAGAATTACTTGCTTTTTATACATCTTGGATTTTTTTCCTTTTTTATTTTATTAAAAGAGTGTATTTTAATACTAGTGAGTAAGAGTTACTTATGTCCTGCCATTTCACATTTATCTTTTAAACATATCTTAAACTGAATGCTACACCTAAGTATATTTTGTGAAATATAACCAAAAAAAATAGGGTAATTGAAATATAGCTCATATTCATTTCTAGTGGAATTGGGGCTGAATGAAGATGATGCATTTGCAAAGGGCCCTACGTTAACAGTGTATAAAGAATCCTTTGAATCTCAATTTTTGGCTGACACAGAGAGATTTTATACCAGAGAGAGTACTGAATTCTTGCAGCAGAACCCAGTTACTGAATATATGAAAAAGGTAAGCTGAAATATAGTACTTTAAGTAGACTTAAGTTAAAGTCATTGCAACTCAAGTGAATTCTTTTTAGCACCTACAGCTTTCTTTACAAGTCATTTCTTGGGCACTGTTTTCCTAGAATGTCTTTATCAGGTGCAAGTGCTTCTCCTAATTCTCCAGGGAGCTTCTATAAATTGGTAATCATGACTAAGAGTTCTCCTTGCTGTTTAAGGATATAGCCATAATAGCTACATGACATTTTTTTAACTGTTTCTCCTAGAGTGTGGATTTATATAATGGACATCACAGTCATGCCAATGAGAAAATTTTAAGAAACAAATATTCTCAGATTTGCAAACTTTAAGCTTTTGCTTTTTTGCTTCTAAAATACCCCTAAGAATCTATTACATAGCTTTCAGGATTATATAGAGGAGAAGTTCTTCTGAAAGTAGGATTTAAATTCTAATATGAGAGGGTATTCTCCCGCTTCAGCCTCTAGAAGTAATGGGATTAGAGGCGTGAGCTACCACACTCAACTATTTGGTTGTTTTGTTTTTTTGTTTTTGTAGATAGGGTCTCTATGTTGCCCAGGCTGGTCTCAAACTCTTGGGCTCAAGTGATCCTCCTACCTCAGCCTCCCAAAGAGCTGGGATTACAGATGTGAGTCACCACGCCCAGCTGATAATCAAGATCTAGTGGAATTGCTCTTTGCTTCTCTTTCTTAGAAACATAGATGTCCTGGATTTAGGCTCTAAGGAATGACCTAGGTCTGGAGTCAGAGTCGGCAAACTTATCCTGTAAAGGACTGGATAGGAAATACTTTAGGCTTTGTGAGCTAGTGATCTCTTTTGTAGCAGTTCAGCTCTGACATTGCAGCACTAAAGCAGCCAGTGGGATATGTACACAAATGAGTGTGGCTGGGTTCCAATAAAACTTAATTTACAGAAAAAGGCAGGCAGAATTTGGCCTACAGGCTATGGTTTGCTGACCCTTGAGCTAGCGGTGGTAGGAGAGCGGTCCCCAACCCTTTTGGCACCACAGATGGCCGTGGAGCGGGGTGTGGAGAAGGGGGATGGTTTTGGGAGGAAACTCTTCCACCTCAGATCAAAGGAGCACGCACACAGATCCCTCGAATGTGCAGTTCACAATAGGGTTCGAGCTCCTATGAGAACCTAGTGCTGCCCCTGATCTGATAGGAGGCAGAGCTTAGGTGCAATGCTCACTCATCTGCTGATCACCTCCTGTTGTGCGGCCTGGTTCCTAACAGGCCACAGACCCATACTGGCCCACAGCCCAGGAGTTGAGGACCGTTACACTAGGAGATCTCCAGGGAATCTGGATCTTTCCAAGTGTGACACCTGCTTCCCCTTTATTCCCTGTTTACTTGGAGCATAAATGGACTGTGGAATCCCTTTTCCAAATGCTGAGATAGAAAGTCAATTAAAAGTAACAACTCTGCTCTAACCTCATAGAGAAAGTCCTATCTGGCTTGTTTTGTGGTGACCTGAATGTGTTTTCCTATGGGAGATAGTGGTTATAAATGGGCTTAGAAGTTGGAAGTTGAAAGTCTTTGACAAATTTCTGACATCTCAAAATCTAACAAAAATGGAACTATTCAGAGTATTATACTTGGAATATTAATAGTTCCTTGTGTATAATGCTGGGCCAAATTGACTTTCGTATGCTGATCTGGAACCTAACCAGCTCACCCAGAGTTTCAAACAACTGCCTAACAAATGAACTTTTGAAACATCATCTGTTTTGAATGTTAGCATTGCCTGTTATTTTGTTGTTTAATATGACAGTGCTGTTTGCCTAAACACGTCTCTTATTAAATAAACTCTGCTGTATATGGTGATTCTTTAGAAACGAGATGTCCCTAAAGACCTCTTATCCAAATGCACATCCACAACAGTGGTACCTATTCTTTTTGAACAGGGTTTGTTAGAGAATTGTGGTCATCTCCTTTTATCCACCCTGATGAATTAGTAGTGCTCTAGAGCAAGGAAACCAGTGTTTTAGGGCAGAGCTACAGAAGCACTCCCAGAACAGGTAAAATCTGTTTTTAAAACTAGGCCTGACACCAAAGACAGTTGGGGAGCAGGGATTTCCAGTAGCCTGGATGCTTTCAATCTGGCGTGAGCCCTGCCTTCAAGGAAGCAGTGTGCTTCCTACATCCGGGTTCCCAAAGAGGGGATTCATTTCTAGAGGAGTCAAAGGTTTGGCCCAAATCCACTTAGATCACACCAAACATGACTTCCATCACATTCTGAAAGTTGATAATGCAGAGTCTATAAGCATAAAATTGGAATTTGCCCATGTAATTCTGCTCTCCACCTATAGCCTTGCATCTCAAACTGAGCTATAGTCCAGTTTTAAATCCCCACCCCCAGCACTTACTAGGGGGATGACCTTAACGCTTCTCTTCCTCAATTTCCTTATCTGTAAAATGACAACAGTAATAATAGGTAATAGTGAAGATTAAGTGGGCTTTAGTATTTAAAAAGTTTAACATGAGATATTTATTAGTAAAAAGGTGCTTAGAATAGTGTGTGGCAAAGAGCAAGGCTGATATATTTGGTATTACAAATATACGTCCTACAGAACCTCCAGTGTATGCCTGGGAGGATGTAAAACCACAGGATAAAGGGTGGCAAATCTTAGTAACTTAGGGAGCATTTATGTTTACATCAAAACAAACATTCTATTAGAAAGTAGAACAGTATTGAGATAAAACATGACCCTTGAAGAAATATTCTGCAAATTTTAGCCAGTTGAGAGCCAGTTCAAATTCCCTGGGTCTGTATTCACTTTTCTCTATTAGGAGAGTTTTAGTGGAAACATTTGAGAATGTTTGGCTTGTGTTTCCAAGGATGGCTTTGAAGAGTGAACCATCTTAGTGTTTCTAAAATATTTTACTCTCGCATGTGATTGAGACTGATCTGAGCTACAGAAACTCTTATGACTATTCTAGGCTTCTAATGTCATTTTTTTTAACTTTAAAAATACACCATACTTTATTAATTTGCTTGTCTTTTTTGGTTTTATTTGCCTTTTGTTTTTACTGAGAACCAATCCTAGTTAAATTAGTAAAGACAGTCTTCAATTACATGCTTTTATTTAGTCATTTGAATTTGACCTTGGTGTTCTAATACAACAGTCTGCCAAGTACAATGATAATCAGGAGCCTATTTGACTTGGAATCAATAGAGAACCTAAATGGCTGTTCATTCTGAAGCCTGATGACAATGTCTACAGCCTTGGTTTCCTTGCCAATATCTACAGTAGGCTAGTGTTGAGGCCCCTTGGCCGTGAATGTTTCTGTAATCACCTAGGCACCTGTTCACTCTTGCTGCTCCCTCGGCCCCTGCAAGAAGGGTCTGTAGAATGCTAAGAGGTGGAGAGCTGTGCCCCTCAGAGGATGAATCAGCAATGGCATCAAAGCCTAATCTTTCAACTGGGAAGGGGTAAAAGTATGTTTTGCTGCCTGAGGTGATTATCTTCTTCCAAGAAAGAATTAGAACTTAAAACAGAAAAAGTGGTGCTGTTTGGTTTGCATGTTCTGTATTCCACCAGCTCTAGGTTCTTGAGGTATCAGTCTTAGTGAAGCATTAGCTATAAAGCAGCACTTACTGTTTTAAAATAGCTTTATAATCAGAAAAACAAAATTACACGTTAACTGTAGACTTTTTGGAAAATACAAATAACATAAACCTACAAGCCTGGGGCACTGTTCCTGATTATATAAACCAAATTGGGATCATGATATAGATTTTTTGTAACTTATTCACTAATGATTTGTTATTAATAGTTGGTGTCTGATATTTCATTAACTGAACATACTGTAATTTACCTCTTATTGGAAATGTGATAACTTCAAGCTTTTTTCTATTTCGTCATTTATGAATTGTCCTTTCTTCCTTGTGTTTTTATTTGTATGTACCCACGGCTTTGATGGAGATAATTATGTGTATTAAGAATATTGATCTCTTGATACATACTACAGATGTTTTCCAAGTTTATTTTTCACATTTAGCTATTTAGAACGTGTAATAAGGTTCTGACTTGTATGGTTTAAACAATTGTCCCATTATTATTAGTTCTTGATAGTACCAAATCCTGTCCAGTCATTTTTTTATTTTACATTTTCTTGGCTCTTGATGATTCATTACCAGTTGAATTTTTCCAGATTTCTCCAAAATTATACCAAATTTGAAAATCCGGGCAAGGCAGGGTAGCTGACAGCCTGTAATCCCAGCACTTTGGGAAGCCGAGGCAGAACTACTTGAAGCCAGGAGTTCAAGACCAGCCTGAGCAACATAGTGAGAACTTGTCTCTAGAAAAAATTAAAAAGTTAGCCAGGTATGACTGTGTGCACCTGTAGTCCCAGCTACATAGGAGGCTGAGGTGGGAGGATCACTTGAGCCCAGGAGCTTGAGGCTACAGTGAGCTGATTATGCCATTTCACTCTTGCCTAGGAGACAGAGCAAGATCTTGTCTCTGAAAAAAGTATTTTTTTAAAAAAGAAAATCATTTTGGAGAGTATTTGCATTTTTATAATTCGAAATATAATTCTCTTTATTTAGATTACCTGAATAATTTACTGAAATGTCTTCATTGCTTTGATAATTTAGTAGTATCTCAGTGACACTTTACACCACATGTATTTCTGGTGATGGTCTGTAAAATATTCTGAGTTATCCTAATTTGGCTGCATTGTTATATTGCATCTTTGCCCTCCCCTCTTCCTCAGGGGGAAATGCAAGAAATTGGGATACATAAATAACTCAGTAGGTTTCAGAGGCATATATTCAGTGTTTGGAAGAAAAGGCCATAATGTTTTTCTTTAAATTTTTTAAGTCTGATTTCTGATGATTATTTCCATGTGATCAGGGCTTATATTTGTGTAACTCTTGGCTTCAAGTAGTTTTTAATCTAAAGTAGTGCATCTTAGTATCTGCACAGAAGATCCATTCATTTCTTAGAGTGGCAGAAACATTACCTCAAAAAGATAAAATAACCACTCTCTGAGGGTTAAAAATGATGCAAAGACATTTGAACTGTTAATGATGATGATGTTATGGCACTTAAAAAGGAATTCTGAAATGGAAATAGATCTTACCGAGAAAATGGCACACATCAGTGGCTGTTTAAATATGGTTGTCAATTACTCTAAAAGCAAAGAACTTTTTCCTTTCTTTTTTTGAGAGATGGAGTCTTGCTCTGTTGCCCAGGCTGAATGAAATGCAGTGGCAAGATCATAGCTCACCATATCCTTTAACTCCTGGGCTCAAGCCAGCCTCCTGCCTCAGCCTCCTGAGTAGCTAGGAAGGACTACAGGTGCGTGCCACACCTGGCTAAATTTTTTTTAGAGACAGGTTCTCTCTGTGTTGCCCAGGCTGGTCTCAAAATCCTGGCCTCAAGCAATCCTCCTGTCTCTGCCTCCCAAAGTGCTGGTATTATAGGCGTGAGCCATTGTGCCCAGCCCTCCCTTACTTTCTTAATCCAATTTTGTTAGAACTGGCTTGTGAATTTAATTTGCCATTATTCAACTTCCTTTAATTTACATATTAAAGAATTGCAACAATTCTTTACCAATGAAACAAAACCATTCACTTGAATTCATTTTCTCCAGGCAGAGGCTCGTCTGCTTGAGGAACAACGAAGAGTTCAGGTTTACCTTCACGAAAGCACACAAGATGAATTAGCAAGGAAATGTGAGCAAGTCCTCATTGAAAAACACTTGGAAATTTTCCACACAGAATTTCAGAATTTATTGGATGCTGACAAAAATGAAGGTGAGCCACAAGACTCATAAAATGTAGGTATTTATTATTATCTGCAGTTTTGACGCTGCTTGAGATGCTAGACTCTCCGAGTCAACAGCATTACTTGCCCATGTCAGTCATTTTTAAAAAGATGCATGTGTTTGTGCATTGTTATGCACTGATGTCAGATTTCTGCAGAGCATTTTGGTATGACTTAGGGCAAAGAGTATTTTTTCAGTTTAATTTAGAATGTGACTTTCTCCATACACTTTAGCATTAAATGATGCTACCCCTAAGTTTTTTTTTTGACTGTTCTTCCTTTGAAAACTCTCTGAGATGAGAAGGCCGTCATCTTAGATTTCCCGTAGCCACTTCCTTGTTTTACTGGGGCATGTTAGGAGCTCAGTAAAAGATTGATGTTTGGATTTTTCTTCTGTGGTCCTCCTAAAGTAACCATATGCCATACATGTCTTAAATGAAGAATTTGGGAGACGTTCTCTCAACTCATTTGTTTTTATATTTGAGATAGAAATACATATTCTCCTTAAATATAGTCATTTTATTGATTGATTGATGGATGGATGGAGTTTCGCTCTTGTTGCCCAGGCTGGAATGGAGCAATTGTGGCTCATTGCAACCTCTACCTCCCAGGTTCAAGTGATTCTCCTGTCCCAGCCTTCAGAGTAGCTGGGATTACAGGCATGCGCCACAACGCCTAGCTAATTTTTTGTATTTTTAGTAGAGACGGGGTTTCACGATGTTGACCAGGCTGGCCTTGAGCTCTTGACCTCAGGTGACCCGCCTGTCTGGACCTCCCAAAGTACAGTACTGGGATTATAGAAGTGAGCCGCCGTTCCTGGCCAATATATTAATTATTTTTAAACAAATACTTGAGTGCCTATTATGGCTCAGGCATAAATACTATTTAAATCTTGAGAATTTCTGGAAGCATTGGAATCGTTTCTGATTTTTTTTTTTTTTTTTTTTTTTTTTTTTTTTNTTATTCATATGTTAGTGGTCTCTCATAGTAAAGGTAAAAATAAACTTTTAAAATAGCATAATTTCATCGTTACTTTTAGCAAAACATACATATACCAAATAGGGAGTATTTGGTTATAATTAAATGCTATCGATTATTAAAGTCTAAAAACATGGTTATTTATTGCAGAGTATTTTTCATCTCTATAAATACATAATTAGTAGAATGATAGGCAGAGTTTGTTTCAGTGCATAAAGGGGTTTCTTCCTCTTTCAGATTTGGGGCGCATGTATAATCTTGTATCTAGAATCCAGGATGGCCTAGGAGAATTGAAAAAACTGTTGGAGACACACATTCATAATCAGGGTCTTGCGGCCATTGAAAAATGTGGAGAAGCTGCTTTAAATGTAAGTAAGATTTCATTGACAATCAGTCGGGCTAATCATTTCCACATGTGAATAGCAAACGTGTGTTATGCATCTCGACTTCCAAATCTAAGTGGTAACATTTTCATTAGAACTCTGAGAACCTTGTTTTGGCTTTTTGAAGTAGACCGTTCACAGACATCTTTGTTTAGTAAATACCTTTGGAAGTTATTCCCTCGCACTTTTTAGGCGTTAAGGATGTCATTTTTTTTTTTTTTTTTCCTTTCTTCTCACTGTGAAATTCTTGCACTAGAAGAGAAAAGATGCTTCCATAGAAACAACAGTTCCCTGGAAACTTACTGTGCCGCTCACAGTCCACAGGTTGTGCCTTTCAGGAGCTTTGATCTGGATAGTAGCCTCTGGCTGAAGACCATAGGGCTGTCCTCTGGAGAGGCCCTGCAGTTTATAGCATTTTTCCACAGCCCTCTGCTTCCCCAGGGCTACATAGAGAATTCCTGCTAGGTCATCTGTAATTCAGGTGATAATTTCGTGTTGGAAATACTCAGTTTCTAACACACAGATGAGTTACCTTCAGTTTTGCTCCTATTGTGATCTTCAGTTGTAACTGGGAGAACAATAGAGAAGAATAGCTTCTTTTTTTGAGGTGGAGTCTTGCTCTGTTGCCCAGGCTGGAGTGCAGGGGTGCCATCTCAGCTCTCTGCAACCTCCACCTCCTAGGTTCAAGCAATTCTCCTGCCTCAGCCTCTTAAGTAGCTGGGATTACAGCCATCTGCCACCATGCCTGGCTAATTTTTGTATTTTTAGTAGAGATGGGGTTTTACCATGTTAGCTGTCTGGTCTCAAACTTCTGTCCTCAGGTAATTTGCCTGTGTCAGCCTCCCAAAATGCTGGGATTACTGGCGTGAACCACCGCCCCTGGCTGGGAAGAAAAGCTTCTAAAACACATTGGTTCTCACGTCTGAATGCAGACAACTTCTCTTCCTTTGACTTTATTGCGTTTAATGATAAATTATTTTTGATAACTATTTTTGGTAGAATTATCAAAAATAGTATATTTTTCTCCTTATTTTTCTGTTATCTTTGGAGGGCTTCTTTTCCGTGTTTAATTTGGGGATTTGCCGTTGGCACCCTGCCACCTCTATGAATTATTAAAGGGTTGAGTATAAAGCTGTCCTTTAGGGTTTTTTTTTTTGGGTTGGGGGTGGCAGTTGGTTTTTGTTTATTTTGAGACAGAGCCTTGCTCTGTCGCCAGGCTGGAGTACGGTGGCGTGATCTAGGCTTACTGCACCTCCACCTCCTGGGTTGGAGTGATTCTCCTCCTTCAGCCTCCCAAGTAGCTGGGACTACAGGTACACGCCACTACACTCAGCTAATTTTTGTATTTTTAGTAGAGACAACGTTTCACCACATTGGCCAGGATGGTCTTGATCTCTTGACCTCATGATCTGCCCAACTTGTCCTCCCAAAGTGCTGGGATTACAGGCGTGAGCCCCCACGCCTGGCCCTCCTTTAGGTTTCTAAGACAATTTTATGCTCACAAGATGGAAGTGAACTGGCGTAGCTGTGGATTTTGTGAAAAAGACCTCTAGGTTTTAGTAAAAACGTAAGTATGAAGTCCTCAGTGTCAGCGCATACAGTGTCTTTACCGTGTGGTGATGACGGAGCCTGGCCTAGCTGTCTGCACTCAGATCTCAGCTCCGCCACTCACAGCTGTCTGACCCTCAGTGAGTTACTTCTGTCTCTGTCAATTGTTATTTATTTATTTTTAGTAGAATGATAGTGCCTATCTCATAGGATATTTGTGAATAAACAATACATGTGAAGTACTTAAATCAGGGCACGTAAGTGCTTAGCAATGATGACTGCTTCATGTTCTTATGAGTACACACATTTTTTTCTAATTTAAAAAAGTCATTTAAAAATTACCCTTCAGTTTTTATGACTTTATTTCCAAGCTGAATGTTCCTTTAAAGGACCTGATGCACACACACACACCCGCTCACCCCTCTGTTTTAGAAGGGGCCAACTCGGTGAAGACATTTTTTCGGTAATATAAGGTGCCTTCCCAGTTGTTGGTTCAAAACTCAATTTACCTATAAGGGCAGCAGAGCCAAGTAAATGATTAGACTTTCCTTGAAATGAGTTAAGTGGGAAGTCTATTATTTCATCAGATATGAATTACAGTAGGTTAATGAAGCAGGTTTTCCTTTTTCATGTAAACTTTTATATACTAGATGAGATTGGCCTTAGGGAACTCGTATTCTATGTGAATATAGTTAGATTTAAAATAAACATGATAGCTGTACATAGTGGTGTGTACCTATAGTCCCAGCTACTCAGAAGCTTGAGGCAGGAGGGTCACTTGAGCCCAGGGGTTCGGGACCAGCTAGGGCAATGTAGTGAGACACTGTCTCCTTTTTTTTTTTTTTTTTTTAAAGCATGATAGATTACTTTGTCAGTTTTATAGGAAAGAAGGGATACTAATTCTAATGTCTGTCTTTTCCAAACCAAAGTAAGATTCTAAATAGGAGAGCTAATCAACTGAGATTCTCATGTCCCGTTGTTTTCTTTCTTTTGGAGACAGTCAGCTGCCTCATTTTTTGGGCATTGAATAAATGCTGCCTGATTGACTTTGTCGTTGAGTCTTGAATCTGACATTTTACTGAACTCTTGATCAGTTAAAGCAAAAGTACACCTTCTATGTAAAATCATTTCTCTGAGGAAGCTTCATCTGTCAGCTACAGATGGCGCAAATAACCTGTCTTTACCAGCAGTTATATTTTATGAGAAATCAAGCTTTTGAACACTGCTTGTGTTACTTAAATCTAAGCCACTCATTAACCTGAATTTAAGAACCAAAGCAAGACTTTCCCCCATGAAGATTAATTACAGCTCAGTAAACCCATGTTGCATCTGCCTTCACTTGCAAAAGTCAAATACTAGTTTTTTTAGTACGTTATTGATTCTATTTGTTATTTACATAAGAACTGTTTCTACATTGAACTCGTGAAACTCTGGGTTTTTTTAATTGTGCTTATGAAATAAACTGTTCAGGAAGGCAAATACTTATACTGTTTTCTGCAAAAGGAATGTTTTCTATATTCAAGTTTATTTTTATTTCTAAGCTTGCTATTGGCTCCTTCTGTCGGAATGCTGTCCGACTGGGGCGTGGATACCTCGTGCCCTTCCCTGCTCTGGGCTCACACTTGCTACCTCCATTTGCCAACGCTGGGAAAGCCCACAGAATTGAAGCTCAGGGGAAGCATAGGTACCCCGGCCATAGCCTGGCACACAGTAGGTGCTTGATTACTTATTGCAAGAAAGGATAAACACGACTGCTAAAAGACAATTCCTTTTTTTTTTTTTTTTGAGATAGTTTCAATTTTGTTGCTCAGGCTGGAGTGCAGTGGTGCAATCTCGGCTCACTGCAACCTCTGCCTCTTGGGTTCAAACAATTCTCCTGCCTCTGCCTCCCGAGTAGCTGGGATCACAAGCATGCGCCACCACGCCCGGTTAATTTTGTGTTTTTAGTAGAGATGGGGCTTCTCCATGTTGATCAGGCTAGTCTCAAACTCCTGACCTCAGGTGATCCTCCTGCCTGGGCCTTCCAAAATGCTGGGATTACAGATGTGAGCTACCCTGCTGGCCAAAACAAATACTTTTAAATAGGTTTTAGTTTTTGTCATTTATGTGGTAAATATAAAAGACCCGTTGTAACTCAAACCATAATTGTTTTCAAAAACCCACTGATTATGAAAACTCAGGAGAATAAAAGGTCATTAGTGAAAGTTAGAATTATTGTACATGATTTTAAGTGGGATTTAATTACCTTGAGAACACAGTTTTTAAAGTTTAAAAATTTGTGCCTAATTGAGTTGAATCATAGTGTACTAGAATCATTTATAATTAGCATATTAAGTGCCCTAGAAGGCACTGCCTAAGTGATTTAAGTGCAAAAAAAGTTTAATAGATGAGTCCTTTGTCTTCCTCTAGACTACAGCACTACATATGTTACACTTAAGCTGTTCTTGATGAAATAAACTCATTTGAGAAGCCAAAAAAAAAAAAAAAGGTTTTTTATCTGGCTAGTCTTTTTATACCACTAGTTTGGTTAGAAAACCAGCTTTACTGCTAATATCTGGCCTAGACTGAAATTCTTAGAGGTTTCCAATTCATCATGTAAGTCAAATATTTTTTGTATTCGATGTTTTAGAACCTACTTGCCAATTTTTCTTAAGGCATTCCCCCTCCCTAGTTAAAACCAGTTTAAAAAGTAAAGGCTATTTCTAGAAAACTGGCTCAGGGGGAATTTCCCTCATGGCCTCTCCCTCCTACCGCCTAACTAAAGCTGGCAGCCCTCAGTGAAGTGAAACTGAAAAGGGAACCCTCCGAATCTGGGACTGGGGAGGGGACTGTTGGCAAGACTCTACTGTCTGGAAGCATTCTCTCCAGCCGTCAGAGTGCCTCGTGATCAAGGGCGTTTGTGCTCGACTGGTATGTGAGGGGATAAATTAGCCTGTTGCACTGGGGCACCAGGAGGACTTCGGGAACCTTGCACACAAAGAAATATTCCAGGATGGGATTTAAAACTGGTTTTGAGCTGTGCAAGGGATAGGAGAAATGGCTTATTTAATAGGCAGGTGACCCCATGCAGGAACAGGTTGGGAATTTATCGAAAAATAATCTATATTAAAATATCGGAGGTGATGGCCCCCATCCACTTAGTGAGGCTTTAAGGGGAGCCTCTTGAAAGCAGAGACCATTCCTTCACGTGGCCATTTGAAAAAGAATCAAATGCCCACTGCGGGTGCCTGGCCCTGTGCGAGGCTCTTCATTTTTCTTAGTTGACCAAAGCAACTGCAAAAAGTCTCCTACTTAGTATGGCTCACCTTAATGATTTTTCGAGTTTAAAATGGTATGAAAGTGATAGGCATTTATGATACTCTCAGTAAGCCCATCGTACATTGAAAATAGTGTCACACATTACACATTCAGGGCCGGGTACAGTAGCTCACGCGTGAAATCCCAGAACTTGGGAGGTCAAGGCAGGTGGATCATCTGAGGCCAGGAGTTTGAAACCAGCCTGACCATCATGGTGAAATCCTGTCTCTACTAAAAGTACAAAAATTAGCCGGGTGTGGTAGCAGGCACCCGTATTCCCAGTTACTCGGGATGCTGGGGCAGGAGAATCGCTTGAACCTGGGAGGCGGAGGTTGCAATGAGCCAAGATGGTGCCAGTGCAGTCTAGCCTGGGTGACAGAATAAGACTCCGTCTCAGAAGGAAAAACAACAACAAACACATTCAGTATATGATGGGTTTATTGAAACATAATCCCAAATTGAGGAGTATTTTTAGATGCATGCTGTAGTCAGTGTTTCAACTCAAAGGGCAAACACATTTTGCAGATCAAACTGAAATCATTGTTTCACTTATTCAGCAAGCATTTAGGGCATTCCTCTAGTAGACTAGAGGAATGTCAAGAATTCTGAATTAGAATGCCCGGCCTTTGTCCTTGTCACATCTCCATGACCTCATCTTCCTAGTTTAGTGCCTACCTTGCAGGTCCATTTGAAACTCACCTCTTCCGCCATTCCTTAGCACAGAGGTGGCAGCTGTGTAGCATGAGTCACCCTGCCCTCATCCTTTGTTCGTTGTAGGCATTAGTAATCTAATAGGGTATAATTTCCCACAGGGTCTGAATGTGGCCGCAGAATCCTTCTCAAACCAGTAAGCAGCCTGCCTGCCTAAGTAGTGAGTTGTCACCTCTTCTGTCTTCTGGGATGAGTCAGTGGAGCATGGGAATTCCTCCTCCTTTGGCTCTTACTGTTTTCTTTGCATTCTCTCTGCAGTCCCAAGGCTACCATCTTAATCTTGGTTTCATGCATCACCTTGCCTACCAAAGGGTCCCACACCTCTCCCATTCCCATTCATCCTTCATGAAAATTAGCCGTTTCATCTTTCAAAAATACCACTTAATACATTCATAATTTTACTGTGCGTTCTTTTCATCCTTTGTTTTAAACAAAGCAGAATAAAGCTCTTACCTGTGATAATATAAATCATAATATACTAAATCAAAATCCTCTAATTAGCCCACATTTTCATGAACCCCGTCTTCCAAACCCTGGCTAATGTCTCTACTTGTAACACAGTCATCCTTCTGCTTGCCTTCTGCTTGTCTTAGTCCTGCTTTTAAGGCTAGCTCAAATCTTCCCTTCTAGAAAGAACTGACCGTAACTCTTCCATCCTAAGCTCTATAACATTTGTAAAACTCTCATTACCAGCGTACAGGTGTTTATAACTTCCTGCACTTCCCGTCACTGCACCATAGGTTACACATCCCTTGCGAGCGAAGCTCACACCTCATTGTAGTTTTACGACCTGTGGTTTTGGACCTGGCTTCTTACCCAGCAAGGATCTGTGGATGATAATGGTGAAGGCCATCTGCTGCAGGGTTGCTGTCTCGGCTCCCTGACTCGACCCCACTGCTCACGACGTCCCAGCTGGAACTCACCATTGCATAAATTTGCCTCACTCTACTTGCCTAGTTCTTCTCTCGTCTCTTCTTAGATACATTCCTTCTTTTTTCTACCTGTGAAATACCTATTTATGTTTCAAAACCCAGCTCAAAAGTTTTCTCAATCACCTTGGAATGGTAGAATCTTCTCCTTGAAATAATAGCGCTTTGCACTGTTTATGTGACATGTGCACTACTTTATGTTTTAGATGTCCAAGTGAGTGTCCATCTCTTCCAGCAGAGATGGCTCTATCAGTTTTGTGTCCTCAGAGCTTAGCATGACACCTTGTACAGAATAGGGTTTCAGTATACTTAGGTCTTAGTTATTACTTCCCATTGCCCCAAAAAGGACTTGGGGCTGCTTACACAATACGTGAAATAAAATAGATCAGAGAGTAGCAAAGTAAGGATATGAAACACATCATAAAGCTTAATATAATTCTCAAAGTGTGTGTAATGCAGTCCAGTACTCTTATTAGAGTTAGGTCATAATTTGCCTTGAAATTTTTGTAGTCAGTACAGGGAGGTTGCCACTAAAGATAGCGCAGTGAAGCACAATCAGCTAGTAACTCAGAAGAATGATTTGTCTCAGTGGTCGGAGCTGAGGATACTTTCTCCAATGGCTCATCCTCAAAAGCATGGTAGTATTGTGGACAGCATCATCAGCAGTGCACTTAAGCGAAGTGGAATGTCAAGTCCTTGGGTAGTTTGATAATTTTCCTTGGCACCAGCTTATAGCAAAATGCCAAAATAAAGTTCAGGAGAAGAGTCAAATAATGCAGACTTATAAGTTCTTGGTAATTAATGCTTGACTGTACAATTGGTTCCATTTTGAATGTTGAATTAACACATAATTCCTCAGCAATCTAGATGTTACTGTATTCCCCTACAAAGACAGTTATATAAATTAACATAAATCAGGCTATAAGAGAATCTCACTCCTGGTCTTCAGGACAGAAGTGGCAACAAAAAAAGCACAAGTCCTCCTTGAAACCATATCTTGATTTAGTGTTCTCAGCCTAATGGGTATTGCAGTGTGGCCCAGCTGAGATGGGTCTGTTAGATCCTTCAACACCCAGCAGGGCTGCTGGCTCTAACGCTGGGTGTTGGGCTGCAGATACTGACTGGGGAGCAATGTTGTGAAAGTTATTTCAGTTCTGTAAGAAGTTGTGTGTTGAAACAAATTTTCAGAAGCTACTCTCAGTTGCTGGCTCCAGGACTGGGGTGATGGTATAATACTTACAAAAGGCAGCACGTCAGATAGAGAATTTGATAAGCAGAAATAAAATTAGGTATCCCTAGTAAGCTATTTTTCGATGGAAAACTAGGGTAGATCCTAGTACCTTAGCAGAAAAAGTTCTGTGATTTGGACTGGGAAGTTAAGTTAGAAATAACTATAAAAGCCCAATCATGCATGAACTCAGATACAGTGAACAGACTAACCTACTGTCAGCTACTTCTGGTAGGTTTGAGTTTGGGTTTATACATCTAAGATTCCCTTTCTTTTCTGTAGTGAAGTGCGTGATTAAACAACTGAATCTTTAGGCAAACATTCTATGGATGGTAAGAAAAGAAAATTACCCAGTCAGTGATAAAATTAGCTGCAGAACCGTTACATTTCAAGCGTAACTTGGCTTGGTTTGGTCAAAGGAGACAGAATACGCATTCAAAAAATCTGCTTACATACCTAGGAAGAGGGTCAGACAAGAAACTCCTAGACTCTTAGAGCCATAGCTGTTCCTTAAAGCTGGCTCATGCATTTATGGGGGTTGATTTGACTATTCTTTTCTTGTTTTGAACATGTTTGAAAATTTTCTATGTTAAACATTTTTTAAGAAGCCAAAGAAATGTGCAGGTTTTGATTAAGTGGATATTGGAAAGGAGAAATAGTTGCTTTATGACAAAAGGAAGCACGCTTTTTTGTATAGTAAGATTTAATTACACAAAGAACTGATATATGCTGAAAATATAAATTGACTCAGATAGCATGTCACTACATTTGTGAATTACAGGTATATAACTTCAGAGCAACAAGGATGGTTTGGATTTATTTTGTCTTGCCATGAGATGAAGAGAATAATCATTTTCTCTAACAGAAAATGTACACAGTTGTCATTTTGGAGTCTAAGATAACCAGACTGTCTTTTGTTTTGTTTTGTTTTTAGATGGAGTCTCACTCTGTCACCCAGGCTGGAGGGCAGTGGCGCCATCTTGGCTCACGCAACCTCCACCTCCCAGGTTCAAGTGATTCTCCTGCCTCAGCCTCCCAAGTAGCTGGGACTACAGGCGCACGCTATCACACCCAGCTAATTTTTAAAATATTATTAGTAGAGATGGGGCCAGGATGGTCTTTATCTCTTGACCTTGTGATCTGCCTGCCTCAGGCCATCTTTTTTTTTTATTTTTTGAGATGCAGTCTTGCTCTGTCACCCAGGCTGGAGTGCAGTGACAATCTCAGCCCACTGCAACCTCTGCCTCCTGAGTAGCTGGGTTTATAGGCATGCACTACTATGCCTGGCTAATTTTTGTGTTTTTAGTAGAGACAAGATTTTGTCATGTTGGCGTTGGCCAGGCTGATCTCAAACTCCCGACCTTAGGTGATCCACCCGCCTTGGCCTCCCAAAGTGCTGGGATTACAGGTGTGAGCCACTGTGCCCAGCCCAGGCTGTCATTTTTATAGCCAATATACACCATTCTTTCTTTTAATTGTAGGGAAGACTAATAATTTCACAAGCAAATCCATTATGGATGCACATCCCTACCCCAATTTAACTTTATAGCCACATCAATTAAATTGTATTTTAAATAAGCACTGAAGTGACCCCTGATTGGTTCAAGACCAATTACAGATCATGCCCATGAACTTCTCCTTCCTATCCATCCTCATTGAGTCAGACAGCCCTGCTTCTCATCTTCTGTATACTACTTCTGTTTCTGAACTAACTTAATTATTCCTTTCTGAAACATCGTTCTACCTGGGGAGTTTCTTCATTCTCTTCAGAGAAGTCAGTCTTTCGGGGAAAGTCTTAGTTCTGCTTTCAAAGTTTATCATTTTCATCTCTGATCACTCAGACCCTGAATCTAGTCCACTTAGAGCCCAGGCATTACAGGGTAGTACATTCCGAAAGGCTACAAACAAGGACTTCGGCCTCACCTTGAAATAAAGGAAAATGTAGGTGTCAGCCAGAGCTGGGGGAACAACCAGGGGACGTAACAAAGGCCAGAATAAAAATGAAACCCACACAGTTAATGGCGCTGGGATCAGGAATGTGACAGTGAGATTGAAGATTTATAACTATGGTCTGAGGCTCAGAGCCATGATTCCAAGATAGATATAAATGGTTGAAGCAAAGAGTTGCAGCAGGTAGGCCAGTTAAAGTAAAGAGAAAAGGCTGGGCACGGTGGCTTACACCTGTAGTCCCAGCACTTTGGGAGGTTGAGGCAGCTGGATTTGAGAAAGTATATTCTGCTGTTGCTGGATGAAGTAGTCTGTAGATGTCAACCAATGGCCTATTATTAATCATGCAAGTCCTGGGGAACCCAACAGATGTTTTAGCTGAGTCTGCACGTGTTGGTTTGAGAGTTCTCCAAATTCACTCTCATGTGGAATGTGATGTGTTGTAAAGGGAAGACTTAAAATGTGCTAACTCCAGTCCTGCATGTGTATTACTGAAATCTAGGAGCGACTGCAGCAACATTTTAGAATTTAGACCAATATCGGCTTTGAGGGAATAGCATTTTCTTGTTGGCACTGTTTAACCTTGCCAGGGGCATCACCATGAAAATAAAGTCAGGCATAGTGGCTGACACCTGTAATCTCAGCACTGGGAGGCTGAGGCGGGTGGATCACCTGAGGTCAGGAGTTCAAGACCAACCTGGCCAACAAGATAAAAACCCCATTTCTATTAAAAATTAAAAAATTAAATAGGCATCATGGCACGCACCTGTAATCCCAGCTACTTGGGAGGCTGAGGCGGAAGAATCGTTTGAACATGGGAGGCAGAAGTTACAGTGAGCCGACATCATGCCAGTGCACTCTAGACAGGGCGACAGAACGAAACCCTGTCTCAAAAAAAAAAAAAAAAAAGAATGAAAAAAGAGAGCACTTACTAAATTATTAGTGTTTTTGTTTCAATATTTTAAACTTCTGTTGGTTTCTGCTTATTGAAAGAGGTTAGGAAAAAACCTATTAAGAAAATGCAAATTATTTCTAAAGGATTTTTGAGGTCTGACATGTATCTCCTTTATTTTTGCCTATTAATATTAAAATTAATTTTTTCCCCTGAGCACACAAAGACTGGCAGTGGCAGGCAGCTCAGAACCATGTGGGTGCCTCTGAGCACCTTTCCAGATAACGGTCAGACTGCGTGGTCTACACATACACTCTCTGTGGTTTGTTTTTTTCTGAAACCTTTGCTTCTCTATGTTTTGCATGGAGATAATGTTCCTCCAAGACCAAGTGCTGATGCTAATGGGAAGAATGACATGGCCCCCAAACAACTGCACCATATGTTTTTGTTACTTAATGGGACCTCATTTCTCTCCCCTTCTTAAGAAAAAATTACCTAGAGGTAAGACTGGACAGTATGGAGCCAGGTCCTGTTGTTGTCAACTCTCCAGCCTCAGGGAACTCTCCTAAAGCTCTTGTAATTGATCTCTTTAGCCCCTGGCTGGATGAAAAATGTAGACGCTGAATGTACTCTCAGAGATAGCGTAGGCAAGAGCAGCTTTCTGCAGACCATCAGATCTGTCCCTCAGCCTGGAGAGCACCAGTTTGTGTACACGAAATGGTGAAGGATGCTCCCCTCGTTCCTGTAGCACCCCAGTTTTCTTCTTTGGCAATATTCTTGAATGGTACTGGGTCATTAGGAAGTGTTTGAGTGTTAAAGTATCACTTAGGATCACAACTGATCCCCAGAAATTATGTCTAAATATATGTCAGCTCTCCATGAAGCAATGTCCTCACACCTCTTCGTATGCCGTATTTGGTTTACCGTTTTAAGAAAGAGTAAAATAAAAGTTATGTGTATTTTCTCTTTGTGAAATTGGCCTTTAGAATTATCTTTTTAGTGGAAATGTATGGAATAAAAGGTCATAATTCAGTTATGATTGTTATTATGTTCCTGGTTTAGCCATTTAGGAGATTATTTGGTGAATGTCGCCTCACTAGGTACTTAGAAGTACGGCAGTGGTAGCAGGCAGACACGGTCCCAGTGGGCAACACTGAGATGTGCCCAGCAAGAAAGGGCGATAGCAAGGAATTCCTTGCCATAAGCCTGGCTAATTTTTTAATTTTTAGTAGAGATGGGGTTTCACTACCATGTTGCCCAGGCTGGTCTTGAACTCCTTACCCACCCGCCATTATTGAGGAATTGGCAGGTGTGATTAGAATTGGGATGGGGTTTGGGCAGTCTGTAACAGGGCAGCCTCGGCCTGTCTTGGACATTCAGATAAAGTGTCCCTGAAAAAAAGTGTTTACGATGAAGAAAATAGTTAGAGCTAACTAGGCAAAGGGGGATCCCAGACAGAACAAAGCCCCTCAGAGGGCCTACACACAGCCCATCTTAAGAACTAAGAGGCCAGGTGTGACCCGAGGTAGAAGGTAAGCGTGAAGGCAGGCATAGGCTGGCCAGACCAGGGGAGACCTTGAAAGCCATGTTGATGATATTAGCTTAATCCTAAGGGCACGAGGAAACAGATGGAGAGTGTTACAGTCATGGAATTGATGGGATGTATGTGCTTGCTGCCATGTAGAAAGTGAGTTAAAAGGAGAAGAGTTACAGTTGTGATGGTTAATACTGAGTGTCAACTTAATTGGATTGAAGGATGCAAAGTCTTGTTCCGGGGTGTCTGTGAGGGCGTTGCCAAAGGAGATTAACATTTGAGTCAGTGGGCTGGGAAGGCAGACCCACCCTCAATCTGGTGGGTAGCATCTAATCAGCTGCCAGCAAATATAAAGCAGGCAGAAAAACGAGAAAAGGAGAGACTGGCGTAGCCTCCCCACCCACACTTTGTCCTGTGCTGGAGACTGCCTATCCTCAAACATCAGACTCCAGGTTCTTTTGAGACACAGATGGGCTCACCTTGCTCTTCAGGCTTGCAGACAGCCTATTGCGGGACGTTGTGATTGTGTACGTTAATACTTAATATAATACTAAATATATATATGTGAACTAATAGAATATATATATCCTATTAGTCTGTCCCTCTAGGGATCCGTGACTAATACACAAGTGTACCAGTTAGATTTGTTGTCGTGGTTCAGATAGTGATAGTGGCCCACTGGAGACTGGGCTGGGCATGGGGAGAATGGGGAGAAGAATGAGGCAGAGACCCCGGCTTTGTAACGGACGGGTTTTGTATTTTGACAGTTGTTGAAACTGGATGATGAATACATGGGGTAAGTTTTACTACCCTTTCTAATTGTTAATATCTTGGAATTTTTTCCACAATAAAACATTGAAAAGAAATGGTCGGGTTGTGGATCAAGTGGATTCACAGGAGTTGTGAGTCAGAAAGCAGGAATTGTGAGTCCTGGGTGTCTGGCTCGAGCCGCTGGCTGAGTGGTGGTACTTGTCAAGAAGAGCTCCAGAGAACGCAGGACTGGGCAGCGGATCAGCCCATTCATGACAGAGGGGTTTGGGAATCCCGTGATGGCCAAGGGCGGGTCACGGAAGCCCTCCTGGGGGAAGCTTGGTCTAGACGTGAATGTGTTCGTTACGGGCATCGCAACAACTGAAATCATGTAGGAGTTGAATGTGAGCCCTCAGGACAGGCCCTGAGAGGTGTCTTGTTTCTTACATGTGAAAAGCTCTCGTGAGTACATGGAGGGTCCTGAATCAAACCAGTTACTACTTTCGTTTATTTCTTTAAACCTCAAACATTCATCCTTAATTTTCTTGAAAAAACGCACATTTGATCCAGCTGATCTCTCCTTCCAGTTTTATAGCCTGACTTCATCATTTACCTCCGGAATGCTAAATCTACTCCCCTTTTGAAAATCTTTTCTCTGTTTGCTGACTATGTCCTTAACATTCTCTCCCATGTATTATCCTAGTATGTTGTCTGCCCCTTGACCGGTTCCTAAATTCACATTTTCAAGGCCAGATTTTTGTTTGTTTTTACAGAGTCTCGCACTGTCACCCAGCCTGGAGTGCAGTGGCATAATCTCGGCTCACTGCAACCTCCGCCTCATGGGTTCAAGTGATTCTCCTGCCCCAGACTCCTGAGTAGCTGGGATTACAGATGCCCGTTACCACGCCCATCTAATTTTTTGTATTTTTAGTAAAGACAGGGTTTCACCATGTTGGCCAGGCTGGTCTCGAACTCCTGACCTAGTGATTCGCCCGCCTCAGCCTCCCAAAGTACTGGGATTACAGGTGTGAGCCACTATGCCCAGCCAAGGCCAGAGTTTTGACATTCTTCTCTTAGTGGGTTCTGTGCAAGTCCTTCCATCTCACCAGCTAGACTGCTGTAGTTGAAAGTATCTTGGAATTGGAGTCTGAAGACTTCTTTACTCCGGGAGATTTGGGTTTACGTGCGAGAAGTTGTTTCTGGCATTCCTTGGGAAATTTATATTTTTTCAATTCCACATCTGAGAAAAAATGGCCAAAAAATTTTGAGAAAATAGGGAAAAGTATAATTCTGAAACGTTATAGTCAACATAGAGACATCACTGGTTCAAAGGAGTCCATCAGTGACAAGTCGCAAGCAGGAGTGTAGAGTAAGTCAAGGCTGGCATTTTCCAGAACAAGGGTGAGGGAGTGTGGCAGGGAAGCCATGCAGGCTGAGGGATCAGGCTGCCAGGTGGGCGAGGCCTTGCACGTGTGGGTCTGTAGCCCCTCTGCTGCTAAGGTTGAGTCATTCTTGCAAATGAAATAAATATTAATGTTTATATGCATAACATACTTTACAAAAATACTGTGAGTCATTTTCCAAAAAAAATAACAAGTTTTGGTTCTTGCCTGTAATCCCAACTCTTTGGGAGGCTGAGGCAGGTGGATCACAAGGTCAGGAGATCCAGACCATCCTGGCCAACATGGTGAAACCCCATTTCTACTAAAAATACAAAAATTCGCTGGGCATGGTGGCGTCACCTGTAGCCCCAGCTACTCGGGAGGCTGAGGCAGGAGAATCGCTTGAACCCAGGAGGCCAAGGTTGCAGTGAGCCAAGACTGCGCCACTGCACTCCAGCAGGGGCAACAGAGCGAGACAATGTCTCAAAAACGTAAAACAAAAAACCAGCAAGTTTTGGAAGCAAATTGAGTCCTTAAATTAGCAGTTTTGACACACAGTTCTTTGTAGGGCTGTTAACTTGTTAAGAGATCCTGCATGTTACCTTATTTGAAAACTACCCAATAACGTTTCTAGCGTTTTCCAGTGTTTGAATCCTTGCCGTAGGCTGAGGACTTTGTAAATACTGTAACAGAAGGAAGGCAGAGAGAAGAATATGTGAATGTTGTGGAATAATTTGACATGAAATCTGAAGGTGATCTAAAATCTGAATTGGCAGAAGCAGTATCTCTTTCAGTAGCAAAATCACAATTAGGTCAAGCAGAAAATGTTTTCATTGTTTAAAAGAAGCAAGCTTATATGAAGTAAGATGTGGCCCAACTTGGGGGAGCTTTTGTTTCACTCTGAAGATTAAGACCATCCAGGTAAAGTGGAAGCGTCCCTACATCTGGGGTAGCCGTGAAACAGAGAGCAAGGCTATCTGGTAGTGCAGTTAACTCTGTATGTGTTTCAACATTTTTAAGATGGTAATTTTGAAATATTAAATATCTGCAATATTGCCTTTCAATATTAATTATTTGGCAGTTATTTTGCATTAAGTTCCCTTTTAATGTTTTCTCTTATCAAATGTTCATGTCAGGAAGAGACCATATTTATATCTTATTGGACTTATAATCTTATCACAATATATTCATAATAATAAACCTTGCATTTATTATATAGCTCTTTTTTTAAAAAAAAACAGGAAACCTCTGACACTCTTATTTTTATTTTTAAGATGGCATCTCGCTCTGTTGCCCAGGCTGGAGGGCAGCGGCCTGGGGATTGCGCAACTGCACCCTAGTCTGCGACAGAGTGAGACTCCATCTCAAAATAAATAAATGTATAATAAAAACAAGTAAATCAATCAAATGTCTAAAAAATGCCGAATAGGTAGACTTGGGGGAGCGTTGGTCTCTGGCACCTGAGCCCTGCAGATTAATGTATCAGTGATGTGGAAACAGGCTTGCCCCTGTGCCTGGGTCTGTGCTTGGCTAGGGGTGGCCCAGAGCTCCCTCCCACCAGCCTTCCCAGCCTGGCTCCCGCAGAGCCCAGAGCCAAGCCTGACTCTGCCGCCGTTTTCCTGGCAGTGTACTTAGCTGTGACAGTTCTTCATCTGTAGAATGGGGATGAAAGCAGCACCTGCTTCCAGTGTGGGCTGTCTCAGTCCCATGAAGGGTGGTGGGGGCGTGCACTGTGTGCCCAGCAGCAGCACTGTTTTCACATTAGCATTTAGCTCGGTTTCCTTTGCCTTCCATTGCTGCCGCCTTCCTTTGGCCACAGAAGCCCCCTGGCTGGCCTGTTGCATTTCCTTATTGTTCCTTGGTCCAGGGATGCCCCATTGCTGCCCACGCCACACTCTACCCCTCTTTCTGCCCTGCGATCAGGCCCTGGCCCCAGCAGTGCCGCACAGATCTGAGTCTCTGGTTTGCAAGGGGTGGAAGCCGAAGTCAAACTCCCTCCCTGAGCCACAGATCTCGCTGGCTGAATGCTCTTCTCCAGCTGAAACAGAGTCCAGAATTGTACTCTTTAACAGGGAGAAATTGGCAAAGCAGAGCTGCCACTTAGAAAATGCTGTTTTCATGATCTCTTTGAGTTTTCACTGTTCATAATGCAAGATTGAAATCAGTATTCAGAGTGTGGAGAATATATTGGTTTTTATTTTATATGTATAATCAAAATGTCCTGTGTGTTTCAATGATGGTACCAAAAGTATGTCTTGATCTTATTTCTTAACTTTGTAAAGATATGTATAGAATATTTTATATGCAGTAACCAACTTTTATTTCTATTTCTGCCCCCGTTTAAGGACCCCAAGATGTATGTACAGACAGTGCTTGATGTTCATAAAAAATACAATGCCCTGGTAATGTCTGCATTCAACAATGACGCGGGCTTTGTGGCTGCTCTTGATAAGGTAGGCTGTGGCGGTTGTGACTTGCCTGTAGTGTATCTGGTGGGGCGTTTGTCTCTAACTGTGCTCTGTGTCACACAGGCTTGTGGTCGCTTCATAAACAACAACGCGGTTACCAAGATGGCCCAGTCATCCAGTAAATCCCCTGAGTTGCTGGCTCGATACTGTGACTCCTTGTTGAAGAAAAGGTATTAAATGACCCTGTGTTTTCTTGATATGCCTGTTTAAAACGTCAGCTTTAAATTAAAATTTACATTTTACATACATTAATTTGCGAGTGTTGTCCCTTATGAGAAAATGCTTCAACATCATCATCTTTCCAGTTGAAAATATGCATTCCCTCCCCCTGGCTGTTTTTAAAACAGAAGCGTCTCATTGTATTGTGGGACTTCGGTTATTCTTCATCCAGTACTAACCAGTGTCACTTGAGAATGTAGTCGCAGAAATCTGAAGTAAAATATTAGCAAGCCAGAGTTGTCAGTTAATAATAATTCTTCAGAACATAGTGCAGCTTCCTAGAACCCAGCAGTACCACGTCTGGTGTGATTTCCTATATTAACAGAGAACCATGTAAAAATGATGTGGCCTTTTCGGTAAATGATGGGAAAACATTTGATGAAGGTCCATGATAGCTTTCTCTTAACCCAGTTTACCCAAGGCCAGTGAGAAACTGAGTATTTGATGTTTTTTTCCTGTTTATTGCAGTAAACAGAAACATTTATTCTGGTTTAATGTTAATTTAACAACTGTGGTGAGATCTTCTCCAGAAATAAAAAGGGACTTTAAATTGGAATGCCTCTCATGACTTGGTTTCATTTTGGGGGGCCACGTATTATGGCTATGGAGATATTCTATTGGGTCTTCAGTGTGTTTGACAGAATACTTAGTGTCCTTTTTTTTTTTTTTTTTTTTTTTTTTTTTAAAGACTTAGTCTCGCTCTGTTGCTCAGGCTGGAGTGCAGTGGCACAATCTCGGCTCACTGCAACCTTGCAGCCTCCACCTACTGGGTTTAAGCGATTCTCGTGCCTTAGTCTCCGGAGTAGCTGGGACTACAGGCACGCCACCATGCGCGGCCAATTTTTTTGTTTGTTTGTTTTCGAAAAGGAGTCTTGCTCTGTCGCCCAGGCTTGTGTGCAGTGGCGTGATCTCAGCTCACTGCAGCCTCAGCCTCCCGAGTAGCTTTTTTTTTTTTTTTTTTTTTTTTTTTTTTTTTTGTTTCTGTCTCCCTCGGCCCCCCGGGTGGTTTTTTTTTTTTTTTTTTTTCTTTGTATTTTTAGTAGAGACGAGGTTTCACTGTGTTGGCCGGACTGGTCTCGAACTTCTGACCTCA
>NW_016107619.1:2359311-2394377 GCF_001604975.1 Cebus imitator
TTTGTATTTTTAGTAGAGACGAGGTTTCACTGTGTTGGCCGGACTGGTCTCGAACTCCGACCTCAAGTGATCCACCCACCTCAGCCTCCCAAAGTGCTGGGATTACAGGCATGAGCCACTGCGCCTGGCCGTAGAGTCCTTTTTATCTGTTGTCTTTTCATGAATGGCCCTCATCAAGCCTTCTGATTATTAGTTAAGGTCACTGGCGCAGACAGAATGGCAGAGACATTTCCACAGCATCTCTTGAACAGCATGCGTTGTGCGAGTGGAATCCGGGCGGCACTAAGTTGAACTGCTCCGAGGGAAGAGGAACCCGCTTGACCCAAGAGTGTGCAGAATAGGGGTGGGTTTTCTGAACCAACTGTTCTCAAGTTGGAGACACCTCTTCAGAGGTTGTGTGGTGGCTGATTCATTTTCTATGAATTAGGGGGTCTTGTTCATAAAGCAGTCTTGTAGAAGGGCCTGTACAAAAATTCATCTACCTGTAAGTCATCTTTGAATTATCGTTTGTTCATAGGATGACTCAGTTGTTAAAGGACAGTCACCCCTTTTGTAGATACAACTACAAACAGCACTTTGGTAGGAATTGAAACCCCTTCATTACCTTTAATGATCGGGTCATGGAAAGGAATCTGTGTGCCTTTTTGTTTCTTCAAAGTTAAGTTGCAGCAGACTAGAAAGCAGTTGAAAAAGTAAATTTCCTTAAATTTAAGTGGATGACCTTAAAGGAAAACTTCCTTCAGAATGTTTTTGGAAACGTTTTATAAATATCTCCTGTTGGTTTCCATCTTGGATATTCTAAGTGATTATTTCATAATCTGTTCTTCAGTCATGAGGTTATAGTATGAGATTGCCGTTTGCTGTAGGTCAGGAGAGTCAGCCTTCCCTCTTCCTCTGTGCTAATCTGATGAGAACTAATCTTTTGAATGCTTGAACCTGCATTCTGACTAATTGGTGCTTGTTTAAATGTACTGATGTTTTAAAACACTGTACCTTTTTAAAATTTGCAGTTCCAAGAACCCAGAGGAGGCAGAACTAGAAGACACACTCAATCAAGTGGTAAGGTGCTTCATAACCGTTCCCATTCTTAATAGCTGTGTTCTTCACAAGTTGTTTGTAGTGTTATTTACAGAGGGCCTCTGAAGTGTGAAAAGTGATAGTCATTGATTTTATTCTGAATCTGTGGTTTCACTCCCTAAATTGAGTTACTACTTTTAGCATTTGTACTTTCCTCATTAGTGTCAGTCCAACTTACTGTGAATTCAGAGATTCACAAAACTTTGAAGACTCTGGGGCAGAGTTTTCGCCATCATAAATGTTGCCGTACAGACCTGCCTAAAGCCAAGAGCACAAGCTCCTGACTTGTGGCCGGTGACAGTCGTCTCTGCACTGTTGGCTTGTGAGTGGCCAAGGACAGCCAGCTCTGCACTGTCAGCTTGTGAGTGTGCTTGTTAAGTGTGTTATCTTGGTGGCTTTGCCAGATGGTTGTCTTCAAGTACATAGAAGACAAAGACGTGTTTCAGAAGTTCTACGCGAAGATGCTGGCCAAGAGGCTTGTCCATCAGAACAGTGCAAGTGACGATGCCGAAGCCAGCATGATCTCCAAGTTAAAGGTGAGTTTCATCTTTTCCTGAAAAATTGCAGCTTCTGAGTCAGTATTAAAACAGTCTCTCCAGGTTATGAGGCAGCAGAGGAGTTTGTGCAGGAGTTTGTACAAGAAGCTCGGCCACTGCTCTTCTGAGAACCTCCCACACCTCCCACTCTACTCAGTTGGGCCCCAGTGCCTTCCTGAGTCCTTCTCCACCCCGCTGTGGGGCTTCCACGCTCCCCAGGCCTGGCTGGGGCCTGTTCACCGTCTGTGCGGCCTCTCCTGCCTCCCACACCTTTGGCCTCGGACCACATTCACGTTGTGCTGGCCCGGAGCTGAGCGGAGGTTTCATTTGCTCTGGGCTCAGTTACTTTGCTATCGTGCAGTTCTTCCTCTGCCACTTCCTTTACGCTCGCCCATGTGTGTTGGTGCTGTCAAGTGCTCTTATTTGACTTGGAGCATATTTTACTTTGACCTGAAATTATGTGGTTATCTTTGTCAGCTTGGGCAGCCATCACAGAATACCATAGGCCAGGTGGCTTAAACAACAGAAACAGTTTGTCACAGCCCTGGAGGCTGCAAGTCCAAGACCAAGGGGCCAGCTGATTTGGTGCCTGGTGCAGGCCCTCCACCCACCTTTTTGCTGTGCCCTCACCTGTAGAGTGCAGAGCTCTTGTGCGTCTCTTACAGCCACACCCATCCCATCGTGAGGGCCCACCCTCAAGACCTCATCACCTCCAAATGGCATCACATTGGAGGTTTGGGCTTCAACATAGGGATTTTGGGGGGACGCAGTTCAGTTTCTGGTAAGAGATAGTGACAAATTATTTCACCATCGTATTCTACCATAGTGTCAGAATACCTTGCTCTTAGGTGCTCAGAAATTGCGTGTGTATGAACTTCACTGTGCAACATGGAGCTGTGGGGTTTTCTGACTGTGTTAATTTCAGTCCGTGCATATTTATACTGTGAAATAGAACAAAATGTGACCGGCTTTGCCAGTAGTTCCATGTAATTAAATATATATTGTGTACTGTGATTTCTCTAAGATTCCCTTGTGTACATTTGTATTTTTGTACAAATTAAGACAGTTACCTGGGTTCTTTTCAGCAAGCTTGTGGTTTCGAGTATACTTCTAAACTTCAGCGGATGTTTCAAGACATTGGTGTGAGCAAAGATCTGAACGAGCAATTCAAAAAGCACCTGACAAATTCTGAACCCCTGGACTGTGAGTACCTGCATGTCTGTGCCTTGCTGTCACAGGCAGAGTTCTTTGTAGCAAATGAAGAAATGACAAAGTATTAGGTAAAGGTGGGAGGGGCTTTGTCCGAAATTCAAGAACTGAAAAGCAGGAGATTCCTCCCAAAGGCGCCACCCACCTCCCCCAACTCCTGTGTGACAGTAGGAGATGGCGATTCCTGAAGCACTGTCAGCTCTCCTGCGGCAAGGCCACCACCTGTTGGGATCTAGGGAAGGACCCACAGGCTAGGTTTCCTGTTGTAAACCTTAGCTTGGATCTGTTCCAGCACTTATTTTAATGTTCACTTGGCCTGCATAGGTAACAGTCAAGCTGAAGACTTGTGGCTTCAGATGGGGATTGGGGATCAGTACAGGCAGGGTGCAGGTGGTTGATTTCTCCAGGAGTGGCAGCTGGGCTGGTATTTTAAGGTCTTGCAGTAGCAGTAGGATGGCAGATTTCTTCTTACATCATCTTTTGATAATCTTTGTCTTTTTAAATGAAAAATTGAGAACTTTATTTTTCCCAAATCAGAAATATAATTCCATTGTTAAACTGGACAGTTCTGCCAGTGGGCTTTTTAACTATCTGCGAAGATGAAATTACTGTTGTAATTTATAGATCATGTGTGTCTTTTCACAGTAATAAGTGATACACACACTGTAATGAAGTTAGCGGTCTCCTGCTTGTGAGTTTCCGTGAGCTTGGGGCTGTGATGGTGATGCTGGGCCTGGCAGGCACAGGCGTGGCTCGAGTGGACTGGGCGATTCAGGACAGAAAAGGAAAGCAGGGGAAGCAGGGCAGGCATGTGACAGCAGAAGTCCGAGACGGAAGCAAAATGAAGACTGTCACTCTTTGGAAGAAAAGAATATCTGGCTTTTGTACCTTTTGCTAATTTTAATTGAATAAAATATTCAATTCTTAATTTTATGTTCAAGGAGGATTTTGATTTAATGTGCTTTTTAACAAAGAGCAATCCACATCTGAAATTATTGATTTTTTTCAATTTATAAACCAATTAATGGATTCTAGAATGTTCACTCTCCCCTCTCTTTCACTCCCCAGTGGATTTCAGCATTCAAGTCCTGAGCTCTGGGTCCTGGCCCTTCCAGCAGTCTTGTACGTTCGCCTTGCCATCAGAGGTAAGGACAGGTCTGTCTGCCGTCCTGTTAGTGCTCAGTGGAGGGTGGGGCAGGGCAGCCTTCGCTGTGGAAGGGGACAGGCCTGCAGCTGTCCTTCCCACTGGCTGGCTGCGTCACAGTGAACCATGGGGGCAGCACTCAGGGAAGTGCCCTGTGTGGTGGGGCAGGTCTGGTTGTCTAAAGGTGGGCTGTCTGTCCCAACCCTGCAGACCTGTCTTTATCTTGTAAAGTAGAACCTAATTATTTCTGTAATGAACACCTTGATGAACCTGCTGGTCTTGAAGCACAAACCTTTTTTAAGATTGTACCTTCCAGTGCTTAAAGTGCTTTACAAGAGAGGCAGACACCACCTGGCGTTTGTATTTTACTTTCATGTAAGCACTGACTTTGTACTGTAAGCTTGGAACAGTGTGTTTCACTTAGAAAGGCTGCCTGTAGGACATCGTGAGGTCTGTATCCCATATAACACTGTCCTTTCCTCTAGCTGGAGCGCAGTTACCAGCGATTCACAGCTTTCTATGCCAGCCGCCACAGTGGCCGAAAACTGACGTGGTTATATCAGTTGTCTAAAGGAGAACTGGTAACTAACTGCTTCAAAAACAGATACACTTTGCAGGTAAGATCCCATTTATATCTTAAAATTTTTTTTCATTCTAAGTGAACATAAGGCAGATTATAGAAATCATTATCAGCCAACCCAGCAGCAGAACCTAGAGTGCAGCTTCTGGGGAAATAGTGGTGAGTTTAAAGCATAGAGTTTAAGAATCAGATGAGCCAAATTCCAGTTCTTTCTGGCTGGGGAGCAAGTTATTTAATGATTGTGAGCCTCAGTTTTCTTCTCCACTCATGGGGGTGTTAGTGCTTATACTTGGGAATTGACGTGAAAATTAAATGATGTATTTAGGAAGTGTTTGGCACGGCTCCTTCCTGACACACATCAAATGTTAGGTAGCGGTTTAAAAAGCTGGAGTCGCATGCATTGTGTTATAACAGCTCTCCACCTTTGACAGAGCAGTTTCACATTAATAACACTCAGTGCTTACAACAATATTGAGTACAAACTAATTTAAAACTATGAAACCAAGAATATTTCCATTTTGTAGATGAGAAGACTGAGGCTTGGGTTAATTTCAGTGAATTTCTCTGAATCCTAGCTTGTATGTATCTGAGCCAGAATTTCAGTTAAGGTCTTTTCTCTTAAAGTCTAGACTTGGCTGGTGTGGTGGCACATGCCTGTAATCCTAACACTTTGGGAGGCTGAGGCCAGAGGATCGCTTGAGGCTAGGAGTTTGAGACAAGCCTGGGCAGCATAGCAAGACCCTATCTCTAGATATTTTTTAAAGTAAAAAGAAGAAAAATTCCAGGCTCTTTCTGCTTCCACTTTGTGCACAGTGAGCTTTACAAGTAATGGCATATTTTAATATCTGAGACGGTTTCGCCAGTCAGCTTCTAAGAACAATTGCAGGTCTGTGTTTAAGTATTAAGAGACTTCACAATGGGTTCTACAGACTCAAGCTGCTCATTAATTTAAACTTTTGGTAACTCTACTCTGATTTAAAATTGTTATAATGCATAGTATTGTTATGCTGGCTCCAGAGGTCTTTATCAACTTGAATGTTTCTTACTATACAATTGAAATTTTATTTATCCCAAATATACATAGAAGAATCCGTGTGATCCACTGTGGTACCTGGAATTTCAGTGTCCAGTTTTCGACAAGGCGGAGGCTTTAGCCTAGGGTGCGTCTGCCATGTTAAGGTAGCCAAGAGCGGGCCCAATAGAAAACAGCAACACACTCGTTGCCTTGTATCTCTGTTCAAGGCCCTGGAAGCACTGCTGTCTGTGGGCCTCCCTGAAACAGGCATGTGATATTTTTTGTTTGTTCTCTTCACTGACCAAGGTCTTGCCTAGGCAAGCAATGATTGACGGTCGTGGGTCACGACTTGTTGCTGTCGATTATGCAAGAAAAGAGGGAGAAGAGAGGAAGGAGTCCTCAGGGGGCGTTCATTCGCGGGCACACAGTCAGCAATCAGGAACCAACACGTGCTACCTGTCTTTTAGAAGATAATGTAGGGCCAGGCGCCATGGCTCACGCCTGTAATCCCAGCACTTTGGGAGGCTGAGGAAGGCAGATCACAAGGTCAAGGGTTCAAGACCAGCTTGGCCAACGTGGTGAAACCCCATCTCTACTAAAAATACAAAACTTAGCTGGGCATGGTGGCGGGCACCTATAATCCCAGCTACTCAGGAGGCTGAGGCAGGAGAATCACTTGAACTTGGGAAGCAGAGGCTGCAGTGAACCGAGACCATATCACGGCACTCCAGCCTGGGTGACAGAGCAAGACTTCGTCACAAAAATAAAAAAAGATACTTTAGTGCACTTATCATTTCATACTTAAACAGTAAAAGTACTTAGGATTAATAAACCAAATATAGTTTGATATTTTTGCTGTTACATCAATAATGTGCCAAGAGACAATTTTCCTTAGCCCGTGTGCCAAGAACAGATTTGGATATTGATGCTTAACATGTCCATATATACCAGGTGTGTGAATATGTGATCTTTTCTGTAAATGAGTGAGGACATATCCACATAGACAATACATTTTTAAAAAACTTCAAATGGTTTTAATGTTTGAAAACATGGAAAATGACCTGACTTTGGGAAACGTTGCGCTGCAGCGGCATTGCCACATCTTATATTCCCTTTTAAATAGATCTGCTTTTTTTTGCACTTGTTTAAAGAATTTGTTTCATAAATAAGTTCTTCAAACTTAGGCTGTATATTTTTGGAGGTGTTTCCATGCATTTAAATGTTCCTTCTTTTCCTTTTACATGGGGGACCTCAAAGGCATCTACATTCCAGATGGCTATCCTGCTTCAGTACAACACAGAGGATGCCTACACTGTACAGCAGCTGACGGACAGCACTCAAATTAAAATGGTATTCTTACTTCAGTCTCTTTGTTGTATCAAGTTGCCATTTCCTCGTTCTCATGAATATTGTTAGGAACGATAAGGGAGACAATAAGGGCATTGTTCATTTGAAATAGATGTTTACCTCATGAATACGAATATGCTCTTATTCCAGGATTTTAATACGCATTACAAAAAGCTTAATTTTAAAACTCAGTGTTGAGCCAGGCATGGTGGCACATGCCTGTAGTTCCAGCGTCTCAGGAGGCTGAGGCGGGAGGATCACTTGAGCCTGGGAGGTCAAGGCTGCCATCAGCTGTGAGCATGCCACTGTACTCCAGCCTGGGTGACAGAGAGACCCGGTCTCCTAAAAATAAAACTCAGTGTAACACACACCCCTATGCTTTTCTCTCATTCATTTAACCAATTCTTAACTGTTTCTCCAGCTAGGCTTTTCTTGCTAAGCTTAAATTTTCACTTTAGTGTTATTTTTCCTGCTACTCATATTTTTTATTGAGGTATATTTCAGATAATACAATTTCACATAACATAAAAGTCGCCGTTTTAAAGTGTACAAAGTGGTTTTTAGTATATTCACTAGCTTATGCAACTGCCACCATTATCCAATTCCAGAATGTTTTATCACCCCAAAAAGAAACCTGCACCCATTAGCAGTAACTACCATTAACCCCCAGCCCCGACAACCATGAATTTACTATCAACTTGCCTACTCCAGAAATTTCATATAAAACAAGTCATGTAACATTCGACTTTCTGGGCCTGCCTTCTTTCATTTGGCATATACTGTTTTCAAGGTTCGCCCATGTTGCAGCATGTGTTGGTACTTTATTTCTTTTTGTAGTCGAATAATTGAGTGTATAGATGGACCGCATTTTATTTGTTCATCAGTTGATGTACACTGGAGTTGTTTCCACCTTTTAGTTATTATGAACAATGTTATGAATACATGTTTTCAGTTTTCTTGGATATAGAATTGCTTAGTCATGTAATAACTGAATTTTTTGAGGAACTGCCAGACTTCCATATGGGCTGTTTCAGTTCATATTCTCACCACCAGCGTATGAACAGCTTTCAGTTTCTCCACGTCCTCACCAACATTTGTTATTTTCCTTTTTTAAAAAAATTATAGCCATCCCAGTGGATATGAAGTAGTATCTTGCGGTTTTTGACTTGCATTTCTTCAAGAGCTAATGGTGTTTAGAGTTTTTTTTGTGTTTATTGGTCGTTTATATATCTTCTTTGGAGAAATATTTGATCAGATTCTTTGCCCATTTTTCAATTGGGTTATTTGTTTTTTTGTTGTTGTAAGAATTCTTTTTTTATTCTACATACTATATCCTTATCAAATATGTAATTTATAAATACTTTCTTCCACTCTATGAATTGTCTCATATTACACACGTTTTTAATTTTGGTGAAGCCCGTTTTATCTATTTTTTCTTTTTGTTGTTTGGGATTTTGGGTCATTTCTAAGGAATCATTGCCTAGTCTGAGGCTAAGAACTGTTCTTTCCCTTTTGTTTGATGCTGGCAAACTTGTCAAAAGTCAATTGGCCATAGGTATATGGGTTTATTTCTGGATTCTCAGTTCTTTTCCAGTGATCTATATAACTGTACTATGCCAGGATCACACTGTCTGTTTACTGTTGTTTTGCAGTAAATCTTGAAATTGAGACCCCTAGCTTTGTTTTTTTTCCCCTAAGATTATATTGGCTATTATGGCTCCCTTAGGTTACCTTATGAATTTGAAGATCAGCTTGTCCATTTCTGCAAAAGGTACAGTTGAGATTTTGATAAAGATTGCACTGCATCTGTAGATTGCTTTGGGGAGTATTGCCATCTCAACAGTATTTTAAGTCTCCCACTCCATGAACATGGGATGTCTTTTCACTTATTTAGGTTGTTTTCTCTTTTAACTGTTTCTCATGGTTTTTAGTGTAATGCATCTTGTACTAGTTTAAATTTATTCCTAGTTTATGATATTTTTATGTTATTGTAAATGAAATTGGTTTTTTGTTTTTTAATTGAGACGGAATCTTGCTCTGTCTCCCAGGCTGGAGTGCAGTGGTGCAATCTGGGCTCACTGCAAGGAGCCTGCCAGGTTCCAGCAATTCTCCCACCTCAACCTCCTGAGTAGTGTGCCGCCATGCCTGGCTAATTTTTTTTATATTTTTAGTAGCGTCAGGGTTTCACCATGTTGGCCAGGCCGGTCTTGAACTCCAGACCTCAAGTGACCCGCCTGCCTCAGCTTCCCAAAGTGCTGGGATTACAGGCATGAGCCACGGTGCCTGGCAGAATTGTTTTCTTAATTTCACTTTTTTTTTTTTTTTTTTTTTTGAGATGTGGTCTCTTCCCACACTTGCTCAGGCTGGAGTGCAATGGTACAGTCATAGCTCACTGCGGTATCAGCGATCGTCTCTCCTTAGCCTCCTGAGTAGCTGGGACTACAGGTGCTTGCCACCATGCCCCGCTAATTTTTGTGTCTTTTTTTTTAGAGATGGGTATCGCTGTGTTGCCCAGATTGGTCTTGAACTCCTGGGCTCAAGTGACACTCTGACCTTGGCCTCCCAAAGTGGTGGGATTACACAGGCATGAGCCACCATGCCAGCCTCTTCCCCTTTCTGATTGCTCATTGCTAATGTGTAGAAATAAAACTGATTATTGGATTTTGATCATGTATCCTATAACATTGCTAAAGCTTTATTAGCTCAAAGAGTTTTGGGGGGATTCTTTAGAGTTTTTTGATACACAGTCATCATCTACAAATACGGACAGTTTGACTTCTTCCTTTTCTATTTGGCTGCCTTTTATTTCTCTTTTGTTTTTGTTTCCGCCTGATCCTTCTGGCTAGAATTTGTGGGGCACTGTTGAATGGGCGTGGTAAGAGCAGTCATCCTTGTCTTGTTGCTGCTTAGTGGGAAAGCTTCCAGTCCTTCACTGTTTCACTCCAGTGCTAAACAGTGGTGGCGTTAGCTGTTTTTCCTAGATGTCTTTCATGAGACTAAAGAGGTTCCCTTTTATTCTTGCCTTTTATTAGTTTATTGCCTTTTAATCAAGAAAGAGTGTTGTATCGTGTCAAAATGCTTTTTCTGCTCTCTCGAGATACCTGTGCCTCTTGTCTGTTAATATGGGGTATTGCACTGATGTTGAACCGTGTTCTTTGGGTGAATCCCACTTGGTCGTGGTATATATGTTGTTGGGTTTAGCTTGTGGTATTTTCTCAAGTTTTTCATTTATATTCATAAGGGATAGTAATCTGTTGTTTGCTCATGGTGTTCGTTTGGTTTTGGTGTCCGGCTAATACTGGTCTTATGGACCGTGAGTTAGGAAAGTCATTTTGAATGACTGTTTCGTAGTCATTCTTCTTTTATGATGATCAGTGTCCAAGATGAGCTGTCATGAACTTAAGAAGTGAACAGGTTCCTGAAGATTTCATTGAAGAAATAAATTATGCATGGTTTCCAGTATAGGTTCAAAGTCCCAAATCCAAAAACCCAAATTCCAGAATGCCCCAGAATCCAAAAATTTTTGAGTACCAACATTGATGCAAAAAAAAAAAAAAAAGCTTATCTGAGCAGTTCAAATTTTGGATTTTCCAATCAAGGCCGCTGAATGAGTAAATACAATGCAGTATTCTGAAGTCAAATATTTCAAACAAGGGTTACTCAACCTGATTTAAGTATAACAGAATTGTTCATTTTTGTTATTGGGTGGTCAAGGCCAGAGTTGATTTCACTTCTAGAAGTCAGGGTGGACAGAAGCAGTAAATTTAGCGAACCGCTAAGAAGTACCAACTTTTTTTTCCTTCCAGCATATTCTTCTTGTGGGGTAATTTTTTTTTAATGGAAAAATGGACTGTGAGGTTGCCCGTGGTGGTTATTGCAAAGAAAAATGCATTTTCCTTTTAACTTCCTCTTTTTCTCGTTAATTGCAGGACATTTTGGCGCAAGTCCTACAGATTTTATTAAAGTCGAAGTTATTGGTAGGTTTGTGCACTTTTTATCTTACGCTAGAAGAAAGCCTTTTCCTGAGATTAATAGTAACAGTTGTTTTCTTATAGGTCTTGGAAGATGAAAATGCAAATGTTGATGAGGTGGAATTGAAGCCAGATACCTTAATAAAATTATACCTTGGTTATAAAAAGTAAGAAAAATCTAATAAATAGATGGCCCTAGACCACAGACATATCCCCTGGGAGCCCGAATACATCTCTCAGTATTGTTACAAACCGGGGGAGGTCGGAGACTCAGGATGAAGCTGTGTGAGTGCCCCCAGGCTGGTGCCCTTGGATTTCATGGAGTCCTAAAGCTGTGAGGCTGAAGGAGGGCTGAGGCGTTGAGAACACTTCCCGGGAGTGTGAGATGGGCCTTTGCTTCCATTCAGCAAGCTTCGATGTTTCTCCATCCAACTCCGAGCTTCTGGGCTTTTTCTTTTTTTAGCAAGTAGGTCTCCTTAAATGACGCACCAAGAAAGTTTGGACCTTATGTCCAAGTGGCTTGATTTTATTTCACTTGACACAATTTGGGAGAGCAAATTATTAAGGACCTGGATTTTTTGTAATGTGGATGTCTCTGTTAATGGCAAAGTAGGAAACTGCCCTATGATGCGACTCTGCCCAGTGTTGGGCAGAGGACGTTTTCACAGAGTGAATAGAAATCAACACTCTACCCTCTGTCTAGGGAAGCAGAACACTTCTTGAAGGCTGAGGAATAGAAAGCAGCCTCATTTGTCTGCCTTTTAACATAATAGTGATTGGTTTCCTCAATTTTCTTGATAGTAAGAAATTAAGGGTTAACATCAATGTGCCAATGAAAACCGAACAGAAGCAGGAACAGGAAACCACACACAAAAATATCGAGGAAGACCGCAAACTACTGATTCAGGTGACTTTACCTGCGTGCCGGTGCCAGGTGTGCTGTCCCTCACGCAGGGACGGCTCGCGAGGATGGGCTGTGGGTGGGGGCGACTTGGGAGTGGTTGCCGGACGAATGGGTCTGTGATGGCAGAAGGTGGCCAGATGGAGAGCCAGGGCCTTGTTACCTGAATTAGTCCTTCATGTCACCAGGTAAACGCGGGCAGTCCTCTTGCTGAAAATGTTGGACAGCAAACACTGTGGCAGGTTCAATTGAAATGAGGGGGAAGGAGAGTCATTCAGTGGGGAGGGTGGGCAGCTTCCGTGGCCTGGAAGACTTCATTTTTTCTCCTGTTTTAAATCCTTTATGATTGAGTTAACATATGTAAGTTAAAATTGCTCAAAAGACAAAGACATTTTCGTGTTTGCTACGTTCGAGTTGAAACCTAGGCAGGTAGAATTGGTTCCCTCTCCTCTCACCTGCAGGGCGCTTGTCACCTGTGAGGAAATTGTGGTCCTGTGCAGAGACACAGAACGTCGGCAGCCTCTGCGTGGCTTGCCCTTAGCAGCGCTCAGTGGTTACAGCTCTAAACGCGCCTCTTCTTCCTTGTCTGGTTGCATAGGCGGCGATCGTCAGAATCATGAAGATGAGGAAGGTTCTGAAACACCAGCAGTTACTTGGCGAGGTCCTCACTCAGCTGTCCTCCAGGTTCAAACCTCGGGTCCCTGTGATCAAGGTACAGGACTTACATAGCAGTCACATGCCTTTCTTAACGTAGAAGATAAAGATGTAGCAAAAAGTGGATTGGTTGCTGTAGCATGAAGAAGGGAGCTGGCTTCTTTGTATGTAGAGGATTTCTACAAAAGAAAATTGGCTTCAGTTTAACTCTGTTAAAACACACATACAAAGAAGTGCACAGGTGATAAAGCACCAGCCTGATGACTTTCACAGTCAGTGCACTGTGTAATCGGCACCCAGGTAAGAACTGAAACATGACCAGCATCCCGGAAGTCCGCCCGCCCCAGCCAGTACTTGTGGTCCCGCAGAAAATCACTGTCATGTCTTCTGACACCATAAAGCAGTTTTGCCTGCTTTTGCATGATACATAAATGGTTTCTAGAGCACACACTCCCGTGCCCGGTAGGAATTTCCTCACATTATCTTCGGGAGATTCAAGTGTTGCAGTATGGGGAAGCACTGGTTCGTTGTCACTGCCCTTACGGTGCTCTGTTGTGGGAACATGCCTCCCTTCATGTAGCCCACTGATAATTGACATTTGGCTTATTTCTGGTGAGGTTTGTTTAAAATGGTAACTAAGCCGGACTTTCCTTTTCTGAAACCACTTGGGTAAGTCACAGCCAGTGGAGAGCTTCAGGGGTGGCATTGATGGGTGACTCCACAACAGACTGGAGCCTTGCACAGGTGCCAGTTCGTTCATGCTGTTCGGGGGTCTCCGCAGTCTCCTGTTCCCTGTTCATGGCCTCTTCTTGTGAGACCGAGTCGTGCCCAGAGGCAGAAGACTTGGGTAGAAAGGGAAACTGTGGCCCCCGTGGCTCACACAGCCCCTGACTCCAGTTCCTAGGGTGGGTGAGGGACGCGAGTCACCCTCAGCAAGTGTTAAGGAAATGAAAATTGAAGGAACTCCATGCACAAAGGCTTAGCTGCCCAGGATATAAAACTCGATGCTAACAGATCTGGGGTTGGGGGGACTGCTCCCCACTGAGCTCCGAGTGTTCTGATGATAATTTGTGTTTTTCTTTTCTTTCATTACCTCTTCCTTTTTAAAAATAACACCCAGAAATGCATTGACATTCTAATCGAGAAGGAATATTTGGAGCGAGTTGATGGTGAAAAGGACACCTACAGTTACTTGGCTTAACCCTTCTGGAGAGGTCTGTGTGACCCTCAGCAAATAGTTCATGTTGGAAAGAATGAAAACAACTCAAGCTCATAGCAGCCAGCCTGCCGCCATGGACCTCCCTTTTTAAAACTGAGACCAAGACTCCCATCAGCTGGTCTCGGATTTACATCGGAACTGCTCAGGATTGATACATTTCAAGTCTGTAAATACGGACACCAATGCCATTTACCCTAATTTAAGAAGAGCAGGGACTGACCCTCCCGCCGAGGGCTGCATGCTACCGCGTCTCAGTCAGTACAGGGGCTCCCCGGGTCGCCGCTGTCACCTTGGCAGCGCCTGTCACGTTGGCAGCACTTTGAGAGCAAGTCTGAATGGACCCACGTATAATCTGCTATGGAAAACCATTTGTATAGTGTGTTTCATTTTTTAATGTGTGAAAATAAAGAAAATTAAAGGATTTCTGTACAAGTCGCATTTGGTTTTGTTTTAAGTTTTACTAATTTCTATATGTAAATAAAAGATATAACGATTGTGCACATTTATATTCCTAGTGTCTTCCTGTAGTTTAAAAGGCTGTATTCTTTGGGTGGAAAATTTTTAAGATCTTAAAATTTTAAGGCCTTGTGTAGTCTTTTTTAAAAATCATGCTTATTTTTGTGACTTCCCGTGGTGACTTGAATGCAGCGTGTCACTGTGTTCAGTGAGTCGGTGACCATACGTTGATTCGACAAACTAGGCGGGAAATAATATCTTTCTCTTTGCAGGTGGGGAATCTGAGGCGAGGTGATGGAAGCTGCCTCTAGTGGGTAGAGGAGGTAAGATTGAAGGTGAGTGGCCAGGCTCCGGGATCCCTGATCACCGTCAGCCTCTGGCGCCCGAGTTTGAGTCAGCGTGGAGCAGTATGGGCACAGGGTGGTATCAGCCTGCTGGTCCACACTTCCATTCCAGTCCCAGGAGGTGGTTGTGAGGAGCTGACAGACTGAAACGTCAGCTTTGACAGGTGAAGCTCCCTGGACTCACCCTCGTGCCAGCAGTACGTCAGGGAGCTGAGGTTCTCTTGCTTTTCAGGCGCCTGCTGGCAAATTGGATCCTGTTCTTGGCTTGTTAGAAAAGTTATTCCTCCCTGAGAATGGATTGTTTGCCCCAGTGTGTCCCCAGGAGAGGAGATCCTGGGCTGTGGGGGTGCACACCCCATCCCCTCCTCCTGGCACGGATGTGACCACATCCTGGGCATCCTGGGAGCAGCGCCCCTCCCCCCGGCCCTACTGGGAGTCCTACACGTTGCCTGCCTGTGTCTCAGTGTTGTTTCTGCCTTCTTTCTCACTTGCCATGACACTCACTTCCCAGCCAAAGGGCAGAAGACATGGAGAACTGGCAGCAGAGACTTTTCCCAGCCAGGCTCGGAGATGCCGCTCTGTTCCCAGTAACTGTTTTCCTCGTAGAAACTTCAGGTACCTCATGGGTTTCGCAAGTGATGTATCTTGAACATCCTTAGCACACCATCCCTGTGCCCAAATGCAGGTTATTCGGGTCGAGGAGGCATTGCTAACAAAATAAGCCCAAGTTCTGGATTTTCTCAGGACACTCAGACACCTGATGGGTTAGTTTGAAAAGGTACGTAGGGCCGGGTACCATGGCTCACGCTGGTCAGCCCAGCACCTGAAGAGAGCCCAGCCTGTGCAACGTAGGGAGCCCCCATCTCTACAAAAATTAGCCGGGCTTGGTGGTACACATATTTGTCGTCCCAGCCGCTCATGAGGTGGGAGGATCGCTTGAGCCCAGGAGGTTGGGGCTGCAGAGAGCCAAAACCACTGCACTCCAGCCTGGGCAACAAAGCAACCTTGTCACAAAGGTTACATAGGTTAAAAAGTAATGGTAATAAACAGCATCTAATGGATTCCACATTTCTTTTGAGTATATCTTCTTTTTCAAACAGTCTAGTGAAGAGTTTCAGTATAAAAGCCAGGCAGGAGCAGGTGGTATTCTAAACCACCGTGCGCTCCACAGGACAGACTGGGAGTGAAGCTCACCTGTTGCTTTTCCTCAAACCAGACAATTTTTCTGCAAGTGAGCAAAGTATGCTGCAAAGAAACATCACAGACCCACTTTCAGAGCCTGCATATTTCAGTCCTTTGAATGATAGGAAACGTCACAATGAGTTTGCTGGTCTCTCCAGTTTCTCCGGGATCAAGCAGGCACTTGGGTAAGTAACTTGGTCCCATGGAAATTCCTCCTGGTGAGCTGAGGGATGGGTGAGTACGGAGTTCATCCCACACCTTCAGATTCCTGGCCTTTACCTGCTCCCCTTTGCACTGGGTAAGTGTACTGTGCTGACTGGCTTTCCAAGACCTGTGTTTAGGTCCATATGTCCCTTATATGTAGGTTGACTGCATTTCCCTTGGTAAGAAATGGAAAGGGTGACATTCTCTAATTTTTTTAGGACAATCTAGTAAGTGGTAGTCTTCCATAGTTGCTTCGAGGCAGAGTGTCCCAGGCTTCTGGAAACCCTCTGATGTTCAGTCCCGACACATGGGAGCATAGTTAGAACCCAGGAGGAAGGCCACATTCCTCCCAGTTCTCAAGCCCTCTTCTTGAAGAAAATACTTGTAAATTACCATGGTATTGCACATACAATTGACTTTTTGTTACTGTGAAAATTGTGGCCAGGCACAGTGGCCCACGCCTGTAATCCCGGCACTTTGGGAGTCCAGGGCGGGCAGATCACTTGAGGTCAGGAGTTCGAGACCAGCCCAGCCAGCACGGTGAAACCCCATCTCTACTAAAAATACAAAAATTGGCCAGTTGTGGTGGTGCACGCCTGTAGTCCCAGCCACTTGGGAGGCTGAGGCAGGGGGATCACTTGAACCCAGGAGGCAGAGGTTGCAGTGAGCTGAGATGGTGCCACTGCACTGCAGCCTGGGCGACAGAGCAAGACTCCATCTCAAAGGAAAAAAAAATTGTTTACGAAGAATCACCAAGCCCGGTATTATTGAACTAATCCAACGCCAGAAGTGCTTACACTATCACTCTTGCTTTTACCCCTTTTTTGAGGTATAGGGGAGCCTCTTTCCAACACCTGGGAAAAATCTGGGGCTGCTGAATCCTAGTGGGGGTCTACACAGTGTGGTTGTTACCCACTGGGACCAAGGCTTATTATCTTGGAATCATGGCCAAAAAGTTCGGAAATAGCATCACAGCAACAAAGGTTTAATCTATTGACAACTTTAACTCATACTTTATAAAATCAGTATTTTACCCCTTGGTTTGTAGAAACATTCAGTGTGGTTTAATCAGAGCTGGGCTGTGCACTAAGACCAGATGCACAGGCTACGGATTATCACTGTGGCCTGAGGGAACAAGGCAAGGGAGGACCTTGATCTCAGCAGCCGGAGGGTAGGTCTCCTGATTGGGCTCTGTTAAGCATGGGTAGAGACTTGGACTGCTGGCCAGGCAGCCACAAGACAGGAATCTGAAGATGAGCCCCAGATAATGGGGTAAGAGAACAGTTGTTACAGGGCGAACAGGTGCCTGTAAAGTATCTTTACTGACAGCATTTTAAGATGCTGCTCCCTGATGAATAGTAGTACCTAATTTTCCTTTGAAATTTAGAATTACCATCCCCTTCAGTTGGAAAACATGCTTGCTGGCCTTCAGCTGTTTGAATTGAATCCCCCTTCTGATGAAGACGATTTCCTGTTTTCTAGGAATCAGCCACTTGGCTGCCCAGGTGCATTTTATACCCTCGTTGCTCATCTGTCCAGTTCATGACCCTGTGCAGGGGCAGCCCCGAAAATGCGCTCACCAAAACAAACAGGTGAGTGTGGACTTCTAATACTAGGCATCCATGTGTAGCCCTCACTGGAATTGTTTATATCAAGGGACTGAGGGAATAGGCAATTATTTCAACTAGTTCCATTAAGATTTAACAGAATACAGTTTTTAAAATGTTAACATTTTGGATCCAGTCTTGATAACCTATCTATAAGCTTAAAATGTGTGGGTTACATTTGATTGACTTTTGGTAGAGTTGCTGACCACCCTGGGCAGAACTGGAAGTCAGGACCTGGGATGGATACAGTGAAGACTGGAGACAGGATGAACCAGGGACTGATGAAAACCTAGCACAGCTTCTAGGTGCCTGTAGCTTTATCCACAGAAGTCAGTCTGCAGTGAGGTGCTGCCTATGTGTGTATCAAACAATAGCTGACGAGCTGAAAAAAAAAAAAAATGCCAGGAGCAGTGGCTCACACCTGCAGGGTGGGGTGGGGGGGGGGGGTCACTTGAGGTCAGGTGTTCAAGATCAGCCTGGCCAACATAGGAAAACCCCATCTCTACCAAAAACACAAAAATCTGATGGGTGGGGTGGGCTGTGCCTGTAATCCCGGCTACTCGGAAGGCTGAGAAACCAGAATCGCTTGAACCCAGGAGGCGGAGGTTGCAGTAAGCCAAGATCGCACCACTGAACTCCAGCCTCAGTGACAGAGTGAGACCCTGTCTGGAAAAAAAAAAAACAAAAAACATGAAAAACCTCAATGTCTTAAGAAAGTTTACGGATTTGTATTAGACTGCATGCAGCTGGCTGTCCACAGACCAGACAAGCCTGACATAGGTTAAATGGGTTATTACCTCAAAGATTTCTGTTCAGAAAAATCTGTGTTCATGGGAGTCACTGAAGAGGCATTTAGAGAAGTACATTTCAAATAACGGTATAAGAAGTTGGCTGTGCATTGAAAATACACCAGACAGTACTCAAAAACTGCCTTCCACCAGTGCCACTTTCTTTCCAATGCATTTGGGGCTCTGGTACACTTGAGCTCACTGGAGGCCTCAAGGATCCACTTCCCAATGTTCCTTTGCGGATGGGCTGGGGGCTGTGGCTGGAATGAGCTGTGTCAGCAGGTACTTTTGGGCCCAAGTCATCTTTGGGGTCTCATGAACAGGCCTACATGCAATGATGAACAGATGGGCTCCATTTGCCTGTGCCTAGGCAAGGCCATTGAGGCATCTAGAGAATGACCTAACCCAAATAACGAAGTAACTGTCTCAGGAGCTTGATGGCTGCCCACTCTGCCTAGGGTCCTGCTGAGTCCCGAGGGTGGAACATGAGGGCATCCAGGGAAACAAGCTCTTAAGCGGATGATACCGTTTTTTGGGTGGAGAGTGGAGATAGTTATTTAGACTATCTCCAGTGGAGATAGTAAAATAGATCAGCACTATCATTAAGATGATGTGGACGAGACTAAAAGCAACACATAGGACAAGGCTGAGGCAGGATCTCCTCAATCCCCAATCAGGTGGCAGATTCACTGGAGGACTCAGTTGCTGCGTCTGTGCACTGATGTGACGGAAACCTGATCTTGCAAATGCTGTGGAATTGGAAAGCAAGGTGAGTCACTTTAATTAGGTTTCACATTAAGTAAATAGAGTATTGTAAACTAAAATCTGATCTCACTGTAGAAAAGGCAACTGCCAAGTAATGGTGTGGACCGGTTTGCAGCAGCTCTGAGGGTCCCACGATGATGTTAGTGAACGTACTTGGAGAAGGGGAGGGGAAGGGACCTCAGATTCTGAAACCAACCACATTATCACAAGGCATGCAAGGTAAATGTGATTTCCTTGACACTTTTGTGTTTTTTTACCTCTTCTTTGAGAAGATATAAAACAATAGTTTGGTTTTATACCTGTCACGTTTTGTAGGTAAGTAAGGAATCCCAACTTATATTGCTGTATTTCTGAAAAACTCTAGAGCAATGGAGTTTAGAACTAGGTAGGTTCTTAAAAATCCCCAAAGTCTACTCTGTCAGTTTATACATGGGGAACAGACTTGGAGGTCACATCACTTTCTCCAGGTTGCACAGCTGACCGGAACGTACCCACCCTTGTCTTGCCTATAAGATCCAGCCCTTTACTGGGTAAGCCCTTAGGGTGCACAGTAGTGCTCTTCATATATGGCCGTCTTCCACGTATCCACAAGCAGTATCTGTTAAATCGATTCATATGAAGACAACTAAAAACCCGAGTTAAATTTAAAAGTGTCTTGTTCCAGTCCTAAAAGCACTGAGAGATGACTCAACAAAGACAAGTTCAAGTATTCTTTATTCAAAGTTGAAAAATGTACCATACTGCATTATTGCAAAAATTCACTGGTACAAAACACTTTGCAGCTGGTGAGAAGGCAATAAAAAGTTGATTTTTAAACTCATTACTATAAATTATTCTTACAGTACTTTGCAAATTCAGAATTTCAAACTGCATTTTCTTTTTCTAAATTGCCCACAGTACTCGAGGTTCCTGAAGCTAAGGCAGCTGTTTCAGAGAGGAGGGGGGAGGAGGTAGCAGATGTCAAGGGATTTCCATTTCTCTTTCGATGCCGACATACTTCAGGGCATCAGCCTGACTGTATCTGAAACAACATAAAAAGCACGTTTGGTGGATGACCACCCATCCAACATGTGCTGAGACTTAACAAAGCCTGCTCAATACAGTGAGTGCATTTAAATATCTTTAAAAAAAAAAAAAAAAATACACATACATCCAGTTACATGGCTGCCTGCATAAGGGTACATTTGTAGAAGCAACGCATTGGTCTATGTTGCTGGCCATCTAGCTGAGATGCTGCCAAGTTCTGAACTGAACAAACCTGGCCAGAGCTCTGCCCAGCCTTCCCCTATGCCTCTGAAGCAAGTGGCCCCAGGAAGGCAGGTGCACGTAATGATGTTTAGGCCTGACACGGAAAGACAAAATAGAACCATGGTCTGGAAAGAACGATGACCACAGCAAAGAGGGCCAAAGAGCAGCTGTCAGTCACTCCCCCAGGTGAAAAAGAACTGGAGTGCAGCAGACACCCAGAAAGAAGCACAAGAAGCCCATCTGTGGGGTGGGGCCACTGGGCCAGCCCAAGGAAGCTGGATAGCCTTGTCTCCAACCCCAGCTCCACCCCCAACTCTTCATTCACAGCAGGCCTGGAATGAAGTGGCCTTTTGGTAAAGGGGGCCTTTCACTCAGACCTCATCTGCCTCACTGAGAGCTCTCGGCTGTGCAGCAGACATTAAAGGCCAGTCCGAATATGTGAGAACTCAGTACTCACAAACAGCTTCTGGAAGGGATGTATATGGGGCCAAAGGAGTTCATGAACTAGACAGTCATCTGATTGTACTTAAATCTGTATTAAATTTATGACTTAAATTTATCCCACAGAGCTTGACAGCATCAACTGGCAGCCTAATGCCTAATCACACAGTTAGAAACCATCGGTGGCTCACAAGTGCCAACACCTCCCCTCCAGCTTTTCCCCCAGAAAGAACCCACGGGTGACCAAGCAGCAATTTGACACCAGCACCTTTTAAAATAATAATCTGTGTAATAAGTATTATAGCAAACAATAAATTAAGTAGATCTCATCAGTAAAGATATACATAGTATACTGTCAAGTAAAACCAGGTTGCAGAAAAATCTACAGGACAGTGTGATCACATTTACTCTGGAAAATGTTCCACAAGCAAGCATGCAGCATAATATGAAAAAGTCTAGGACTCACCCAGCTGTCAACAGCAGAGTGAGAAATGGGGCTTTCTGCATGGATTTTAATCTGTTTTTAAAATAAGCATGACTTGTATAATAAATAAATGGATAATGAATACCTAAGAGGAAAGTGTAACCTAATTCCCCACTAATGCCCATGGCAAACACTAACTTGTCAAAAAAATTCACCCCCCACACCTCAAAGACAGCACATCTAAAAAATATTCTTTGTCCAGAGTTCACAATCCAGTAGAAAAAGCCCTTAGAGATCATGCTAGAAATGTACTTTACCAACCTGTAATCAAAAAACAGCTCTTCACCAGTCTGGATGGCTCTCTTGGCAAAAATACCTATCCTGTGATCGCCGTTAACCATCATAACTGGGAAGAGAGACACTGGTGTTAGTGAGCATGAAGACGGGCAATGGGTGGTTAACTGGCTTGTTCACATAACAAACTAGCCCAGACGTATTCAAGTCCATCATCACAGGATTGAAAAGGGAGCTCCAATTCTGACTTCAAAGGTACCTACCTTTTGCATAGCAGTTTGGATTTACCGAATGATTTGCAAAACGAATTTTGTTTCCCTTGCGGGTTGCATCCACCACAAAAAAAAAAAAAAAAAAAAAAAAATAAGCACAACCCAGTGAATAATTTCAGTTTTAAGTCAATTAAGTTATGATGATTCTGTAAATGCAACTGGTTATAGTTCTTCAGGGTTTGCCTGCAAAAGCAAATAAATCATTCAACCAACTTCATTATGTAAGAAATGACATTTGGAAGAACATACTATTTATTGTTACAGGTTAAATTTAATCACCTGTAATTCAAGATGGTTATCTGACTCAAAAGCTATTACTTATCAACTATAAACATATCTTACTGAGCAAAACACAGCCAAAAGAAAACAGCATCTAAATTCTTCCGAACATCAAGAATAGGCATTTTCACATTTAAAATTAATTTTAATGTCTATGAAGCATTCTTAGAAAAAACCTACTACTTCCAACTAAGAGTTTCTCTGAATATCTTACATGTTAAGCCTACCTCCATTTTCACATAATCCCACCAAAATACTCCCTACAGCCTTACACTCTACCCTAGAACATACATCAGCTATGCAAGAAGCTGCCTTTCCTCTCAGTCCTTTGAAAATATCCAGGGAAGTCTGGAAGATGCTTTAAAATGCAGTGCTCCTCCCTGGTCAGAAGCACTGATCGGAGGAGGTGTGCTGAGCTTCCTGAACACAAGAGGTGAGCAGCAACAGAGCACAACGTCCCCTTCACGGCTGGAGACTGGTGCAGCACCATCCACAGATGGCTGGGACTCTAGCAAGGCGGTTTCCTAGTATTTGCTACCTGAGGAATTCCTTGCTCCAGTTCCTTTCCAGCCAGCAGCCCCTCATGCTTTTGCGGAGATCTTCCTTCTGGTCACCTCACCTCTACCTTCATTTCTGAAGCAGAAATTGCATGCGGCAAAAGGCTGCCACATGCAATTCAGAGGAAATCACTGCCTCCCAGCTCAAAAACATACCATTGTTCAAGTTGAACAGAAAGCTGCACATGTATTTATCATACACTTTCCCTCTTCTGTCAGCTTCATCTTGAGAAATAATCTAAAAAGAAGGACACAGGAGAAAATTCTTTTGGATAAAGGTGATCAAGCCTGACAGAACACATAAAAGCTCACAGAGTGAATACTGGACCTTCTGGAGAATACTCAACAAAAAGGGTCACTACTGCCAAGTTCTCTTTCCCATTCAGCCTGCACACTGGACCCCAACTCAGAAATATTTCCACATCCCAAAGTAATTATCCTTGGAGAAAGTAAGAAACAAAAGTCTTTTTGCTGAGTTAAACTTACACACACACACACACACACACACACACACACACACACACACACGTTGGCTCATGCCTGTAATTCCAGTACTTTGGGAGGCAGAGGCAAGTGGATCACCTGAGGTCGGGAGTTCAAGACCAGCCTGTCCAACACGGAGAAACCCCATCTCTACTAAAAATACAAAATTAGCTGAGTGGTGGTGCATGCCTATAATCTCAGCTACTTGGGAAACTGAGGCAGGAGAATTGCTTGAACCGTGGAGATGGAGGCGGAGGTTGCAGTGAGAAGAGATCACGCCACTGCACTCTAGCCTGGGCAATAAGAGCGAAACTTCATCTCAAAATAAAAGCGGGGGGGGAGGGGGGATGGGACACACAAATTGGGTGAGTTGGTTCCAAACTGAAGCTAGCCCTATGATTTTTCTGTAACTCAACAATTTAAAAGGTGAGTAACTAATGACACTGTTGTTTCTAGGTCCTTATCAACTAGGTTGTGGATTTAAGCAGGACACTATGATAAAGCTCTTGTTCTCCCTGTTGTCCCTAGATGAGAAAAGCTAAATATGGCTAGAATCAAAGCAATCCAGTTATTTTTTTTCCCCTTTGAGACAGGGTCTCACTTTGTCGCCCAGGATGGAATACAATGACACAAACATGGCTCACTGCAGCCTCAACCTCCCAGGCTCAAGCGATCCTCCTGCCACAGCTTGCAAGTGGCTGGGACTACAGGTATGCTCAGCTAATTTTTGCATTTTTTTGTAGCAATGGGGTCTCGCCATGTTGCCCATGCTGGTCTCCAACTCCTGAGCTCAAACAATCCACCTGCCTCAACCTCCCAAAGTACTGGGATTGCAGGAGTGAGCCACCGCACCCAGCACCATCCAGTTACTAAGCATGCAAATCCACAACCTGCAGAAGTCCAGGCTGAAAAGGCAGTTAATGGCAATTCATTTCCAATCAAACCCACAGACCTACCTAATGAAATCAATCTAAAATAAAGAAAAGTTATTATATACAATGCCACCTGAATGTAGGTGATCAGTGCCTTACCTCTCCACAATATTCTGAGATGAATTCATTTTTCTGCACAGGATCTTTGATAAAAATCCCCCAGCCTGCCACATCAGATGGTGCCAGCAATAAATGCTAGAGAATAAAACACAATCATATAATCAGAAAAGAGGGTAAAGATGGACTAGGGACAAACTAGACTACAGAATAAAAACAAAGCTATCGCTGTCAATCTTCAGACCTGTTCTAAGGCAGTAATGGAGCACATGGCTTCAGTCAATGTGAAAGCTGCTAAGAATGGCTGGCTAAGTATGAAAATTATGTTTTTCTTACAGAGCAGAGAAGTATCACCGTCTTACAGAAAAAACTTTTGGTGGTGTTGGTTGTCTGCATTACAGCTGCACTTTGGCTGCCTGGTCTCCTCAGCCCTTGATTTCCTTAAGTAATTTACTTTCATCCTGAATTTAATATAAGGGCACCACCAAATCACTCTTCCTCTTCAAAACTTTCCCTCTACTTCCGTCAGGTGACATCTATTACCAGTTATAGATGCCCTCGAGGACACCCCGATTCTTTACTGGCGTTTGTTCCCTCTGAAGCCCACAGCAGCTTTCTTTTGGATTTGTTCTTCCACCCCACTTCCTCAGGATAACGTGAAAATCTACCCAGAGGTGGCAGCATGATCTTGTCAGTCCAGTAGTCTGTTTTCAGCAGAAAGGCCAATATGATCACTGCAGTAAATTACATAGTTAGGGATGTGTTCCCCAAAACATGCCAATTTTTCATCATGGCTCATTATTATGCTTTCATTCAAAATTTTCTTATGACCTTTACAAAGGCTTCCTGATCACTCAAGCTTCCAATCTATTCCTATTCTGGAACATCCTACCACTCACCTGTGAGGTGAACTTCCCAAATACCCTTCTGATCAGAAACTAAATTATAGCTAAATACTGCTATGCAAACGAAACCCAATTGGTAAAAAGTACCTATATAGTTTAACATTTTTAAGAGCTAAAATATGTCTTACAAAGAGGACATGTCAGTATCAATAGTATTACCCTCTTTCTGAACAAAGTGAGGAAGCAGTGCAATGGCAAGTTGTTTGGGGGAGAAAGGGAGATTTTTAGGTCTGAACAGGTATTGCCATCAGAAACTCAACCAGCATCACTGTGATCCAGTGACCTCAACAGATATATAACTGCCTAGAGTAAAACGGTTTAAATGCCTAAAAGAAAAAAATCAGAGCTAAAAACAAAAACAAAAAACCTACCACCCTGCACAGGTATTGCCATCGGAAACTGAACCAGCATCACCGTGATCCAGTGACCTCAACAGATATATAACTGCCTAGAGTAAAACAGTTTAAATGCCTAAAAGAAAAAAATCAGAGCTAAAAACAAAAACAAAAAACCTACCACCCTGCACAGGTATTGCCATCGGAAACTGAACCAGCATCACCGTGATCCAGTGACCTCAACAGATATATAACTGCCTAGAGTAAAACAGTTTAAATGCCTTAAAGAAAAAAATCAGAGCTAAAAACAAAAACAAAAAACCTACCACCCTGCACAGCTATCTGCCATAAACACAGACTTTGGTTCAAAGACACAAGGGAACAAAACCAAGAGAAGTTCAGTGTTTTGCCTGGAGCAGAATTTCTGGTTGAAGGGGACTTGCTGGTAAAAAGTGTAATCTTGATCATAAATAAATGGTCCAACAACCTAAGATATGTCTACTCTACACCCCCCAACACACATATACACACACACACACAGCATAAGAGCAGGTTAATGGGACTGGGAGCCTGGGGGATTTGATCTCCTGCTGCTTTATAAGTCTTGTGACTTTGGATTTCCTGTACCCGTAAAATGGGGTTAACATATATTCCTCACTCACAGAGTTGTCAGGATCAATGAACAAATCCACTAAAGCACTTAGAACAGTGCCTGCTATTTTTACATGCTTAATAAATGTCAGCTATTATTATAAGAAGAACTGACTGAAGAAAAAAACCTATCATCTACCCACCCCCCCAAAAAAAAGACAAATTTCCCGAATACATGTTGTTGCGGTTTCTTTTGCTCAATAATTACTTCCTGACTGATACAGTTAAAATTACCTACATACAATTCCCAGAATTCAAATATATAATTCCTGGCTGGGTTTTTTTTTCAAGGTTATTAAACAGGAACTAAGTCTATAAAAACCTGCCATGGGAAATTTCATCGTTTACCCTACATAGTAAGGAACCTAAAAATACTATCTGATGAGAATGAGTCTGTGTTTTGATAGAAATCACCGTTTATTTGCATTAAGGATACTAAAGAGAAATTCAAATCTCTATATTTCAAATCTCATACCATGAATGGCTACTTCTCAGAATTTGCTGGTTTCTCCCACCACCAGAGTATGGTGTTCTCTAGAATACTGAAGAGACTGCCCCATAGTGCATTACCCAGAGAAAATTATCAACACTTTCTTTCTCATCAGTTGCACCTTTCAAGGATCACTTTTATTTTCTGCCCCAGTGAAATCATCCAAGACAATCCTAAGATTGGTATCACTAAAAACAACCTTCCAGAAGCAACTTGTTGCTCACCTTTTTGGAGCCCCGCTGAATACTGCAGTTCTTACAGGATACATTTTTACTGTCCCAATGGTCAGCAGCCCCACAAGTAAGACAGAGGTCAGGGTCACACTCTCGGACAGCCAGATAGCATGGACACTGCTTGGTGTTGCACTGTGCTTTGCAGCGGCATCCCGGAAAGCGGTTTTGACCTTCAGAGAGAGGTGTGGAGGTTCTTCACTCATCATCAACACCATCACTATCACAATCATCACCATATGCAAGAACTTGCAGAAAGATATGTCGCAAGGGCTGTACTGAGCATCTGACTGACTCTCAACCCTCACAACCACCTTATTACTCTACTGTATAGACAAGGAAATGGAAGTATTAACAGCGAAGTTAAAGCTGTTTGTACTGAAAAAGACCACCATTGAGTTGTTTTTCCATTTTTCATTTGTTAAATAGTGAATAAAGGGTTTGGATGAAACAATATCCATGGTCCTTGACAATTCTAATAGCTCCTAGTTCTAAACACTCCCTTAGTACTCAAGCTTCATGTGCAGTTTCATTAAACAATTATAATAATCCCCTACATTTATGCTACATTCCTTTATTCTGAAGGCTAAAACCTTCCTAAACTCTGACAACTTCTGGTGCCCAAAAATTATTTGGGTAGCTCCTTCTAGATTCCTCTTACAATCTGTGCCGACTTTAATATGACTTAATTTAAATGATCAAAGAAGAAAAAAATAAAATTCAGGTTCCTTTAATACAACTTTGCCTGCCTCATACACATAGACACACGACACCCAGGCGACTGACTGGTCACTGGCATGGGGCCAGGTATGGGGCTCAATCAATACCTGTAGAATCGATGAATTTCCTAAAGTAAACAAGGGAGTGCTCCTGTGTTCTTACTTTTTGATTTTTTAAATTGCTGACCAAAGGCCTATTTAGTTCTCATGCAATTGCATCAAAGCAACAAATACTTACACTCTGAACTACATTGACAAAACTTTTCACAAAAATTTTGTGCTATCACACAAGGGCACGAACTGTCACAAGGCTGCCGTGGATGATCACAGGGTTGATAGTTGTAAACATGGTTAGAGGAGCCGTCTGAATAAAGATAACATCATGCAGGCCAATGAATCCAGGGAGATGGGAAACGATCATACACAATTAACAAGAGTACATTCTTCCCTACTACCTGTGGAGTGTAGCTGGCCTTCCTTTACTGAATGCATAATGTTACACATATTCCTGTTTACAGAATGATGGCAAAAATACTCTCCCACCCCCAAGTGCTTGTGAGCTCCATCTAGAGCAGGGCTACATCTCAGTCCCATCCCAAAGCACTCCTCCTTCAACTGACTAAGACTCACACCTTCCAATCAGCCTCCACTTCACAGAAGAGAACCAACTGGGGTCATCAACAGACATCCTCCATTCAAATTGGTTTAATGTACAGAACGCAATTATATAAGAATAACCCAAGCTCTAATCCAGTTACTATTCTAAAACAAATGAGAACAAAGCAGACACTGTTAAGCCAATGACAAGGGAAATGGAAAGATGCTAACCCTTTTTCAGCTGTATTTTTCTGCAGTGTGCAGCCCACAACCTGCAAAAACACAAAGAAAATGAAACATGAACTTCTGCAGGGAAGCTACAAATCCAACAGAGAGCTGCCTGACTGGATGGATCTCTCTGTGCCATGAACACACAGTGCGTTAAAGCCAAGAGTCATGCTCTCCCCCAGCTAATTTCTTGCCATAGTTTGGGGCAATTCAAACAGCTTGATGGCTCAGGCTGCCCCAGGTGTGGCAAGACGTCATTTCCTGTGTTTATCCATGACTCCTGGTCAGGACCCCTGAGCTCCCAATGCTGCACAAAGCAGTAGGTGTGTCTGTCTGTTGATTTATTCTGATGTGGATGGTACTGATCACTTTCTCTAATTTCAGGCATCATTAACCAATCAAGTAAACTACATGGTCAGAAATAATTCAACCAAAAATTCAGGAGCATCTCCTAAAGCCTAAATTCTTATGGGGGAGAAAAAACACTTGATTTTTTAAAATTCTAAATTGGGTTGACCCTATACTTTCTTTAAAGTAACAAAATGTAACATGAGCCTGTACACAATTTTTGAAGCATAATCTAACTGCACCCTTACCTACCCAATTGTGTTTCTCGTTTTTAAAAATGTGAGGTGGAGGTATAGGGAGATTAGAGCAGATACAAATCAAACCAGCCTGAAAACATTCACTAAGGTAAAGGTAACATTCACACAGGCCTTATTAAGAGTATCGGAATGGAGTGCCACACAACTTAGAAATTCAAGCTCCTAGAATAAAAGATACTTCTAAAAACTGGCCCAGAGCTCACATCGGAAAGACAGAACATTTCATGTTGTTAATTATTTATGTAGCCTTTACTGCAAAAGCTACTAAGTTTTCCTTAACCTACCTAAATGCGTCTGGTAACCATAATTTTAAGTACTCTTAACATGCCAAATATACTGAAGGCTGCTGTATTCTTATAGAAAAATACTAGCAATTCCCAGTGGAAATAAGATTCCACAGTTCTGTTTTTGATGGCAGTTTAAGGTTTTTAAAAACAGACTAAGTAGAAACCAACAGCAGCCCTTAGGAAGGGCCTCACGGGCAGCGTCTGTCTGTGTTGACTTCTCTAAGAGGTTCATGCAGACTTACCTGTGTTTCCTCTTCTTTTTCCTTGGAGGAGTGTCCACATCCTCAGCGGGAGCTGGAGCTATGATGCTAGATTCTTTGACTCTAAACTCATACACCTGACAAGAGGCACAGTCACAGAGCCATGAGGACAGTCTTATTCAGGCCAACCATTCTTATACTCATGTATACCACATAAATGTTTTTGTCTCTTCTGTGACACTGCTAGATGCTCAGGATATAACAGACATCACTCTCTCTACCCTCACACTGGGGGTAGCTGTAATTATATTCTGGTCAAGAACTGTGATGCTCAATTTAAATTCTTACTAGCTTTTAAAATCTAACCTTAAATGTCTACAGTGGGGAAATTCTGTAACCTACGTGAAGAATAATTTTCATTCAATTCCCTCTTGAGAAGAAAAAATAATTTTTAGGAGATGAATAGGAACTTAGTAATAACCAAGAATTTTCTTTTTTTGGACAATGAGTACATTTTTATCCCTATGTTTGAGGCTCTTTTAACAACATTTTTATTGGATATCTTACCTGTCTACATGTTTTGGTCCCAATTAACCTAGCAATGGCACAGAAATTGTCATAGTAAGTGCCAATGAGGACTCTAAACATTGAGGCTTCAGCACCACTCCACTCCACATTCTCAGGAGGCTCAATATTTGGCTTCATCTTTATTGGTGTTTGACACCGAGAATTTGCTTCTACAAAACCAAATGTAAGCACTGGTCAATAAATGATGACTAGAAATAATATTAAGAAGTAAAATTCAGGGTGTGCTTAAGAAAAAAGCAAAAAGATAAGGACAAGTAAAATCCAATCCGTAAAATACTAACTTATCAGTAGTTCACATTTTCTCTCTAGCCAAAACTACTGATAGAACATCAAGAATATTAAACCAAATGATCCGAATTCCATTATTCCCTAGCTGAGAAAGATCGAAAAAGAAAAATGGCACAAAGAATGAGAATAAACTGCATCATCAACTTTCCAACAACCAAGCAGGGCAAACATCACAAGCTAGGATAGGGGTGGAGGCAGGAAACAGAAGCAATGCAGCTACACATTCTTGAGATAGCGCTGGTCTTAGATTTCTCATTATACTGAAAACTAAGAAAATTATTCAATGTAATATATATCCTTATATCCTCACATTATAAGCTTTCACAGAACAGTAAAACCCGATTATTAAACGTGTCTTACCAGAGGAGCTCGAAGTTTCGTCTTTCTTCTCTTCTTCTTCTTTATCATTGTTCTCTCCCCCTGTTTCAGTGCCTGCTTCCCTATCACTGTCCGTATCCTTTGATTCCAGCACATTAATGGTGGGGGTGCTGGGCCTGCTACTGTTATTGGGAAGCCGTCCTCTTCTGCGGCCTCCTGGGCGTTTTGGTGGCGTCTTTATCCGCTCAGCAGTGAGAGCAGCAGCAAACTCTTTTGCTCCCTCCTACAAAATAAAAAATGTTGACATCAGGGCAAAGTTCTAAAACTCATTTTGATGGAAGAGAAAAAAAAAAATACTGTATAAGCAAAGTTAGTCAAAAAATTTATCACATTATCCATTTATCGCAAATAATCATTTGCATGTCTAATATACTTCTTTTGATCTGCTTTTAAATAGTCTGAAAATTTCAGAAAGAAAAACATGGGTTCTATATATTCCTAGGATGGTACAAAAATCAGGCAAGATAGTTTTAAATTGTGAATTTGTAAAATATATTAACAGGTTATAATTAAGTTAAAATATAAGAAGATAAAGTATGAAATACACTTCATGTAATAAAGTCAATTATTTCTATGGACATACACCTATGTAAAAGTGAATCTTTACAGAAGAATCATATATATAATGTGCACGGAGTCAGAATACCTATATAGAGTTTAAGACATTGCATACATCTTTATGTTAATATTTAAAGTATACAAAAACACAAAACACAAACATGCTTGACTTTATCACTTCCTGTCTTACTATTAAAACATCCAACCTTTTTTTTTCCTGTGAAGGATACACAGCCACAGGAAGACATAAAAGGAGCTTCAGGAACAAGACTGTGAGGGTTACATTTGGCATTATGAAGTACAGTAATCCAGTCTCAAAGTATAAAACAATGGTAAGAGCATGGTTTATAGAGACCACAGAAACATTTCAGATGAGCCAAACAAAATTCTGCCTTGTAAAGAATATCATAAAACAGTGCTCAAGAATTCCATTTTTTTTCTTTTTAGTGGAAATAGAAGGGAGAAGTTTGACAGCAGTCAACAGTCTTATACTTCATTCTACAAAAACCAAATTGCTTAAAAATAGGATACCTTCTGCAGGTGCCATTCAATGAATCTTCTGTCCAAAATCCAACAGGCAATATATACCCATTTAGTTCCTAGGTAGGAGTGGCTTGGTTCAAAGAGGGGAAATGGTAAAAATAAGAGAGTACCCGTAAAAAAACAACTTTTCTACCTCATATTTTCCTAACCCCTTACCTTTTCTCCATCATTTAAAAAAAAAAAAAATCTGTGGGATCTATCATATACCTGAAATGACAGTGCATCTAAAACTCAAGCAGAGGGATATGGCTATGAGAAGGGCTTGGGATCTACTACTGTATATGGTTACTGACTGCCTGGTTTGTAAGTGGACTATCTGTGTCTCACACTCTCATAGACTTTGTGGAAGGCATAAGAGTCCTTGATCCTAAAGACCTTGCTGAAGAGATAACACAGATTTTAAAAAGAATAATACCACATTAATGAAAGACTAAAATGTGCAGTACATGAGCTATGAAAGAAACAACATGGGTGAGAAAACTGTCTATCATATGGCCCATAACAGCATGGGTGCAGACAACATTAACGCTGACTTGATCACCTCCACCAAAGTGCAAAATTAAGTCCTCTCAAGTACCCTCTGGAAAAATAAGGCACTAAATCTTACCAAATGCTGGTAACACTGTGGTCCACAAGGTTTGTTGTCTAGAGCTGTTTCTGTGTTCTTCCGCTTGTAAGTGTTGGGTGTCGCATGAAAAGCTGCAAAATAAATGAAACGTAATGAATCTAATATAACTATAAAATATGTTTTCATTATTTTTAACATTAAGATTAATAGATTATAATCTTGCTAATATGTGGTTTACATTACTTTATACAACTTTCCTTCAAGCTCTTACTGAACGATCACAATGTATTCTCCATTCCTCTTCCTTCAACCATTTAGCAGGGAGAAAATACAGTAAATTCTGGAATTATTTGTGATTTCTCATTTTTTTTCCTTGCAAGTAAAATTGATACACATAACTATGGTTATAAACATTTACTTAAATTGAATCATTCTCCCTTTAAGCGGTTGATATTCCCTCTACAATTAAATCAGATTTCCTATTTTTAATCAAAAGAATTCTGACATACAATTTCTTATTTCAAAAGAAAGGTCAGCAATCAGCTTGTCAAATGGGAAGCAGAAAGAGATACCAATTGTAAAAACTCGTTTTTAAAGATAAAGAAGACAATCCCAATTATTAATATTCAGTTCCTCTGAATCATACCCAATCCAAGAACCTGGTGAGAGCTTACAGTGTCTTTCCACAGAAAATTACGATGTCAATACACAGGTTTTAAAAAGATACACCATTTGAAACCTAAAATTCCAAAATAACATAACAGAAAGATTCAAATGGTGATGTACTGCTCCATGAAAATGGTGTGAACACTGACAGCAGTGCAAACTTCAATTTCTTGTAAAAATCTTGCTTCCCCCATGTACAAAAGGCAAATGCCGGAAATGGACTATTCAGAATTATACAAGATGAAAATTAATTTGAATTAAAAACAAGTGACATTTCCACAAAACTAATTTTTTAAATAGTTACAAAAAGCCATACTTAAAGACTGATGAGAAAAGAAAGAAAAAAAAATAGGACAAAGCTGTGTTTTTAAAGAAGAAAATTCAAGGCTCAGATTCTGTTCCAAATGTGTGAGCAACGAGATCCAGACAGCCTAACACCATGACTAATTTAGTGCTAAATTACGTTCGTTTAGGAACCTGAATACAACTATTTTTCTGTTTATGAGTTAAACTAACATTGTAGCTGGTTCTCTGAAGAAAAAAATACATAATAAAATATATAAACCACTTAACAAAAAAGTGACAATGAAATACATAGGAAACAAGAATATTCACAAAAATAAAACGATCATTAGAGAACACAAACTTTATACAATTAAGTCTCAAAACCTAAATGTAAAGAATAATTTTCCAAAACTCATCTAGAAGAGACAGAACATTTATCTCTACCAGCGCTACTAGTTTTTAAACTGTACTGAAAATACAAGCTAAAGTACGTAGAAAAGACAGTTACAGTTCTTTCAGAATTTGTCTAGCAGGCTTTCCAGGTTTTTGTTTTTTTAAATCAGAAATTCCCCCCACTCAATCAAACAATAAATAAGTAGGTAGAAAAGAGAAAGAAGCTTCAGTTATAAAGACTAGTAAGAAGGCAAAACCATAAATAACTACAGACAGTATAATTAAACAGCTGGAAAACTCCTAAGAATGCACGGAGAAACTGATAAACATGAAGACAATGTAGTAAGGTAGCAGCAGGGTACAAAACAGAAGACAGAATGCAGAAAAAGCCCAACAACAGCAACAAGTTTAATATCTAGAAATACTCAACAAAAAAATTACAAGAGTTATATAAAGAAAACCAAAGAAATAATTTAAAAACACACAGAGAGGTGACCATATGGTCAGACCCTTAAATTTTAAAAAAAGGTCATTTATAAATTTAATGAAATTCCAATAAGCATACCAATAATTAAAAAAAAAAAAAAAAAACTAGACAGACTTTGAAATGTATATAGTCTAGGTGAAATGTATATAGGCTAGGTGCAGTGGCTCACGCCTGTAACCCCAGCACTTTGGGAGGAGAAGGCAGGAGGATCACTTGAGGCCAGGAGTTCAAGACCAGACTGAGCAACACAGTGAGACCTGAAAAGAAAAAGAAAAGAGAAGAAAGGAGGGGAGGGGGAGAGAAGGGGAAGGGGAAGGGAGGGAGGAGCCAACAATGGTGGTACAAGCCTGTAGTCCCAACTAGGCAGGAGCCTGGGGTGGGAGAATTGGCTGAGCTCAGGAAATCGAGGCTGCAGTGAGCCATGACTGTGCCACTGAACCACTCCAGCCTGGGTGACAGAGTAAGACACTGTCTAAAAATAAATAAATTTGTACAGAAAAACAAGAATTGCCAGGAGATCTTTGAATGCTGCTTCATAAATTGTAGACAGACTATTAAGAACACAATGTTGAGAAAACCAAACACATATGCCAAATAGGCAATGAAGAAAATATCTCAAAACAGTAAAAGTTGAACTTTTCAGTAAATGAAACAACTAGGCAACTTTGGAGATGAGAAGGAGGAATCAGATTTATAATCTACATCATATTAAATTCCAAATGGATTAAAGATTTGTATGTTTAAAAAATAAAGCCGAAAACATACTAGAAAAAATAGTGAGAAACCCTTTATAATCTTGAAATGAGAAAGCTAACTGATAAATTCAACTACTTTTCAAAAAATGTTTAAACTGAAAGGGCACGGTGGCTCATGCCTGTAATCCCAGCTCTGTGGATCACTTGGGGTCAGGAGTTTGAGACCAGCCTGGTCAACATGATGAAATGCCGTCTCTAATAAAAATACAAAATTTAGCTGGGTGTTGCACATGCCTATAGTCCCAGCTACTCTGGAGGCTGAGGCACAAGAATCGCCTAAAACCGGGAGGCGAAGCCTGCAGTGAGCGAAGATCACACCACTGC
>NW_016107619.1:2394892-2397059 GCF_001604975.1 Cebus imitator
TAAAGAACTTACATGATACCACCTACCTCATATAAAAAAAAAAAAAAAAAAAAAAACAGGTATTAAAATAAGGCTTATCACCTGTGGGAAGCAGAGACTAAAAAACAAAGAAAAACCAGAATTTAAAATCAATGCTAAAAGCCATTTTTCACTTATAAAATCAATTTTAAAATCAAAATCAGTTTGGTAACACCTTCTATGGGTAGGGCTGTCTGACTTTGCTGGTCAGGCTTTAAATTGCTGTGGCCCCATATGGAAGTAATTTGGCAATACCTAAACAGTTCATCACGAAAACTCAAACTTCTATGAAATGGGTACAAATTTGCAAGGTGATTGATTTCACTGTGGCACCATTACAGCATAAAGCTCAGAACAATCCAAATGGTCACTATTAGAGACAAGTCTAGTAAGTTGTGGAACCTCCTATAGCACAGACTATGCACCTACACAGATAAGGCTAGTATCTACAATGTTAAATCCTATCCTTATCCCAAAAAAAGGGAAAAGCCTGAATGCTATGGCACCATTTAAATAAGATGGTCAGAAAAAAAAAGAATATCTTTATACTTGCCAATGAAACTGTAAACAATACAAGAGCCCTAATAAAAGTGGTTAACTACTAATAAAAGTGGAAGGAGTGAAGTAAAAATTTGATTCATGGGGAACAGAAAGTCATTGGGAGACTTCATTGTACACATTTTCATACCCCCCCCCCTTTTTTTAAAAAAAAAAAAGAGATGGGGGTCTCACTCTGTTGCCTGGCTAGAATACAACGGCACAATCATAGCTCACTGCAGCCTCAAAGTTTTGGGCTGATTTCCAAACAGCACAATAAAAAAACTACTATAATGTTTAAAAGTAGTGTCCTACTTCTATGGTTCATTTTTATAGCAAAAAACTTTATTAAATGCTACATCTATAAACAACAAATTGGAAGGACTTTTCAATGACTCTAAAATAGAGATTCTACTCTATTCTTCTGCTACAGTGATATCTGCATGCAATTTATAATGTTCTTTTTTTTTTTTTTTTTTTGAGATGGAGTGTCGCGCTGTACCAGTCTGGAGTGCAGTGGCGCAATCTCAGCTTACTGCAACCTCCGCCTCCTGGGTCCCGGTTCAAGCAATTCTCCTACCTCAGCCTCCCAAGTAGCTAGGATTACAGGCACGAACTACCATGCCCAGCTAATTTTTGTATGTTTTAATAGAGATGGGGTTTCACCATGTTGGGCAGTCTGGTTTTAAACTCCTGACCTCATAGTCTGCCCACCCTGGCCTCCCAAAGTGCTGGGATTACAGGCATGAGCCACCGTGCCCAGCTGCAATTTACAATACTTTTAATAAAAACTGGATGTAATTCATAAATTGATGGTGTTGAAAAGGAATTAAAATGAAATTTAAGACAACTATTTCTAGGGCTTAACTGTCCACTGGCTGAAGCAACAAATATATGACCTATTACAGATTATTAAAACCACCAAATCAGTTTAAACTAGATGAGGAGTTCAGACAAGAACAAGGAGATGACAATATAATGATAATTCTAAAAATCTACTTGAAGTTTTTTCCATTTTAAGATAACTAAACCACTGTGTCACATAGAAAAACAAAACATTTCCAGACCAATGTACACATCACTCGACAAATTATTAGCTGCAGCAAAATTAAGCAAAAACTTAGGAGGAAGTGAGAAAAGCTGCTTGGGCAAGCTTAAAAAGATGTACTATTGGTGAATGAGGAGGAATCAATCTGTAAACGGTAGGCACAGGAACTGGGATCAGCAAAGCAATGCAGGGCCATTTAGTACAGGGGAAAATGATTTTACATGGGGTCAAAGCTCCTAAACAAATTACCATGCCATAGACAGACATAGTAAAATACAATATAGGAAAGACTAAACTATAATAAGCGAATTACTCTAGGAAAACTAGGAACTATGAAATACATTTTCAAAATATGTGCCTCAAAAGTAGTTGATGCTTTTAAACTGCACTTGAAAGTTTCAATTATCAATTACAATTCAATTACCAAATTTACTAAGAAACCACCTTGTCTAGAAATGTCAAGGGGAAAAAGTATTATTGTATATACCATCCTTTAATTTCACTAAGAACGTTTTGTTTTACTTGTATTCAAATGCAGGTATTTTTTAAAACTTACCTAAGACA
>NW_016107619.1:2397289-2442034 GCF_001604975.1 Cebus imitator
GGGGGGAAATTGCTGACCTGAATTCTGTATTAGTGGAAAATAGTAGTCCAAACGAAATACATGCAAAAGATTTCAGAGCAATCCTCAAGCAACAAAGTAAAAATAATAATACTCAGATCTAAATATATTTTTCAAATACAAAGTTAAACAATAAATTCTAGTTGTAATAAATGATAGCACTCTCCAAGCTGCTATAAAACATAATTCCACAACAAAGATAGAAAATGAAAACGTACAATAATTGCACTTACGATGTAGGAAGCAGTCATATTTAAAACATCGCCTACAGAAAAGCGTATGAAAGGAGTGTAAGCTTTGCTCTCTCTGAACAGATTTAGCGTTTGGTCCATCTATGTTGGGGGTACATTCAGGAGGAAGTGCGCCTGGGAGCTGCTGTTCGGTGAGTTCTTTATATCTAACATTAACCAAGAAAAATTTAAGTAAACATGAAACAAAAATCACTTTTTTGAAAACAAGTTTCTAAAGGTTTCCATGTGTTACTTTTGATATTTATCTTGCCTGAAGCACAACGGAATGCCTCTAACCTACAACAATCTTTATTTAAAGAGCCAACTAAACATTATGCATGGTGTTATCAAGATCAAATTCGTTGATATATTCAAATATATCATTGAAAAGGATATATTAGTTTTAATTAAACACCAACTGTACTAAAATTTCTACCGGTATCCAGAGAATTTTCCTGTAAATGTACTACTGTAAATTATGTGTATATGGGTTTACATGTCTATATAAGTTATACACATGTATTTATTCTATCTACATAAATATTTTGTAATGTAGAGTACCACAGGTATATATGTTGCTTCAAGTATCTTGCAAACATTGTCAACACAGTGTAGTGGCTCATCCACTACACTGATTCCATTTGTAATAAACCAAAATGGTGAGTTACATACCATACAGGGCAAGATTGCCTCAAAGGAACAAATCTTACTTTTCCTTTAGTTCTTCTGCTGTGCCCTTATCTGGAAACATTGAGGAAATGGCTTCAAAAATTTTATCAGAAGGAAATTTCCGAGGTGGGCGACTTTCTTTATCTAAACAGGAGCATACAAAAGAAAAAAAAAAAGGAAATAAACAAGTTTTCGGTCTTTGATTTTCTCCACCCAAGTATGTCTCTATAACAAAGCTGATTTTCGAAGAAATTATCAACTTTGTATTTTCCTTACTTCTCACATATTTTACATGTGTCTGTGGAATGCCAGTCAGTCAAAAACAAAATTCAAATACAAATATGAAAAGCTTTAAGAGCACTGTCAAGCAGAAAACTTTCTAGGTTCTACTCCCAGCTCCGCTACTAACTGATTTTGTAACCAAGAGTGATCACTTTACCTTTTGAGTCTGTTTACTCATCTGTAAAATGAAGGAGCTGAACTAGATGATCACTAAGGTGCCTTTTTAAATTCTTTTTCTGAAATATGCTTCTTGGAAATTGCTATTTCCAGCCGGGCAAGGTCACTTGTACCTGTAATCCCAGGACTTTGGGAGACCAAGGCAGGTGGATCACAAGGTCAGAAGTTCGAGACCAGCCTGACCAACATGGTGAAACTCTGTCTCTACTAAAAACACAAAAAATTAGCCAGGCATGGTGGCAAACACCTGTAATCCCAGCTACTCGGGATAGTTCAAGCAGGAAAATTACTTGAACCCAGGAGGCAGAGATTGCGATGAGTGGAGATCTCACCATTGCACTCCATCCTGAGCAACAGAGCAAGACTGTCTCCAAAAAAAAAACTGATATTTCCCGGCCAGGCACGGTGGCTCATGCCTGTAATCCCAGCACTTTGGTAGGCTAAGGCAGACGGATCACGAGGTCAAGACATCGAGCCCATCCTGGCCAAATGGTGAAACCCCATCTCTACTAAAAAAAAACAAAAATTAGCTGGGCGTGGTGGTGTGCGCCTGTAGTCCCAGCTACTTGGGAGGCTGAGGCATGAGAATCGATTGAACCACGGAGGCGGAGGTTGCAGTGAGCCGAGATCCGCCACTGCACTCCAGCCTAGCAACAGAGCGAGATTCCGTATTTAAAAAAAAAAAAAAAATTGCTATTTCCCTCACCAAATTCTTCTTTGCTGCCTTAACATAAGCTTTGCCACGTAGAGAACAGCAACTGTTGGCTCTGTTTCTTCCTAATAGTGTAATCTTGTAAGTTACTTAACCTCTCTGAATCTATCCCCTCAAATATAAAATGGATCTAATAAAAACATCCATCTCATGAAGCCACTATGAGGATTAAGTGAGCTGGTGCATATGAACCTGATTAGTATACAACTTATATATAGTGAATATCATATATATATTAAAACAATGCCCAGTGAAGCACACACAAAATTATGTTCCTTCCTAGCCAAAGGAAACAAAGATACTAAACTGAAAATAATGTTGCAAGTAATATGCTTTTTTTTTTTCCGTTTGCTTTTTTTGTTTTGAGACAGAGTCTCGTTCTGTCACCAGGCTGGAGTGCAGTGGCGCAATCTCAGCTCACTGCAAACTCTGCCTCCTGGGTTCAAGCGATTCTCCTGCCTCAGCCTCCCGAGTAGCTGGGACTACAGGCGAGCGCCACCACACCCAGCTAATTTTTGTATTTTTAGTAGAGACAGGGTTTCACTATGCTGGCCAGGATGGTCTCGATCTCTTGACCTCATAGTGATCCACCCGCCTCGGCCTCCCAAAGTTGCTAGGATTACAGGTGTGGGCCACCACACCCAGCCTTCTTTTTCTTTTTTAAAGCAGGGTCTCACTCTATTGCCCAGCCAGATTGTACAGTGGCACAGTCACAGCTCAATGCAGCCTATACCTCCTGGGTTCAGGCAATCTCCCTGCCTCATTTTTTTATTTTTTAGTAGAGATGAGGGTCTTGCTATATTGCCCAGGCTGGTCTTGAACTCCTGGGTTCAAGCTATCTGCCTACCTTGGCCTCCCAAAATGCTAGGATTACACTGTTAGCCACCCTGATCGGCCATAATATGCAATTTTGATTATACTGCTATCAATGTAATATTTAACAAAGAAAAAAAGAAAAGAGAAACTAAGCCCTACTTCTACTCTTTCTTCTGTTTTCAAAACAAAGCTGTATTGGCTACACAGAATCCTAATCATTAGGCATACCATCTCGGTGATCTTCCAGATCTTTCTGCTTTTCTTCTCTATCTTCAGGATCATCTCCATCATCATCATCGTCATCATCATTATACTGACCAAGGGCATTCACCAACTCCACAAATATTTCATCATTTATAAACCCACATTCTGAAATTCATCAAATGTCAGAATCACACAGGAGGAGTAGTAATGACAAAAGTTTATGGATCTTTTTTCAACTTTGGACATAACAGGCATAGCCTAGTCACTAGCACTAAAACATTATTACTGAAATGAGGGGAGGAAAATGTAAGATTTTCAAGACTAGCCTGAGACAAAGTTAGGAAGCAGAATTATCTTTAATACCTGCTGTTTTCTGTGGAATAGCTCCTCCCCAAAGGTTTCTACTATAAAACTGAATCCTCTAGCAACTGATTGTGGCTTTAGCCTCCTACCATCCTTTAACTGATCACTTCAGACCCTGCTTTCTACTAGATAATGACAATGGATGATGATATTACAAATATTACCCTTTCAGACACTTTAACACGGCCTCCTGGACATAAAAAAAAAAAAAAAAAAAACTGAACCTATGACTCTAATGATTGAAGTTGAAGTACTATAGTTCCTAGAGGAGAGGTATTTTTGAGCAGTAGGGGCTGGCAGAGCCCCCATATGCCACATAAGCAGAGCCCCAATCCTAACTAATTTTACTATTAAAGAATCTTAAAATCTACATATGCTCAATTTCTATTTAATTTACATGTTATTGCTATTATAATTTATGTTATAACCAACCATGTGTAATTATCAGGTAGCAAACATGATCCTCCTAACTAATTTTCCCAAAAATAGGGAAAATACTGAAAATTTTAGGCCTGGGCCCAGGTCAGTCTCTTACAGTTCAGTGCAAAACTTAATACTAAAATTTTTCTCAAGCCCTATGCTTAATAAACAAAAGTATCCATGTTAGCCCCTTTTCCCAAGAGAAGCATATGGCTCACCTCTATCCCCATGTACTTTTCCATCATAATTTTTTATTAGTTCTTCAATGAAAGTACCATCCTGGTCTAACACTTCATCTCCCATATAAGGAATGTTATGTAAAACAGTTTCATCTTCCACCTAAGAGAAAAAAAAAATATTTAAAAAGCAGCTTTATTCTAAGTATCAAATGTGAAATAGCTAAAATACAACCTTTTTTTCATATGAAGATGTCTTCACCCAGTTCTTCAGATTTAAAATACTAGTCAGAGAGCAAACTCTAAAAGCTACCAAAGAATAATAGCATAGAATAAAAGCAAGGAATAAGCGTATCTGCAAAAACTGCTGACAGAAAAAGAATGTAATTCAAGAAAAAATACTGTCCTTAATCTGTCATCAATCATTAAAACTTACCATTATTTTACATACCTCTAACAAAGAAAAAGATGCTCTAGATTATGAAAAGACATCATCAGTTCATTTTCCTGTTTCATTTTTTATTGAGATGAGCATCTCACTATCCTGCCCAGGCTGGTCCCAAAGTGCTGGGATTACAGGTGTCTGGCACCATAAGCCACCATGCCCAGCTATCATCAGTGTTAAGGCACACTCTTATTTCATAAGTCAATACAGGGAGGGAAGTGGTCTTAATGAAATATAGTGTATCAAGATCAACTGTAAAAACCCATACCAAAAAACTGTCGTTAAGACTCCCACATTCCACTTGATGATCCAGTTATTAAGATATCCATTAATTCATAAATAGTTTAAGGTAAAAAGAAAAAAAAATTTAAGATATCCAATATAATAAAATTCTAGGGACATAAGAGTATTGATGGTCCATTAAAGTTTATGCCCAAAGGATATGTGCTTATATGTAAAATAAGAACATTCTACAAAAACATATTTCAATATTTCGATGAATGAGATTATTATCAAAGTTGACAGTGCTAGTAAAGATGATAGATGAGTTTATATCAAGCTTTGGAAGACAACAAAGAAAGAAGAGCCAATCAAAGAAAAGTTAAGAGAATGGAGTACTTAAGATTTCAAGGTAAAGAAAGCTGACATCCATGGGAGGAAGAGGATTTTCAACGAAGAATAAAAAGGACAGTAATTATAGATAAAGACTGCACAGTTCTGAAGTACATGTTTAAAGAGACCAATTCCAAGTGAAGACAAGTCTAAGTCTTAAGAGGCCTTTGAAAAAGCTGCTAAAAACAGAATTTTAGAAAGATAGTTCTGATCAGCAGAATGGACTGGCTGAGACTGACTGGGAGTACACAGCTGCTCTTTAAAAGGTGAGATGGTATAGGCTCGGCCCACCACTGTGGCCATGGCCCACAGGGAATAATACGCTGGGAAAGGCCACACACACTAGCAGCAAGCAGGAAGTATGGACAAAAATCTCAAATAATCCCTAGGTAACAAATTTAGGACAACTGGAGAGTTCATAAAAATAAAAGGACCTTAGACAAGGAAAAGAATAATTGGGATAAAAGGGGCATATAATTAAAATGTAGATTTTAGTGTATTCATATATTCAAATTCAAGATTATGTACACACTAGAGGCCTGTTTTCATCACATTTCACTTGCACTAATCCCTTTTTTTTTTTTTTTTTTTTTTTTNTTGAGATGGAGTTTCATTCTTGTTGCCCAGGCTGGAGCCCAATGGCACGATCTCAGTTCACTGCAACCTCCACCTCCCAGGTTCAAGCAATTCTCCTGCCTCAGCCTCCTGAGTGGCTGGGATTACAGGCATGTGCCACCACACCTGGCTAATTTTTTGTATTTTTAGTAGAGATGGGGTTTCACCACGTTGGCCAGGCTGGAAAACACCTGACCTCAGGTGATCCACTCACCTTGGCCTCCCAAAGTGCTAGGATTACAGCACTAATCCCATTTAAACTAGGAGTTGATTTCTTTATATCTAAGCCAAAATTAAGTGACACTTAGCTATTTTGTCTTCCCAATTATATCCACATCATCCTGCTCTCCAAAACATATCCTAGTTATAATAAAGATTATGTGCCTAATCTGCTTTTGTCAGCAAAATCAGACAGGGTCTGGTTCTGTCACCGACACTGGGCCAGCAAAATCCATGGATGATTCACAAATTATATTTATTGATAAACTTAAATACCATATTCTAGAATTTCAGTCTGTGAAAACGTGCAACCTCCCTTAAGGTCTTGCAATGTAATTCTCAAACTACACTCAAATTTACACAATTATGGAAGAGTAATTGAAGTTGATACTCTACTGTACAAAGTATAAAACTTACTAAAAATATTGGAAATATCTATTTTTTTAATCTAATAAGCAATCTCCTAAAGCAGGTTCACCAAGGACTTCCATAAACATTTTATTAGCCTTCCCACTTTATATATCAATTAAGCAATAACACTATGTATTTTTTATTTAGCAATACAAGTCAAGAACACATGCTTCAGTTTCTCCTTAGCATTTTATTACAAAAGCTACTGGGTCAGAGTTAGCTATGGAAATATGTTTAAGTTTGTGTTTTATAAGCCCTATGAATATTACATAATGTATATTATCACAATAAAATGCTACCTAAAATTATTTTAAATAGTAAGTTCTCAATTAACAAAAACTCAGAGACTGAGATTATAGGACACTGGCTTTTTTAAGGATAAGAACTATAAGCTTCTTTTTTTTTTTTTTTTTTTTTTTCCTGAGATAGGTCTGACTGTCACCCAGGCTGGAGTGCAGTGGCACAATATCAGCTCACTACAATCTCCGCCTCCCTGAAGCCATCCTTCCACCTCAGCCTCCTAAATAGTTTAGAGCTACTGACATTCGCCACTACACCTAGCTAATTCTTCTTCTTTTTTAAGAGACAGTTTCGCCATATTGTCCAAGCAGATCTCCAATTCCTGAACTCAAGTGATCTGTCTGCCTCAGCCTCCCAAAGTGCTGGGATTATAGGCATGAGTCACAATGCCCAGCCCATCTTCTAAGTATTTTTAATCCTAGGTATGGTTACTGCTTAACATTTTTCCTTTGGAGAGTATAAAGAGTAATACTGCAAAGGCCTTAAAAAAAACTATATTAATCCATTTTTTAATTACTTTGTATTATTATGTTAGCTTTTAAAAATTTATACTGTCTTGATTGATTCACCTTGACAATAAAATTATCTATGCTTTTTTATTTCAAATAAGTTATTATCAAACAAGCAGAAGATGTCTTATTTACATACCATAAAATTCTGCTGTAGGGGAGACCAAGAATACATTATGGGTACTGAAGCAACTGCATTCAGAGTCTTTAATGGGATGACTTGTGTTGGAAAATCCAAGTCACTGGTCACCGAACACTAAAACAGAAAAAATAAAATTGACTCTTAAGAATATAAGGACAACCTTAAGCTGTAGTCATCATATTGTAAAGAGATGCTGCCTACCTATTTAATTTTGAAAAAAAAAAAAAAAAAAAAAATGTCCTTACCTAGGATAGTTACATTCATAGAAACCAAATAGGATTCTCTTTTCCCTCTTTTACTTAGGGTGAAAAATTCTTCAAATTTTGCAAATTTTCAAAACCTCCAACCCTTCCCATACTTACCAATATCAGTAAGAATCAAAAACTGTACTTATGTGAGCTTCAGCAATCTGATTATCTGCTCCATGCTTTCACTATACATTTCCTATCTCATCCTTCATGTCTCTTACATTCCAACCACATAGAATAGTGATATACACCAAATAAGCCACTTCAATCTTACTTAACAAGAATAAGAAAACTTGTTAGCTTAATCTTCCTTATCTTTATCTTCCTTTTTAAAAATCCAAGTGTTAACTGCTGATATTATCAGATGACATATAAATATTAAGGGTAATGGATTTGAGTTTCAAACACAACGAAGTAAATGCAAATGTATTCTGTAAAACTGTAATCTCTGAATTAGTAATATTAGCTAATATGACTAAGTAATTTCTATGTGCTCGGCTATTTTAAACACATTACATGTCTTATATTTAATCCTCATAACACTGTAAGATGGGTTACTGTTCTTAGCCCCCATTTTATAGGTGAGAAAACTATGGTAATGAAAGGTTAAGTAAGTTGCCCAAGATTGCACATGGTTATAGGGCTAGGATTTAAAACCCCAAAGTCTGACTCTGAAGCCCCTGCTCTTACTACTCCTTATATTGCCATGATACCATATTTTTAAAATGTGTCACTGCACGTAGTCCCTTGAAATACCATATTTCATACAATCTAAAATGATAGCGATTTCAAGGCACACCATTACCTTCTGTTTCACTAAGAAAAAAAATGTTGCCAACTAAACAAAGATACGTGTTCTTATCACAGTGATTCTAAGATGCATGTTAGTTTCAGATGTTAAAATATGAAAAATTTTGCATCTTTGATTCTCTGAAATATGGTAAAAATCTGTGCCCGAATAACCACACCACTTTCCACCCTGTCTACGAATCCATGATTTCTTAAAGAGTACCACTGCCCAAGTGTAAGTCCTCCAGAGCCTTCTCCAAAATATCCTAGACATACATTCATAATTCACAATCAATGAAAATAGAGCAAAAAAGAAGTGTAATAAAATGAAACCAAAAATCATATATATATATATATATATATATATATATATACACATATATATACACACATACATATTAAAGGTTTAAATTTTTTATTTAAAATGTCTTAAAAATAGCAGAGGTAGGTGTGGTGAAATTCGGAGTAGAAATCTGGCATACGGGCCACACCTGACCCTCAGCATTGGGTTGCATCAGGCCAGTGGGATAATCTCTTAATCATCACAGTCACTGCAGCACAAAATAATTCCTTCCTTAGTGGAAGTGAAGGTTTAAGGATACAGTAGTTAGGAAGAACTGTGACAGTGATTCATCCATTAACTTGCTTTCCAAAAAGGCAAAGATAAAGATAATACTAATAAGGCTCGTAACTCCAGTAAATAAGATGGTGTGAACAGTTTACTAACACTCCACAACCTGCAATCTTTCCCCTTCCTGTTAGTTAGCCTCTAATACAATCCTTCATCCATCCATCCAATAATCCAATTTAAAAAGCAGTTAACATTTATTGAGCACGTACTATGTTGCAGGCACTGTGCTAAGTGCTTATATACATTATCTTAATTATTCCTCATTACAACCTTATGTAGTTTTTGCATCAAAACTTCACAAATGAGGACACTGAGGTTCAGAGAAGTTATATAACTTGTCTAGTTAGAAAGGAAGCAAATTACAAAACCAGGATTAAAACCTGGATTTAAAGTCTGACTACAACACCCATGATCTTAATCACTGCACTGTAGTTCTTGCCCTTGCAGTGCTCAAGGGGTAAAATAACAACTACAGCCATGCAGTATTTACTATATAAAACAGAGGCATGGCCAAGCACAGCGGCTCAAGCCTATAGTCTCACCACTTTGGCAGGCCAAGACAGGCAGATCACTTAAGCCCAGAAGTTCAAGACCAGCCTGGGCAACATGGGGAAACCCTGTCTCTACTAAAAACACAAAAAACTTAACTGGGCAAGGTGGCACGTGCCTGTAGTCCCAGCTACTTGAGGGGCTGAGGTGAGAGGATCACTTGAGCCCAGGAGGCAAAGGCTGCAGTGAGCCGTGATCCGCACCACTGCATTCCAGCCTGGGCGACAGGAGTGAGACCCTGCCTCAAAAGAAATAAAAAACAAAAATGAAAAAATAAAAGAGACATATGAGACAATGTAATAGGAGTATCTCCTCCAACAACAACTTATTACTACTGCCAAGTTTTCTTTCCTTCTTTCTACTTAACTGGGTAAATTTGGGGGTGGAGGTGGTTATAATTATGAAATACAAGTATCAAATACTATCCAGTGACTTCAAGTACAAAACAATTTTCATTTCTTAAAAAGTTTCTGATTTTTTTTTTTTACATTTGGTGGCAATAAATTAATTCTGTGGCTTCTGAAGGAAGAGGTGCTTTTAAAACTTAAGGGAGAGTGGGCTGCCTCTCCAATTCTGACTTATTCACCTGCTTTAACTCCTAACTCTCAAAGTCACACATAAGGTTAGAGAGTGAATATTCCTTTCAACTACGAGAAAGAAGGAGCACTGGCTTTGCTTCATTTATGGCTGCTCTGGTGATACACCAAATACTCCGCAAATCCTGAATGAAGTCAGCTGATTTTTCCCATTAACAGAAAGAACTTATCAAAGCACAGAAAATATTAAAGCACAGGCTGTAGCACTAAGTACTACTTCTAATCCCATACCTCTGTCATACCCCAGTATCCCATCGCCTCAGTTCTGAGTCACGCAAGAGTCACTAAGACAAAGGAAATAAGCTCTCTGAGGGCAAAAGCAGCTAAGCCAAGTGTGGCTTCGCCTCTGTCTTGAAACAGTACTCAGCACAGTGTCTCAAAAAAAAAAAAAAAAAAAAAAGTAGGCACTCAAAAAATGTTTCTGGAATGAACAGACTACATTTACTGATTTTCTCTAACGGAGACTTCAATTTCTGTTGAAAGCTAAGAGATCACCTATTTAGAAAACTAACAGTCTATCCCCACCTCATTATATTTCTAGTATCTCTAGAAACCTATCCCATTCTTTAACTATAAACTGTAACTAATAACCATATTCCTTTCATTTATGAAATAATATTCAAATGCAAAAGCATTTGTTGGTGAAAACAACTGTGGGATTCTTATTTATCGACTTACAGAAAAATTACTCAAAAATCCCAGTTACTTACCAGCAACTTAGTTTTCTTTGAAAATGTATCATCCTTGACAGTTTACATAATTAAATCTCATGTCACTCAGAGTAGTGAAAAGAATTTTGACCTCATGGGTCTCCACATTTCACCTGATCAGAGCATGTGTCTTGGACTCAGTAACTAACTAGGAGACCGTTAACAACAAATTAAATTCTCTAAGTCTAGTTCCAATTTGAGGATTACACAAGGAAGTTAGAGATGATTCAACATCAATGGTTTAAAAAAAAGAAAAAAACTAGTTTCGTTACCAAGGATGCTACATTTTCAGAGAAACACAGCTTACTGGTAAGTAACCAGGTTCCTCTGAGGATGGATAGACTTACATCAACCAGCTGGTACAATAGGCGACTGTGTGGCTGGACCACTGGGAGCTGGAGAGGGAAGTCAAGCCAAAAATAGTAGTTGTAGGAGTACACAACCAAACTGAGACTCTTTGCAGAAGGCTGGTTCCAAGTAAAAACTGTGTTATGGAAAATCGTAGAGGGAAGAGCAGGTGAATGGCCTGCAGGGAAGGGAAAGAAATTAACACACCCTACTATGTGCCAGGCACTGTGCTAGAGACTTTACCAAAGTTAACTTCTTTAAATTTCACAGCTACCCTGTGAGGTAGGTATGACTCCCGATTTTATAGCAGGACATCCCAAGGACAACAGCTATGGCTGTCCTGCCTCTGAATAATCTTTAACATGAGAAGGGCTAAGTCCAAATTCCATAAAGTAGGGAAAAAATACAATCAATTAGCCAAGCAAAAAATATTCCTGGATACTGGTTGCTCCATTTATTTCATGCCAGAGACACAGTGAACTGTTGACATTGTCTAACATCCTGTAGCCTTTCCATATGACAACAGCGAGGAAGGTGCAGGAAGGTCGGCACTCCAGGAGAGGAAGAGTCAGAAGAAAGCATCAGTTGCCACCAAGTCTGGAGAAAAGCTGGGAGTGATTTCTGAAACTATCCTATATTCTTCAGGATTTGAGGAAAGAAAAGATAACACGCCCAAGTTTTAAATTAGCTAGCCCTTCTGGTGAAAATGACAGTGTATATAATTTAAGTTCAGGCTACTTTTATGCAAAGGAAGTACTGAAGAAAAGCTGCAATGAGATAAATAGCAAATTTGGATAAAGTTAAGAGAAGCTCAATAATAGAAGTGAATTCATAACCAGGTTTAGAAGGCAAAATAGAAGGGTGACTGAAGAAGACATACTTGAAAAGAAATGATTTGCTCAAACAGAAGAGAGGCATAAATAAAAATGGAAGAAAAAAACCCTGTTAAGATATTGACACAGATGTATTTAATGAACCCAACTAATCAAGGGTGTTGGAGTTAAGGAATAAAAGAGTACTTCTTATCAGATTGTAAATTATTTCAGTTTGTGTCATTAAATATTTGTTACAGATTCATTCCTGGTTGTGTGAAGAACCTCTACCCTACAGCACAAGAGTATTTGCTTCACTTTTATCCTGAAAGTAACAGTTTCTACATCCTGAGGGGAGGGGGAGGATACATAGCATTTAATACAGAACATAGGCCATTTGGAATACAATTTCAGGAAGTTTAGACCCTTTGTTTTTTTTGTTTTTTTTTTTGAGGCGGAGTCTTACTCCGATGCCAGGCTGGAGTGCAGTGGTGCAATCTTAGCTCACTGCAACCTCCACCTCCTGGGTCCAAGTGATTCTCCTGCCTCAGCCTCCAGAATAGCTGGGACTACACCACGCTCAGCTAATATTTCTATTTTTCATAGAGACAGGGTTTCACCATGTCCTGACCTCATGATCCACCCACCTCAGCCTCTTAAAGTGCCAGGATTACAGGGGTGAGCCAACGCACCCGGCCCTAGACCCCCTTTTTTTGAGACAGGGTCTAGCTCTGCTGCCACGGCTAGAGTGCAGTGGAGCAATCATGGCTCACTGAAGTATTTTTAATAGAGATAGAATCTCACTATGTTGCCCAGGCTCGGAGGAAATTTAGATCCTTAAAGCTCTTCCTTGCATCCTACCTTCAGAAGCTGGGCCCCGAATGAAAGGAATCGCAAATATGCAAGCCTAGTTAATCCTAGGTTAAAGCCCTGCAGGACTGTTAAGGTAAATCATTCCCTCATTATCTGCAGCTTTGCAAAAACTCCAGTTTTGCTAAATACTGGAGATCAGAAACAATAATAATCACAGGACATAAGAACTCAAAAAAGCACATGAAGCAGGTAACAAGAGTGATGTTCGTCCATCACATGTAAACGCACATTTCTAGTTCACTAACAGTCCTGTGAGTAGAAAATAGAATAATCTCTGTCACTGGGGAGGGGAAAGGAACAGAGTATTATGTAAATCTATAGTTTCTATAGGCCATGGAAGTAAAATTGTTTTGAAGCCTTGCTTAAATTGGTGGATCTGGGTTTAATACTATAAAAAGTAGAAGAGGTTCGAGTTAAAGTGAGCAGGCAAGGCCAGGCATGGTGGCTTAGGCCTGTAATCCCAGCACTTTGGGAGACCAAGGTGGGTGAATCACTTGAGGTCAGGTGTTCAAGACCAGCCTGGCCAACATGGTGAAACCCTATCTCTACTAAATATACAAAAATTAGCCAAGTATGGTGGTGCATGCCTGTAATCCCAGCTACTCCGGAGGCTGAGGCACAAGAACAGCTCGAACCTGGGAGGCAGAGGTTGAGCTGAGCCAAGATGACACCGCTGCACTCCAACATGGGTAACAGAGCGAGAGTCTGTCAAATTAAAAAAGAAAGAAAGTGGGTAAGATGACATAGGCTGTGGTCTCTGAAGGGAAACACTCCAGGTCTTGCTGGAGTGGTAGAACTGTCCAGGGAACCACCAACTAAGAAGGCTGATTCTGCTGATCTTCGAAAACGGGTTGACAAGAGTGCCCCTCACTATTCATTAATTACTCAGTAAAGAGTGTTGAAACAACCAGGAAACTAAAAAGAACAAAATTAAAACCAAATCCCCTACTCATTCTTTACACCAAAGGAAATTCCTGATTGGTTAAATAATATTAGAATATAAAAATGAAACAAGAAAACTAAAAGAAGAGAACTAAAGATGTGTTGATAATTTATAATCTTGAAGTGAAGAAAGATTTTGGAGCCTTTCAGAAACACAAAAATTAAAAGAACCATATAACCAAAATATACTAGAAATAACATTAAAATCATTAAAATGCAGGGAAAATCTGTAAAACATATGACAATAAAACTAATATTTATTTACTTATTTTTGGAGACAGCGTCTCGCTCTGTCATCCAGGCTGGAGTGCAGTGGCGTGATTTCAGCTCACTACAACCTCCACCTCCCAGGGTTAAAGGGATTTTCCTGCCTCAGCCTCCCAAGTAGCTGGGACTACAGGCATGTACCACCATGCCCAGCTAAATTTTTTGTATTTTTAGTAAAGACAGGCTTTCACCATGTTGGTCAGGCTGGTGTAAAATTTCTGACCTCAAATGGTCTGCCCGCCTCAGCCTCTCAAAATGCTGGGATTACAGGTGTGAACCATTGTACCCAGCCAAAAACTAGTATTTATAATATACCAAAAGTCCTTATGAATCATAAGAAAAAGCCCAACTTAATTTTAAAAGATCCAATACTATACAGTCAATTCATTAAAAGAAACAAAAAAACAAAAAACAAAACAAACAAACAAACAGCAATTGACATTTAACTTCACAAAATAATTAAGACAAATATAACAAATCCTTACTTTATCTATTGGACTGAAGATTAAGATTGATAATATTTTGTGTTGAGAATATAGGTAAACGGACATTCCATAAACAGCTTCTGGGAATGTAATGTAAAACTTCTGAGGGTGCATTTGGTAATATCTGTTCAATTTTTAAATATGCATATCATTTTGATCTATTAATTCTATTTCTAGGAACGTATACAGAATCATTCAAAAGATGCAAAGATCTATATGAAGTTCACTGCAGCACTGATTGCAAAAGCAAAAATTTTAAAACTAAATGTTCATCAGTTAAGAACGGGGCAATAAGTTATGGTTTATCCATAATGTCAAACACTACACATTTTTAAAAAGAATGAAAATTTGGACAGAGGTTGTAAAATGATGGCCCAAAATGCCAGGGATGTATTATCTGGCCAGTAATTTTTTTTTTTTTTTTTTTTTTTTTTGAGACGGAGTTTCACTCTTGTTACCCAGGCTGGAGTGCAATGGCGTGATCTCAGCTCACCGCAACCTCCGCCTCCTGGGTTCAGGCAATTCTCCTGCCTCAGCCTCCTGAGTAGCTGGGATTACAGGCATGGACCACTATGCCCAGCTAATGTTTTTTGTGCTTTTAGTAGAGACGGGGTTTCACCGTGTTGACCAGGATGGTCTCGATCTCTTGACCTCGTGATCCACCCGCCTCGGCCTCCCAAAGTGCTGGGATTACAGGCGTGAGCCACCGCGCCCGGCCCTGCCCAATAATTTTTAAAAATAAAATACCTATTAACAACCTGCTAGTATATATAGAAAATGAACTCTGAAAGAATAAAAAGCCAGAGCAGTTGGACTACGGAAACTTTTCCAGGGACTTTTGCTTTCTGTTTTATCTTCTGCTGTGTTATCTAAATTTTTATAATAATCATTTTACAATGATCTGTTCAGTGCAGAGAAAAAGATAAAACTTTTAAACTAGTTTCATTAACCCAACAGGTAGTCACATTAGCTAGTATAAAACTGCCTTGTCAAGGTAGCTTGCGAAATCTGCCCAACCTTCCCAAAATGTTATGTAAGTGATATTCTTTTATAAAATCTACTAAGAGAAGGTAAGACAGAATCCTAAGGAGTAAATTTAAGTCAATCCATATTATAAAGCTAAATTATGACAAAAGTCCTGGGTCTAATGCAATTTTCTTGTTTCTTCAGAGGATAAAACAATTTCTAACATTCCAGATTAAGCAACCATTTTTGTTCATTTGGATTTGTTGTTTTATTTTTAAATAGTTATCAGAATTTGGTTTTGCATTTGGGAAAGATACATGATCTCTGTAACAACAATAATTTGTAAAACACAAACTATATACACAACATTCCAGGAGGAAAACAACAAACGAAAAGCAGCTTCTGCTAGTTTTATTAGTTGCCTAAATATGACTTTTTAAAATTCACTTTTTAAACTGAAGATAATCAAATTTAAAATATAAAAATAATAAATTATATATATTTAACATACGACAACACTATAAACTCAAATATCACAAATGACCTTTCTTTTTTTTTAATCTAACCCTTTGGAAAAAGCATAAAATGGGGGGGGGGTGGGGTGGGTAGTATAGAGGGGGAAAAAAAACTCTCATATGATCATCTAAGAACTGTTACATCTATTTCAGCCTAAATAAAGCCAGAAATAAAGTAAAGACTGCATAGATTTAAAAGTTACACAAGTGGGAAGGACCAACAGTTAACCTAAGAAGACTCAGCTCTCCAGGTAAATACCAAAAGACTTAAAGAGAGGCAAGGAACCACAGAAAGCAACTCAGAGATCACTACCTTGAGACAGTAAGAATGAGTGCATATGTTCAGACTAAGAGTTAAGACAGAAACTTGGAGAGCCATTCACTTAATTCAAAGACATGAGAAAAATGACCAGCTTTCTGCCGTATCTGCTCAAAAGATTCATGAGAATCTAAACCTATAGGTCCTACAATCCTGAAATGTATAAAGAAACCATCTTACTATACTCAAAGAATGTATCTGAGGAAAGTACACTAAATTATACATGAAATACACTAGGATATAATTTTTTCTTTGTAAATAGTAACTAAATTTTCATTTACAATTAACTGAGGGAACTTCATTACTAAGTCAATAAAAAATGCAATCAAGTGTTTACATGTAAACCAGGTATTTTCCTTTTCCTTCAACAAAAATATTAAGTCCAAAATGCCAACGTACAAAAGGATTTACATATTATTTTGACAGAAGCTTCTCCAAAAAAAAAAAAAAAATCTGCTAATATCAAATGCTAAGCAATGAACTTACAATCATTTCAAATATTACTACGAAGAGCAAATCTGTAAATATTTAAAAATTCAAAAGTTTTAAAATTCTTCATACGAGGACCATGATGCCCTTCTGATGCTGCATCTATTTTAGACATTCTGAAGCCCCAAGAATAAATATACATCAATTATCTCTTCATTAAATAAAGACACAGAACTCTTACAGGAACATTATATTCTCCTGGAAATCTAGAACTGCATATTGGCAGGATGGATTATATTACTAATCATACCATTTACCCAGAAGACACGCATTATCTAAGCAAACCTCTCTTTCAGTCATAACACATATAGATAGGAAGGAGAAATGTCTTGTGATTGGGGCCCGGCACAGTGGCTCACACCTGTAATCCCAGCACTTTGGGAGGCCGCAGTGGGTGAATCACAAGGTCAGGAATTCAAGACCAGCCTGCCAAGATGGTAAAACCTCGTCTCTACTAAAAATACAAAAATTAGCCGGGCAGAGAATTGCTTGAACCCAGGAGGCGGAGGTTGCAGCAGTGAGCCGAGATTGCACCACTGCACCATTCCAGCCTGGGCAACAGAGCAAGACTCTGTCTCAAAAAAAAAAAAGAAAAAGAAAAGAAACAAACAAACAAATATGCTTCAATAAACTCAAGGATTCAAGACACTAAAAAAAAAAAAAAAAAGAAATGTCTTGTGATTATCAGCAAGAAATGGGCAGATGTACGAAAAAGCAATACATAAGTGAGAATCTCAAAAGTAACTTTTTCTCTCTTAAACCAGTTTCTTCGTTAAAACTCGAAAAAGAGACAAACTCAAAAATACAACTACTGATATGAAGACCTACAGAACATAGTTTTTATTAGCTGACAAGACAAAGTGATGAAAGTCACCTAGAAACAATTTACTGATGAACAGCGACATATTATGGAAATAAAACGTACATCCCTCAACCTATATGTATTCATTAATGACATTTTGAAGCTGGCAGCTTCTTTAAAAGACTAACTTAAGAATAAAAGAAACTTAAAACATATATAGTCACTGTCTTCAAGAAGTCAGAAGTAATTTTTTTACAGTAAACACATTCTGGGGCTGGGTAAAGTGGCTCATGCCTGTAATCCCAGTATTTTAGGAGGCTGAGGTGGGAGGATCATGAGGTCAGGAGTTCGAGACCAGCCTGGCCAACATGGTGAAACCCCATCTCTACTAAAAATACAAAAATTAGCCGGGCATGGTGGCGGATGCCTGTAATACCAGCTACTCAGGAGGCTGAGGCAAGAGAATCGCTTGAAACTGGAAGGCGGAGGTTGCAGTGAGCTGAGATCATGCCAATGCACTCCAGCCTGGGCGAAAGAGCAAAACTCCGTCTCTAAATAAATAAAAAACGTGAACACATTCTGTATTACAATTCTATGAACAATACTGCTTAGGTTCTGTAATCTCAATAACAAAAAGAGTTACCCCAAACTATCTTAAAAACACATTAACAGATGGGTACGGTGGCTCACATCTATAATCTCAGCACTTTGGGAGGCCAAGGCAGGTGGATTGCTTGCGCCCAGGAGTTTGAGACCAGCCTGGGCAACACGGCGAGACCCCGTCTCTACAAAAAAATACAAAAAATTAGCCCGGTGTGGTGGCGTGTGACTGTAGTCCCAGGTACCCAGGAGGCTGAGGTGGGAGGACCGCCTGAGCCCGGGAGGTCAAGGCTGCAGAGAGCTGTGATTATACCACCGCACTCCAGCCTAGGCAACAGAGTAAGGCCCTGTCACAAAAACGAAACGAAACAAAACCACACACAGTAAGAAAACAATATACTAGAGATGTGGTCTCTGGGTTCAAATGCAGAGCTCTCTGACCTGACATCAGCATCTAAAGCACTCACTTCATTAGATCAGACAGTAAACGCTTGTCATTCTTTACCAAAATAACTTGGAGAAAATCAGTCATTTTCAAACCGAACATATCCACGTCTACAACTACAAACAGGAGTGTAAGTTTAAGACCTGACAAAAGAACTAAAAATTGTCAATGATTTGTCATGCTACAGAGGATTTAAACGGAAGACACCAGCACTTACATACAATTAGCTTATAAAAAAAGCAAGGAGTTAATTAAAACAATGCTATAATGGTACTTCAAATGTTGAATGCTATAGACTTTACATGTCTGAATCAATACCGCAGTGTGAAATTCTGCCAAGCCTACCACTAGGAAAGTCTTTGCCAAACAAGACTCACTTTTATTTTCTCCTCCTGCATGACCTACTTCAGACGAGAATCTTTCAAGCATATAAAAGAAATTAATATGTAAATGAAAATGCTTAAACCAAAGAAAAAAATAAACAGGGATATATTCTCATCTGAAAAGTCAGGAGGTTGGACCATGAGACCACTAAAGTCCTTTTTAGCCCTAAAACTATGATTTATTGTGATAACACCAAGAAGCTTATCACAAACTATATAGAACTTCGGCTTCTAAAAGTCAGTGATGATGGTTTGAAAAGGGGGGAAGGGGAAATAAAAGATGAATAATTTGAAGCAGGATCAGCTACCAACACTGGCGCCAAAAACAACTAATGACCTTAATCAGGTCAGAGTTCTATACAACAAAAACTGAATTCCTAAGGCTGGGGATTATTTTCCTCCTTTCCCTCCAATATTTTGTGAAAATGTTTATTCTCAATCTGTGTGTGTGTGGGGGGGGGGTGATACTGTGGAAGTACTAAGTTTAGAAAATAATTTTTTTTTACTAAAATGCTGATTTCGTCTCACAATGTTTCACATAAACTCAAAAAAATTAGGTATCATTATATTCAATGACATGTCTCCATTTTACAAAATTAAAAGAAAATTTCAATTAGTAAACATCCACTTGAACAAACAATAGTCTTAAATTTAATGCCAAATATTATACATGCAACTCAAGTTGAATGTAAATAATGTACTTCACTAATCCTTCATGTGTCTGAGCAAAGTGCATTCCTCTGGGCCCACATCAGATCATTAGAGAGGGCAAACTGACTTAACTCTTCTAAGCTCAGTTTCCTTGCCTGGATTTTTTTTTAAAAAGGGTATAATATTCCTTCCTTACCATGAAAATTCAATGAGGTAATGTGTACAAAGTACCTAGCACAGTGACATAATTCATTATTGCTGTTAACTCTTGCTATAAGCCTAAGTTAGGCTTTCAGAAGCATTTTGAGATTCATAATGGTGGCAAAAATAAGTATTCAACATAAATCTACCTAATTTCTCCAAATTTCTAAGATTTATTCCTCCAGGGAGAAAATGTGGTTTTTCCTTCACTTCAACATTTCTAAAAGGTCACCAGATAAAACTTTCAAGACAACTAAAACCCCCATCCTCATTTCCTTTAAGAACATTCAAATGGGCATAGAAAAAAATCCCTTTCCCCCAAGCCACTAACCTCTAACATCTAGGCTCTAGCCTGTACCAAATGAGGAGGAAAGGGTCAGTGTATAATAAATATTTATACAATTATAAGTCAGAGCTTTACAGAGGTGTCACCTAACAAAATGCATAAATGACTAAGAATCATTCCATACGTCACCATCGAGACCACCAGAATATCACTGAATTCATCATCAGGATTATGGCTGTTGCTACTGGGATTATCACTGACAAGTCTTTGAAGCCAGTATGTCACATAATTTCCAAAAGGCCTCATAGAATAGCAAATTGTTGCTTGCTACAATAATGTTATATTCAAAATGACCACTCATTGAAAAATTACTTTAAAACAAATTCCATTGTTTAGGTGTCCCATATTTAGACATTCAGATAAACAATCTACTACACAGTGTAATTTTAATTCGAAATCACCCTCTCCCTTTTTGCTTCAACTCCCCTTTAAAAATCCTATGCCATATCTTTCTATACAACACAGGCACTTAAACAAAAATGCCTAAGCTATTTAGGCTTTGCCATTTTCTTCTCATCTTGCTGCAAGCATGTTTTAATGGGATATTTAATTATAGATTCTACCATAGATTTACTGCCTTTCTTTGAAAATAGGAAACTCTTAAAGTAATTAAGAGCTACCTTGTTCAGAAAATACTATAGAAATAGAAATTCTAATCTCTCAACAAGAAATTTTTAAATTCTTATAAGGAGGCTTACCCTTTGAACAACATATATAATAAAAAGCTTTCTGGTCCATGAATATGAAAACATTTCTTACCACACGACTAATTCAAATTGGCATTAAAACAGTGAGTCAGAAAACCTTGTTCTAAATAGTGCTCTGATGAGAACATTAAAGAGTATTTGATTTAAAAGTTTTTTTTTTTTTTTTTTTTTAATATCAACAGTCTTACAAAATCTGGCATCTACCTACTTCAAGGTATATTCCAAACAATTAGAACTCTGTTATAGGAATAGCTAGTAGTGGGCTCTATAGCAGCCATTAACAGTTGCAAAGTAAAAAGAAATAGCAATAAAAAAATGGACACCCTGAGGTCAATGATTTCCTCCCAATAACCAAACAAATGTTCCAATAGCAAAAACCAAAAGGTGATGATAATTACTACAACATGTTATGTTAACCAACCTCCCTAGTCCCGCGCAATGAGCTCACAGAAGTCAGGATGTGCACAGGCTGTATCCTTCGCTGTTTCCATTCTTGGTTTAAGATTTCCGTTCTTTCCAAAATTTTCTGACGATTGGAACTAAACATACTCTTTAAAAAAAAAAATGAAGGAGAGGAGAGGAAAAATTGTTCATTGTTAGAAAATGTGTAACACCTCTAAAGCAGGTTAAAAATCTAGTGTTTTCTCAATATCAAGAACATTTTCTCAGGTGCATGTGGATTTTACACTATAGTTTTCCACATTCAAATAATACAAAAACACCACGCCTATCATTTTATTGCAAGTTGTTAAGGAACAGGAAATCATTTCCATCCTTTCTTTGTTGACTCTGTGTGTGTGTGTGTGTGTGTGTGTGTGTGTGTGTGTGTGTGTGTGTATTTTTTTAATCACAACGACTTTAAAAATATAAAACCACGAAATACATCCCTTTATATTTAGTCCTTCAGTCTGCACATGCAAATAAAAGTACACTAAACAACTGATTAATGTGCATACTGTAACGTTAAGACAGATCAAGAACCTAAGCTTCCAAGTATTCGTTTATCTTACTGTAAATACAAACTTGGCTAGAAATATATTATTTCAAATAAAAACTTATTGAACTTGGGGGAAAAATGAACCTATCCTTAATTGTATATTCATTTTCACAAAAGATAAAAGTATACCTTTACTTCATCAGCTCGTCTGAACCTCTTGAGCTGTCTCAGTCGCATGTACTCTGATTTTACACGCTTCCGCCAACAAACTGGTCCCTTCTCAGATTTCTTCCCAGTCTGGCCCATGATTATTCTAAAAGCAATGGTTTCATATTAAAATCACTAATCTAACCAGCCTGAATATGATCACCTGTGTTTTAATCCGCAGCAAACTAACAATCAGTGAAGAAATGACACATATTACACTGTTGGTATTTGCAGAAAGGGGCTCATTTGTCCTGTATGGTTAAATCCTTAAAACATTTCATTGAAAGTTTGAGTTTTTATTTAATATATTTTTTAAATATACTTTTATTTACAAAAATTCTATACTAAATTGCAGCCATATTACAGAAACATGATCCCATTACAGGAATTCAGTATACTATACCACAACCTAGTTTTTAACTCTTATGAGATCCACATTCATGAAGGGAAGAAAATATAAAGACATAGTCTAAGTTTTTCATCATTAAATTAGCTGTTACAGAAGGCATAATGGAATAACTGAAAAAGGTAAATCCAAGAAGAAGTAAAATTTACAAAGAGTTCAACATGTAATAAATGTACAAACAAAGGTACTCTGTCCCCACACACTGAACCATGCACCTCTCCTTAAACACTGTGATAAAGCCTGTTATTTTTGCCTCTTGTGCCACCTTTACTAACATGAGGAGTTTCGTTATCAAGTGAAAAGAGGAATGCAGGAAATGCAAAGTAAATTCTTCTGCCTTATCTTTAGTTGCAGGCTCTAAGAACCAATTATGTTTAAATGCGGGGACAGCTTATAGTTCACCAGATGTCTAATTCATACTGCAGAGACCTCACCTTAAGTCTAAACAAGTGTCTTTTCCTAGAACATTTTCTTGTAAAGTATTAAAATCATGCTGTATCTTCAAATTATTAGGAGGACATTCTCTGTCAGGCTGTGCAAAGCTTTGCAGACCAAACTAACAATTTGTGCTTCATCTTAAGAACAATGGGAAGCCACTTTTACTGTTTTAAGTAAAAGGGCATTGGGTGAAGGAGTAAAAGAATAACTGCAACTAGGTTAAGATGCTGCTGCAGCACAGCATCCAGACAAGGGGTGACAGAGGCTTCTACACCATACTGGCAATGACAGGGAAAAGCACATGAATTCAAGAGTTATTTAGGCCAGAACTTTCACCAAATGATGATTTAAATATGGAAAATGAAGAAAAAGGTGACTTTCTGGCTTGAACAAATAAATGAGTAGGGCAGGCTTCATCTATTTGTTTACATAAAACCTCATGCACAGAGAAAACTGCTTAAGGAGAAGATTTAGAAGAAGAGTTCTGAGGTCAGTGGGTAACTTTCTACAGAAATACTCAACGACCAACAGGTGACAGAGAAAGCAGATGGCTGTTTACTCAGAGTTGAAACGAAGGGGCAAAGAAATTCATTTTCTCAAGCATATAATAAATATTATGACCCAGGCAATGTATACGAACTTGAATAAAATTAATATACTAATATGATTAAATCCTTGCCCCTGATATTCTACCTAAGAAAGGGGGGAAAATATAGTATGAAATAGACAGTCCTACTTCAGCATCCCTGTGGAATTGGTTCCAGAACACCCCTCAGATACCAAAATCCATGGATACTCAAGTCCCTGATATAAAGTGGTATAATATTTGCATATCACCTATGCATAGCTTCCCATATACTTTTTTTTTTTAATTTGGCTTCCTGAGATATGAGAAATTCCCATATACTTTAAATCATCTCTAGATTACTTATAATCCCTAATACAATGTAAATACTATGTAAAAAGTTGTTATATTGTATTGTTAAGAAAAAATGACAAGGAAAAAAGTATAGACATGTTCAGTACAGAGGCAACCATCCTTCACTTTTTTCTGAATGTTTTTTAGCTGCAGTTGATTTAACCCATGAATTCGGAATGCATGGATTTGGAATTCACAGATATAGAAGGCTGTTTATACAAAAGCACTTTGGGGGAAAGAAGAGAATATTAGGAACTGCAGAAGGATGGCAAGAAAGGTGACAAGTGAACTCAACCTTAAAAATTGAGCTGAATTTCAAAAGGCAAAGGAAGAACCTAAAGAAATCTTAAGTCTGAGCAAGAGAAAGCTGGACGGGGGCAACTAAAGTCTGGCTGGTAGACATTTAACAAGGATGGACCTGGAGAATGAAAGTCACAAATTGAAAGGACTGAGAACCTAAAGTGAGTGAAGAGATAAGAATGGGCAGGAATTTGAGTGAGAACTTCATATAAAGAAGGCTGAAGAAATCACCAAGATAGAACTATTCCAAGTGAAAAGGTTCCAAGTGTGGCCTTGCCTGCAAATTGCTCAAGTGGAGTAAAGCTGACAGTCACTCGGATTGAGAAGACTAAACTCAAGATAACCCCGGCTTTGAGGTAAAGCAGAAAATGGTGTTAGGAAGGCAGTGTGGTGGGACCAAAAGACATCAAAGATGGGAAGAAACTGGAGCATTGTTTTTTAAAAATAATTTCATGACAACAATTTTCTTCCTATCTGCTAGTCGGTTAACAAATGAACTTAACTAATTCTATGCAAATTACTTAAGACAACTTGGCACTTCAAATGCCTAGGAACTACTGAAGGAAAAGGAATCAAATAAAAAGGAAAGATCTGTAGCCTCATTAGCTCATAGGCTATTCACCTCCAGTCCATCTGCTGCCTAGACAAACATTCTCCTTGGAGGTAGCACCCCTGTACAATAAAGCCTAGCGCAGTAACGTGTTTAGTTTTCACTGATGTATAATGTGGGTGTTGTTACAATTCATTTTTTAAGATGTATATTTTATGTCTTGATGAAGACATTAGTTGGCATTTTATGTTTTGGTACTACAACTATCCCTGTCTAATATTCTCTAAGACTTTCCATGCTGTTTCTACCATTAATAACATAACTAATAAAGTATATCATGACAGATCTACAGTGTCCAGATAGTTCTTTGAAAGTGTAGGACCAAAGCAAATCCGTCAAAAAAATATTAAAATTTAAGGTACCAATTAAAAGGATGTTTTACACAAAACTCCCACCATCAAAGCATTTACAACATATTAAAATCACATTTCCATGTTTTTCACTCTACTCTACTCCCACTATAAGTGCTTCAATAGCAAGAACCACTTTTACTCATTTGTAAAATCCCAGCGCCTGCATGTGCCTGGTAACTGTACAGCAGTCCCCCCAAATCTCCCAAGACCGCCTCCCCACAGCAGATGCCTAAAGCTGCAGATAGTATTAAACTCTACACATACCATGTTTTTTCCTATCAATACACATGCACGAAGTTTAATTCATAAATAAGGCACAGTAAGAAATTAACAGCAATAACTAATGGTAAAATGAACAATTACAACAATATACTGTAATGAAAGTTATGTAGCTATAGTCTTCTCTCTCTCAGAATATTTAGTATTTTCGGACTGTAGTTTGATTGAGTAACTAAAACCTCAGAAAGTGAAATTGTTGATTGGGGGTGGGGCTGCTATAGACTTAAAACAAGCAAACAAACAGGTCTATTAACCACACTGATAAAGAGTAGCTTGTATCTTATTAGCATATCATTTGTAAAGTTTAGCTACAGGTATGAAAAGGAAGGGTGGCCTATCCATGCTTGAGCCAAAAAGTGAAGTAAAGTGCATCCTATTATCAAGAAATCCCCAAAAGGAGATAAATCACAAGGACAGTTAGGACCCTGTGGTTCAGCTGTCCCTACCAATTAGATATCTTGAAACTAAAACTCAGTTTCTAGAATTTCTTTTTAAAAAGGAAGCTGATATTGCCTTAAAGACCTTACCCGTAAAACCTCAAAGTCTGGTGACAAAAACCAAATACGCATGTAAACAAAGTTCTGTGCCTGGCACACAGTGAGCCTTTAGGTGTTAGCTCCCCTGACCTCCTTGCCCCACAACAAATGACAGGCTCAAATCACGCTTCTGACTCCATTTTCAGTGATCTCTTCACAACACCACAGCCAAGTAAGCACACTATTAAAATACAGATTCAAGGCCTGGCACAGTGGCTCAAGCCCATAAACCCAGCACTTTGGAAGGCCGAGGTTAGCAGATTGTTTGAGACCAGGAGTTCAAGACCAGCCTAGGCAACATAGTGAGACTCCCATCTCAAATCAATAAATAAATAAGCAAGCAAGCTGGGTATAGTGGTGCACACCCATTGCCCCAACTCCTCAGGAGGCTGACGTGGGAGATCTCTTGAGCCTGTGAGAAGGAGGCTGCAGTAAGCCATCCTCACATCATTGCACTCCAGCCTAGGTGACAGAGCAAGACCCTCTCAAAAAAGTAAAATAATAAAATACAGCTCTAAATATTCATGTATTGGCAGAAGCCTTTATTTAAACAACTTCTACTAAATAGACATTGTATAAATACATACGGTTTTTAAATTTTTCAAAGATTTGTTTAGTTTCATAAGTGAAATCCCACTAGCATGAACTTTATCCAGAATACGAAAATAGCTTTTCCTGTTCAACAGATTATAGCTCTAGTCATTAAAACAAAAGTCTACCTGTATACAGTGAAACCAAAATAACAATGGTTCTTTAATACAAAAGCCAAACCAGAATACGGCAGGGGACCATCAAAGCTTTAGTAAGAAGGTAGTAACATTTCACAGATTTACATTTACATAGGTTAAACTAAAATTCAGGCAAATTACATTGTTCACAATATATTTTATGAATTGAACCAAACTCAGAAATACCCTGAACACCATGCCTTTCCATCTTACTTTATCCCACTAGAGTAGATGCTATGTTGTTTTTGCCACCCAGGGTCAATTCGCCCTTCTCTTGGGAGCTTCACACCAACTCTTCTGAGACCTACACCAAGTACAATGGAGGAAGCTGACTCGAGCTGCTTGTGACCCAGACCTGATCAAGGTGTATCTCCCTAGACATAGTGACGAGTACAGGGTTAGATACATGGCCACAATCAGTGTGGTCACAGTGAAAATCTCACGTTTCCTGAAATGCTAAGACAAGAATGCTCACTCTTCTCCCCCTAGATTTAAACCTGGAAAAATGTTTGCCCAAGGACTTGTTGGACGCCATCTTGAAACCATGAGAGAAGGGCCTACAAAGAACAGAGTCAACAACAAAAAACAAAAGTCAAAGCCAAGAAGAACCTTAGTCTCATCACCTGAGCCCTAAGTCAGGCAGACATTCCCAAGCCAATTCCAGAACTATTCAGTTATATGAGCCAAGAAATTCCCATCTTTTTTTTTTTCCTTAAACCAGTTTAGATTAGGCTTTCTGCCACATGAATACAGAGGGTATATGAGATACATACTTATCATTGAGACCATACACACACTGGTTCCTCCATATCCATGGGGGATTAGTTCCAGGACCCCCCGACAGATACCAAAATTCACAAAGGCTCAAATCCCTGATATAAAATAGTATGCTACTATGTAACTATACACATTCTTGCATATACTTTAAACCAGCAGTCTCCAGCTTTTTTAGCACCAGGGACTGGTTTCATGGAACACAATTTTTCCACAGACAAAGTGGGGGGATGGTGAATGGTTTCAGGATGAAACTGTTCCACCTCAGATCATCAGGCATTAGTTAGATTCTCATAAGGATGGCCGGGCACGGTGGCTCACACCTGTAATCCCAGCACTTTGGGAAGCTGAGGCGGGCAGATCATTTGAAGTCAGGAGTTCAAGACCGGCCTCACCAACATGGTAAAACCCTACTAAAAATACAAAAATTAGCGGGGTGTGGAGGCAGACACCTGTAATCCCAGCTACTTGGGAGGCTACAGCAGGAGAATCACTTGAATCTGGGAAGCACAGGTTGAGGTGAGCCGGAATCATACCACTGTACTCCAGCCTAGGCAAGAGAGTGAGACTCTGTCTCAAAAAGAAAACAACAACAACAAAAAAAAAAAAAACGAGTATCTTAAGGAGCCCACAACCTAGATCCCTCGCGTGTGCAGTTCACAATGGGGTTCTTGCTCCTATGAGAATCTAATGCTGCCGCTAATCTGACAGGAGATGAAGCTTACCTCCTGATGTGCAGCCTATTCCTAACAGGCCATGGACCTACCAGTACCAGTCCATGGCCTGAGGATTGGAGAACCCTGCTTTAAAACCATCTCTAGATTACTAAATACCTAATACAATGTAAATACCATGTAAACAGTTGTTAAACTATTATGTTTAGGGAATAATGGCAAAAAAAAGTATGTACAAGTTCAGTACCGACACTTTTGTTTCTTTTCAAATGTTTTTGACCCATAGTTGGCTGAATCTACAAATGCAGAACCCCATTTACAGAGGGCCAGGAATGTCTGAATTAATGGAAGATGGGCTCTCATAGCCTACTTTATTATCATCAACAGCATCAGCAGAAAAAGTAGAACTTCTTCCATCCCTCCAGGTTTACAGAGGTCCCAGGACCGCCAAGACACATCTTCCTACCTACCTCTCATCTCAGATGGCCAGGCCACACAAGTCCAAGGGATCCACACTGTTCTCTACCAGGTACGTCCCTACTCTACTTGTGAAAGGACTTACCTAAATCAGACATTCCTGCCCCTCCTTACCCAGCTGCCAAAAACTGAGTAATTTGAAAAAAGAAAAAAGTCCCATAGGTATTGTCAGAGCCCTTAATATTTCTTTAAAAGTTATTCCTAAAGATTTGCTACATCAAGAGAATAACTACCTACTTGGTCTGCCCAAATAAATGTTTCTGTTTCCATTTGCCTAAAGAAAAACTACATGTACTATGTATCCTTCTCAACTAAATTAATAGCATCAACTTTGACTCTTAACTGAATACCAGGCCAAGTAAAGTCAAACACAAACCCAACAAGATGTAAGTAATGTAATTACAATATTTTCGATGTCCTTCCCTTTAAAAAATGTTTACTTCACAGCAAGACTGCCAAAAAATTGCCTATTTTGAAAACTCTCCAGTCTTCAATAGTGCCTGTTTGTATGTTTAAATGCTTTGAAGGCAGCTGTTAGTCTCATTTGACAATTCCATTTGTTTTAAAGTTACAATCCATTGTTTCAACATGTTGAAATTTAAATTAATGGTGAGATTTTATAGGTAAGGTCAAGAAAAGCAACACATAAAGAGAACTTAGACATGGCCTTAGGCCAGGCCATGTCCTAGCTCAGCAGAAAGAGAGCTATCAGGATTAATAATGCCTGTTACGGACATGGGGTAAGAACTGGGGTAGCAGCACTCTCCACTTCAAACCAAAATCAAATAATAAACTAAACTAACAAGGGAACATTTAGTCCTATTAATTCTAAGTCCTACACACAGTCTTAAAAAGCAAGAGCTTGGACTCCAAAGCTCATTACCTGGGTTCACATCAGAGTTCTCCCACTTAGCAGCTGTGTGTGAACTTGGCCAAGTTACTGAACATCTTTGTGCCTTACTCTCCTCATGAAAAAAGGCTAATTCAAGAGTGTTTACTTCACAAAGTCATTATGAGAAGTAAACCTATGTACGGTGCATAGACAGTGCCTGGCAGAGGGTAAGCACTATATTGGCACTACTAAGGTAATGGCTATTGACTACATAAATGGCAGGTAAATGATATCAGAAATTACAACATTTATATTACAAAGTTAAGTTAAACAACAACTCAATGTGAAGACTTTTTTAAAATGATAAATTGAATGCAAATAAAAACAAAAAAGGATGTCAGGGGATCTCAGCATAGAATGCAACCTACACAGCAAGTCTGAGAGTATTAAAATTTTATGAGATAATCTCATGGAAGGGGCAGGAGGTCAGGGGAAGCTAACCTACAGAACTTTGGACAATCTGTTGTTAACTAGATACAGGAAGGCTAAATACCAAAAGAACAATATGTAAACACTGTACCCTAGCTGGTAAATTTGTTTCTCATAAGGGTACCAGTCTGTAATTCTGAAAATACTCCACATGTACACTAGGGTTAAACAAACAAGTAAACAAAGTGTAGATAATGTAAGCCAGGTTTCTCAATGTCACAGAAAGAAGTTACAAATAAGCAAGAGGTGGTGATGAATTAGTCAGATATATCAATATGAACTCACATTTATTTTTAAATATATACAGATAGATACAGAAACACAGATATGTATGCACATGTAGGTTACCTGACATATGTGCATTTCCAGGGCCTGTGCAACAGAGGGCCTGAAAGCAGTCATACCCCAGGAGCAATAAGCATACCCAGCACCCAAGACTTTTGTTTCTAAATACCACCCTCCAATAAATACAAGGAAGCAGAGTCTGGAGAAACAGCTGATTCTAAGGCTGGGACAGGGAAAATACAAGGCAAGCCAGCAGCAGAAGGGAGATGCTCAAGACAGGGATGGGTCAAAGACAGGCACCAAACAGAAGAAACTCCCAATGGCCAAAGCTGGAATAATTTGAACAGCAGATGAATCATAACAGTATTATAACAGAATAAAATAATTATTCATGAGACTATGATATAAATAAGTGATTAAATAAACAAATGAGGGAGAAGGAACAACTCTTCCTGACAAGAATTCCAAATGATATAAGTGTATACCCCCATTCTAGGAGGTAGAATTCAATTTCCTTCCCCGAGTATGAGCCAGACTCAGTGATTCAAAGAAGAGTCTAGAAAGGGAAACAGTAATGTTTCTGTGAAAAAACCATAACCATGAACACCATGGTAAGTCCTACTGTCATTACATACTCCATGACGTGAGGAAATGAGATGGGGATTTCCCCTCTGTAGTATCCTTGCCCCAAACCTCAACCCATAACCTCAGTATAATCATAAGAAAACATCCAATAAGCCAAAATCACAGGACATTCTTACAAAACATCTGACCGATACAGTTCAAAACATTTAAGAGATCATGAAAAATAAGGAAAGGCTGAGAATCACCACAGGTCAGAAAAACTTAGGAGACATGACAACTAAATGAATTGTGGTATCCTGGATTGGATTCTGAAACCAACCACCCAACCAAAGAAGGACACTAGTGAAATAACCAGCAAAATCCAAATAAAGTCTTGAGTGTAGTTAATGACAATATAATGATACTGATTTCTTAGTTTTGACAAATGTACTATGGCTATACAAATCTAAAATTATTCCAAAATAGCCCAGGCCCAGTGGCTCACACTTATAATCCCAGAACTTTGGAAGGCCAAAGCAGGTGGATTACTTGAAGTCAGGAGTTCAAGAGCACCATGAAATACATGGTAAACCAGTCTCTACAAAAAATACAAAAATTAGCTGGGCGTGATGGCAGGCACCTGTAATCCCAGCTACTTGGGAGGCTGAGACAGGAGAATCACTTGAACCTGGGACGCAGAGGTTGCAGTGAGCCAAGATGGCACCTCTGCACTACAGCCTGAGTGACAGAGGGAAGGTCTGTCATTCATAAATAAATAAATTACAAAATAAAGGGTTTTTTTGTTGTTGTTGTTTTTGGAGAGGGAGTCTCACTTTGTAGACTCTGAAATAAATAAATAAATAAATTCAAAATAAAGTTGTTAGGTTTTATTTTATTTTATTTTGCGATGGAGTCTCACTCTGTTTCCCATACTGGAATGCAGTGGCACAATCTCAGCTCACTGCAACCTCTGCCTCCTGGGTTCAAGTTATTCTCCTGCCTCAGCCTCCCGAGCCGAGTAGCTGGGACTACAGGCACGTGGCACCACGCCTGGGTAATTTTTTTTGTATTTTTAGTAGAGACAGGGTTTCGCCATGTTAGCCAGGATGGTCTCAATCTCCTGACCTCGTAATCTGCCCACCTTGGCCTCCCAAAGTGCTGGGATTACAGGCGTGAGCCACTGTACCTGGCCAATAAAGTTATTTTTTAAAGCGAACTTGGTTACATAACAACCAATGTAAAGGCATTCATTTTTTAAAATGACATTCACTTTTAAAAGTGGTAGAGAAACAAATATAAAAATCTAAAAATGTCACATAAAATGTTAAACAGGAAGAACAAAAAATATGAACAGACGATTAGAATTATTTAAAAACATATGCGGTTAAAAAAAAAACAAGACAGGTAGCAAGTAAATTAAAAGAGCTTGTACTTAAGATTTTTTTTTTCTTTCTTTCTTTTTTTTTTTTTTTAAGGCAAGGTCTCACTCTGTTGCCCAGGCTGGAGTTCAGTGCCCTGACCGTAGCTCACTGCAGCCTGAAACATTTGGGCCCGAATGATAATCCCACCTTGGCCTTCCATACTTTTACAAATCTTAACTTCAAAGGAATTTGAGGCAAAAACTCTCAAATATGATACTACTTTTTAAATTTTGGGGACGGGGGGACAAGGTTCCACTCTGTCTTCTAGGCTGGAGTGCAGTGATACAATCACAACTCACTGAAGCCTCAAATTCCCAGGCTTAAGCAATCCTGCCTCAGCCTCAAGTAGGAGGTGCAGTCCACCACACCTAGCTAATTTTTTTTAATTTTTTTTACTTTTTGTAGAGAAAGTGTCCCACTACAGTCCCCAGGCTGATAATTCCACTGTTTTAAAACAGAAAATGTTAAATTAACAATTTAAAAGAAAAAAAAATAAGATCTCTATAGAAGCCTATATGATGACATATCTACTTGAAGAGATAATACTTTTAGACTTCTACACAATCTGAATCAAGGGAAGTAATTGTGTCACTGATTGAACATGTATTGATCAAACCACAAATCAAAAGGATTCTATACAATTCAAGGCCAGTTTAGTTGCATTTAAGATGAACAGAAAAACAGTGGTCTTTGCCCAGAGTGGGTACACACAACTCAGAAAAGAGCATTTGAGTTTGCAGTTGAATAAAGAAAAGGAGAAGGGTTAATACACATTCATTAAGTCAACAATATTTATTGAGCATCTAATACAAGCCAGGCACTACAACAGAAACTAAAGACTTAGCAATTAACATAACAGACAAAAATCTGTGACTTCATATAGTTTAAAATCTAGTTGGATAGAAACAGTCAAAAACAAAGTACCAGATATAGTAGCTCACGCCTGTGATCCCAGCACTTTGGGATTCTGAGGCGGGAAGATCACCTGAGGTCAGGAGCTAGAGATCTGCTTGGTCAACATGGTGAATCCCCGTCTCTACTAAAAATACAAAAATTAGCCAGGAGTGGTATCGCGCACCTATAGCGCACCTCCGGCTACTCAGGAGGCGGAAGCATGAAAATCACTTGAGCCCAGGAGGTAGAGGTTGCAGTGAGCCGAGAATGTGCCACTGCACCAGCCTGGGCACCAGAGCAAGACTCTGCTCAAAAAACAACAACAACAACAACAACAACAAAACAACAACAAAAGTTAAATGTTTAGCATGTAACATGATGTTGAGTGTTACTGGAGAAAAAACAATACAGGTAAGTGAGTTAAAACAAGGGTGGCAAACAAGGAAACGTGAGCTGAAGCACTCCGAGCCCCAGCTGTGTGACAAAGCCGATGAGACAGGGATCCCACCAACCAACAGCAACTCACCAACAGCAAAGCCAGGAGCAAATTAGGCAATAACACTTTTTCTAGTAAAGATTCCAGAAATAATTAGATTAAATATCCACTTAATGCAGATTTCAGTAAATCTACAACACCTCAGTGATCAACACAGCTTTACAGAATTTTGATCAGGTATTAAAACTGGCATTCAAGAATTGCTTGCTGGCCCTGCTCTGGTTAACTGGTAGGTCTCATTATCCTGAACAAAGACTAAAAGTTGACATCATTTTATAAAACCTATTTATGCAAATAGCCATTCTCCGTATTAGTATTATCAAGCCAAATTTTAAAAAAACTTCTTTATTATAAAAGCTGATCCTGAGGCTATGTCATTCTATGAGCTCTAACACTGACTATTTGGTCTAACAAAATCGAATCCTTAAATATATGCAGCTAATTTAACGGTCTATATTTAATTTATAAATGTGGTTTGGTTTTATCATAAAGAACTTATATGAAATCATATTAATAAAATTAAAGTCGAGTTAACCCTGGGATTCCAATCAACACTCAAGTCTGAAAAAAGCCACATGGGGGGCGGGGGAAAAAAAGGAGTATTGAAGTAATTCAAGAATAAAGTGATAAGGGCCCTGACTCGGTTGACAGCAGTGGGCATAGAAAGAAAAAGACTTTTAATTTTAAAAATAAAAATTAACTCTAAAATTAAAAATCCAGATGCAATCATATGAGAAGGAAGAACAGATCAAAAGATAATTGAGCCCTAAATGAGCCACTGCTACAACAGAGAATACAGAACTTCATTGAAGTTAATTATTCATTCACACAGTAATTAGCTAGCATAGAAAAACAAAACCAGCAGTTCAAAGAAAGAACACCATTAACACCATTCTTCAGTATTTTGCTCTCATAACCTGTTTAGTTTATATGTGTTATAGCTATTAACATTTAACATAACAGAAATGAAAAACTAAGAGATTTTTACAATTTACTGGTGGTAGTGGTTGTTTTTGATACAAGGTCTCACTCTGGCCAGGCTAAAGTGCAGTGGTGCAATCACAGCTCACAGTAGCCTTACCCTCCCAGGCTCAGGTGATCCTCCCATCTCAACTTCCCACGCAGCAGAGACCACAGGTGCACACTACCACATCTGGCTAATTTTTTCTAATTTTAGCAGAGACAGGGTTTCACCATGTTGCCCAAGCTGGTCCTGAATTCCTGGGCTCAAACAATCAGTCTGCCTTGGCCTCACAAAGTGCTAGGATTCCAGATATGAGCCACCACACCTGGCCTATTTTTTATTTTTATTAAAAATTGTAATAGCAAACCCTCAGTAACCATGGGAGTCTAGGGGGACTGGTTCCAGGAACATCCTGGATACCAAAATCCACAGATGTTCCCCGCTTATATAAAATGGCACAGTATTTGCATATAACCTATGCACATTCTCCCTTATACTTTAAATCATCTGGATCTAGATTACTTATGATCATCTAATACAATGTAAATCATTGTTATACTGTATTATTTGTATCTTCATTGTTTTTTTTTTTGTTTGTTTTTTTTTTGGGAGACAGCTCACTGCAACCTCTACCTCCCGAGTAACCACCATGCCCAGCTAATTTTTGTATTTTTAGTAGATACGGGGTTTCATCATGTTGGCCAGGTTGGTCTCGAACTCCTGACCTTAAATGACCCGCCCACCTCAGCCTCCCAAAGTGCTAGGATTACAAGCGTGAGCCACACACAGCACGCAGCCTGTTCTATAATTTTATTGGCTTTTTTTTCACAAGTATTTTTGATTTGCAGTTGTTGAATCTACAGAAGCTAAACCTGCAAATACGGAGGACCAACTGTACCTACTAATATAAATAACACTTTTAAAAATGAACTATTTGTCTTTAAAAAAAAATTAGTGATTGAGGGCAAGCATGGTTGCTCATGCCTATAATCCTAGCACTTTGGGAGGCCGAGGCAGGAGGATCGCCTGAGCCCGGGAGTTTGAGGCCAGCCTGAGCAACAGAGCCTTCTTTTATTTAAAAAAAAAAAAAATTGTTTTAATTAGTAAATGGTGTCATTTTACACTTTTGCCAATTTCTTTAATTCTCATAACTGTTTCTGCATTCAATCTGTTCCAATATGTTGTTTTGGTTCAAGTATACGAAGAAAATCCAATCTCAAACTTAGCTTAGAAGAGGGAGAGTGTTTGAATAGCCTTCTGAGGTCACTGTGGATCTCGTTCTTTGATATTACACCAAAATTGTTCTAGTGAAAAGTGGCTAGTTGAGCTTACAATTCAATCTCATAGGCGCTTTCTCTCAAAATAACCACCACAAACTTCAGTTAGCGGTGGTAATTTCTTAAAAGATTAGATGCAACATGGAATCTGAAACTTATCAGTGAACTTATCCTACTCTGCCACATTAACATTCATTAGCCTACTCACTTTAAATGAATCTTTAACCCATCTAAAAAGTGCTGGTCCACTGAGTTGTGTAGATTTTCCGGAAGTGGCATATTTCAAAAAAATCGTGTTTGTTAAACCCATTAATCTCATCAGAAAGTCTTCAAGTACTGCGAAGCTGTCATGCTCACAGTAACAGACAAAAGAGTTTTCCAAAAATTTTAATTTTTGCTTGAAAGCCCAAATGTTCTCTTTGCCAACAAATATGGTCAGTTGTTTTCCTTGAAGTGACAGTCTCACTTCATTGATTTGAAAAAATGTCTGCCAAATACCTAGGTCTGAATAATCATGGTTTGTCAGCCCCTCTTAAATAAAAATGGAATTTCCATGAAAAAAGTGGCTAGTGCAGCTCACAACTTAATCACATAAGTGCTTTTCCTCAAAACCCAATACACCTCAATATGCAGCAGAAGCACTTTACACACATTCCGATCCTGCTGCACATGGTACAACTGTGTGCATGCAAGGATTGAAATTTAATAAAATTAACCATTTTTCGTACTTCATCCAGGACATTCTCAAACAAAACTGGTTTTTTTATATGCAAGTGCTAAGGTGCCAACAGTTTTCACTCATTGCTTTTGCAGCATGCATACAAATGTCCAACACAGTTTAAAAAAAAAAAAAACATAAGTAACATCTCAGTATTATTATGAAAATAGTTTCTGAGCGGTTGAAACACAAGAATCACTTGAACCTAAGAGGCTGAGGCTGCAGTGAGCCAAGATGTCACCACTGCACTCCAGCCTGGGTGACTGAGTGAGACCCTATCTCAAAAAAAAAAAAGTAGTTTTGACCCCACAAATCCCCAGAGATCTAGGGCTACACTTTGAAAACAGCTGACTTAAATATGTCCAGACACCATATGAATCAGAAGTCATAATACTCTGCCTTTTCTTGCCTGAGAACCTAGAACATATAATGTATTCAAATTATGTATCTGTAAAATTTATAATGAAACCTAGAAAGCACTACTTTTGTAACTAAAAAAAGGCAAGTAAACCATCTTAGCCAACATGGCAAAACCCAATCTCTACTAAAAAATACAAAAATTAGCTGGGTGTGGTGGCGTGCGCCTGTAGTCCCAGCTACTCAGGAGGCTGAGGGAGGAGAATTGCTTGAACCCAGGAGGCAGAGACTGCAGTGAGCCGAGGTTGCGCCATTGAAATCCAGCCTGGCGCCTGGCAACAGACCAAGACTCTGACTCAAAAAAAAAAAAAAAAAAAAAAAAGGGCAAGTAAAAGTATATGTAATAATATCTAGGCCAGGTGCAGTGGCTCACACCTGTAATCCCAGCACTTTGGGAGGCCAAGGCAGGCAGATCACAAGGTCAGGAGTTTGAGACCAGCCTGGCCAATATGGTGAAACCCCATCTGTACTAACCGGGCGTGGTAGCGGGTGCCTTTAGTCCCAGCTACTTGGGAGGCTGAGGCAGGAGCAGCACTTGAACCCAGGAGGTGGAAGCTGCAGTGAGCCGAGATTGCCCCACTGCACTCCAGCCTGGGAGACAGAGCGAGACTCCAACTCAAAAAAAAAAAAAAGAAAAAATTTAATGAAGGGTACTTCATTATACCTGTGAAACTACTCTGTCATATGTCAGTGCCAAATTAAGAGACTAATACCTACTAAAATTTGTTTTAAACAAGTTGCTTCTGTTTTCACTTCTCCTTCACCACTGTAAGATATCATCAATAGTTACAGTCATCCTTCTAACCCTCCTGCAACCCTAAAACAACAACCCCAATCTATGCCCCAACTCCCTATATATTCACTCTTCACCCCATCACCATAAAAGAAAGATAAAATAAAAATCTTGATCCAAGGGATCTTTTTGCTTCCTTAAATGCCTGTATTGTCTTTTCAAAAAAAAAAAAAAATGACAAAACTCACAAGCTCATTACTGTGGGGGACCCAAATACTCCACTCAACTGACCTGCAAAATGCCAGAAGAAACTTCTGTTGAAGGACTTGGGAAAGGCAGGAACAAAGAGGTATTATCAACCAGTCAATAATAATTTATTGAGCATTCCAAAAGTGTTAAATCCTATGAGAGATCCATCCAGATGCGGAAAATGCAACAGGTTTTAGTGCCTGTACTACAGTGAATTACATGTATGTGCAACCATAGATGAGAAAGTATAATGAACAGCATTTGTGTGCAAGAAGTCTAGGAAAAAGATAAGCCAGTGACTCATGATCAGGGAAAATAACAGAAAAAAGTAAAGAACATATTTGTAGTCCTGGTTTCTGTACTGCTAAAAAGTTAAGAGGCACAGGAAAGTTATCTTAATTTAGCAATCTTAGCTGAATGATAGAAAACATTAACTTGATTGTTGCTGCAAAAGCGAGTAGATTCTCTAGTAATGTATTTTCCACAACAATAAGATCATTTTCCTCCTTCCAGAAAGAGAGTAAACTAATGATTTCAAACTGAAGTCTATAGACCAGCATTCTGGTGTTTATCTGAAAGCACTGCTTAGAAAAGAAATGGCCATACAAATTTCAACCAACTGGAGAACTGAACTATTTTAAGTGTTTTAAAGAATTTGGTTGAACAACAGATAAAACAAGCTCATTAACTGAACTGACATCTAAAGGTTAAAGTTTTCAGCTGGGGGCCATGGCGCACAACACACCTGTAATCCCAGCACTATGGGAGACTAAGGCCTGAGTCCAGGAGTTCGAGACCAGCCTGGGCAATATGGTGAAACCCTGTCTCTACTAAAAATATAAAACAAATTAGCCAGGCATGATGGCATGTGCCTATAGTCCCAGATACTCTGGAGGCTGAGGTGGGAGAATCAATCACCTGAGCCCAGGAGGCAGAGGCTGCAGTGAGCCAAGACTGTGCCATTGTACACCAGCCTGGGCAACCACAGTCAGACTGTCTCAAAAAAAAAAAAAAGTTTAATTTTTTCTTGAAAACTACACTAAATCGATTTTATAAGTTAAATCTTCTCATTTTGTTAAGTATATACTCAATTTACTGAAACACTGTTGGAAGGAAAACAGAAAAACATTTTGAACTAGAGGCCAAGCGAGATGGCTCATACCTATAATCCTAGAACTTTCGGAGGCCGAGGCAGGTGGATTACCTTAGGTCAGGAGCTCAAGATCAGCCTGGCCAACATGGCGAAATCTCATCTCTACTAAAATTAGTTGGGCGTGGTGGTAGGCACCTGTAATCCCAGCTACTTGGGAGGCAGAGGCAGCAGAATCACTTGAACCTGGGAGGCAGAGATCACACCACTGCACTCTAGCCGGGGCGAGGGGGCGAGGGAGCGAGGGAAGGAAGGAAAATGTACCAGAAACTAAAGCTATGAACGAAATTCATTATAATTCGAAGATGAGACTTGAGATACCTGTTATTTGAACACTCCACTGAATATAAGGAAACAGAATGAAAGGGTAAGTCAATCTGATACCAGATGTTATTTTTGCTAAGAAGTCTATTTCAAATCTTATACCACATGTAAGGCAACATCTAATTTAACTTACACAAATCCAACACACATTAAGCAAAATTTCAGAGAAAGCTCAATTTAGGTAAATACAAGGGTTCTAACCCACCAGACAATTTGTATGCCTAAGCGAGCATGAGAGGCAACATGAATCTGCTCTTCCCATAACCTGATGGGCAAGTCTCTCAGGCTGAGGGTATTCAGCCACTCAGGAGTGATTCTAGTAGGACTGCCCCTATGTACAAGCCAATAACTCTGCTCAACAGAAGAGCAATGATGTTCTCATCCTGAAGGAAAAATGGGCTGGTCTTGAACCTAAAAGGAAAATACTGGTTTGTGGTAAGGCATCTTCCCCCAAACTGGATGGGTAACTTTGCCTACATGCTATTTTGCCTCGTACAATGACCTTATACCCTAATCCTCAAATAAGATGCAATTCATTCTATATTCAGAAGATAGAATCGTAAAATGGACTACGTGGTTCAAACTACTAATCCCAAAGCATTTACAGAACCTCTCATAATTTCCAGGCAACCTAAACCACATAACCATTACCTAGCAATTTCAATATTTGAGTTCTGTATATGCCACAGCCAGTTCATTCAAGAAGTACCAATGTCTGCAAGTGCCACTTCTTTACTCTATGGCTACCAACAGAACCCCTCGCTGAAGCTGACTCTTCAGAAACTCCTCTGGCTTATGCTGGCTCTAAAATTCACGATCTTGCCAAGAATAGTGGTAGTTTAGGGAAAGATGGAAGCAAAGGAGGTAGCGCAGTTATGAGCAGTAAGTCTTTCCATGATTTTCCTATACTTAAAATTTATCACAAATATAAACACACTGCTGGGGTACTACAAAATTTCAAACTCCTTAACAACTGATGAGATTTGTCCATATTTGTGCTATGGTCTGAAGGTGTCCCTCAAAAATTCAGGTGTTGCCAATGTAACAGTATTAATAGGTGGGTTCTTTCAGAGGTGATTAGACCATGACAGTTCCTGCCTTGTGAATACCCTTATACAAGAGTTTGACTGAGGAAGTTGCTCCCCACTTGCCCTTCCATCTTCTGCCATATAAGGACCCAGTAAGAAGGCCTTCATGAGATGCAGGCACCTTGATCTTAAACTTCCCAGCCCCCAAAAATGTGAGAAATAAATTTCTGCCTTCTTTTTTTTTTCTTTTTTGAAACAGGGTCTCACTCTGGTTCCTGGACTGGAGGGCAGTGGCATGATCTTGGCTTACTGCAACCTCTACCTCCACTGACTTTATGTAAGGTCAATATACCAGGTTCAAGCGATTCTCCCACCTCAGCCTCCCAAGTACTAGGACTGTAAGTGTACATTACCACACCTGACTAATCTGTATTTTTTGGTAGAGACGGGGTTTCACCATGTTGGCCAGGCTGGTCTTGAGCTCCTACCCTCAAGTGATCCACCTGCCTCAGCCTCCCAAAGTGCTGAGATTACATGTGTGAGCCACCATGCCTGGACCACTTCTAATTCTTTATAAATTACCCAATCTTGGCTGGGCACGGTGGCTCACGTCTGTAATCCCAGCACTTTGAGAAGTGGAGGTAGGCAGATAACCTGAGGTCAGGAGTTTGAGACCAGCCTGGCCAACACGGTGAAATCCTGTCTCTACTAAAAATACAAAACTAGCCCGGCATGGTGGTGGGCACCTCCAAGCCCAGCTACTTGGGAGGCTGAAGCAGGAGAATCACTTGAACCTGGGAGGTAGAGTCTGCAGGGAGCCGAGACTGTGCAATTGCAGTCCAGCCCGGGCAAAAAGAATGAAGCTCATCTCAAAAATAAATAAATAATAACCCACTCTTGGGTATTCTGTTACAGCAGCACAAAACACATGAAGACAATTTGTTTTACCAAAAGTATCATCTGTCAATTACTATAACATTACTTATCAAAAGCCCAGAGAAACTGGTTTTTTGAGTCTTCACTGACCTATGGAAATGATACAAAGAAATGACCAAGCACAGGGAAACCCGTTACATAATTCCTACAGTTACCTTCCTGCTATTTCCAGATTAATATCAAGGTATTTAGGAGAGGAAAAATGTTACCCCATGTATCAGTCCTCTTTACTTATGTAAATTTCTGCAGCCAGCTTGAACTTCTTCTCCCCAGAAAATGAGATTTTCTTTTCTACTATATGGCAGGCTGCAAATTTTCTAAACTTTTATGTTCTGCTTCCCTTTTAAATATAAGTTCCAGTTTCAGGTCATTTATTTGTTTATGCAAATAAGCATAGGCTTTTAGAAGCAGCCAGGCCACATCTTGAACACTTGGCTGCTTTTAGAAATTTGTTCCACCAGATACCCTAAACAGCAAGTTCAAAGTTCAGCAGATCCCTAGAGCAGGAGCACAATGCTGCCAGTCTCTTTGCTAATGCATAGCAAGAGTGACCTTTACTCCAGTTCCCCAATAAGTTCCTCATCTGAGACCTCATCAGCCTGGCCATCTCCTTCCATATCACTATCAGCATTTTGGTCAAAACCATGCAACAAGTTGCTAGGAACTTCCAAACATTCCCTCATCTTCCTGTCTTGTTCTGAGTCCTCCAAACAGTTCCAACCTCTCCCCATTACTCAGTCCACACGCTGCATCCACATTTTCAGGTATCTTTATAGTAATGCCCCACTTCTCTGGCACTAATTTTCTGTATGAGTCCCTTCTCAGATTGCTATTAAGAGCTGAAGCTGGGTAATTTATAAAGAGGTTTAATTTGCTCACAGTTCAGCAGGCTGTACAGGAAGCACAGCTAGGGGAGGAAACTTAAAATCATGGTGGAAAGCAAAGGGGAAGCCAGTATATTATATGGCAAGAATGGGAGCAAGAGACAGTGGTGGGTGGGAGGAAAATGTTCCACACACTTTATTTTTGCACATNGGTGCAGGAGGAAGAGAGAGCGAAGGGAGAGGTGCATTTTTAAATGCACTTCTCACACTTTTAAACAAGCATGAGAAGCCTGAGAACTCACTGTCACCAGAACAACATGGGAAGAGTCTGCCTCCATGATTCAATCACTTCCCACCAGGCCCCTCCTCCAACTTTGAGGATTACAATTTGACATGTAATTTGGGTGGGGACAGAGCCAAACCGTATCACCCTACACTTCCACATGGGAAAAGAAGAAAATGAGAGGACTAGGATGAGTGGCTGACATTAAGAACCTAAAGACTCTAGGGTAGAAAAACATGACTTTTTTCTTTGGTACTATAGATTTAAAAGTTGGTATTTTCATTAGTATAGAATGTCTCTTTCTAGAGAATAAGAAAACATCTCATCCTTTATTTGAATGTCCCTAATGGGTAAAAGACTAAGGAACCCAATAAGAAGTTTGAAGAAATTTTCTTTTCTAGAAAATGTGTCAGCCGGCTAGTTACATGCTATTTGTGAATAACAAGTGCCACCAGACAAATGGTGAAAAATAATTATTTTATTTAACTACAAGGGTAAATTCTATAAGAAAAATCGAGTAAATTTTGACTTGCCAACTTAGATTTGATTATTTATAAAGCTAGTTTAGTCAGATATATAATAGTCCATTATAACAAAAGCTTTTAGGTGCGAATGTGCCCATAATGCAGAGACACAAACGAGATAACAGGCTTAAAATCAGCATTAGATGTTTCATGAACTAACTGATAAATAACTTGGGAGAGATGCATATAATCACTGGATTAAATGCCAGCTAGAGAGAATCATACCATCACCTGTGATGGTAATCAAGCTCTCCAGAGAAATAAATTTTACCTGGATAACAGAAATCAAGTGTTTAGAATCCCAGTATTTGCACTAAAAAGGACCCTATAGGCAGCAAAAGCCCATTTTTATTTTTATTTTTTTGGAGACACAGACTTACTCTGTCACACAGGCTGGACTGTAGTGGTACAAACACGGCTCACTGCAGCCTCTACCTTCTGGGCTCAAATGATCCTCTCACCTCACCCTCCCATGTAGCTGGGACTACAGGAGGCCCACGCCACCATATGTGGCTAATTTTTTGTAGAAATGAGGACTCACTTTGTTGTCCAGGCTGGTCTTGAACTCCTGGGATCAAGCAATCTTTCCACCTTAGCCTCTCAAAGTGCTGGGATTACTGGCATGAGCCAATGCACTCGGCCATAAAAGCCTATTCTTTAAAGGCCCACTAGCTGCAGAAACCTGTGCAAGTTATTTACTAATTACTTCATCTGCAAAATGAAGATATCCTCTCTGCAGGCACATACATAGTAGATACTCAACAAACACAAGCTGTTCCATTGTTTGTTCATCTCATTCATCTTACAATAAGGAGGAGATCCACAAAAGCTACTTCCCAAGGAAATACAACCAGTGTAATGGCAAAGCCTCACCCACAGCCTACCACTCTTTGTACAACATCAAACTACTGGTGGGAAGGAGCCCTTAAAAACATCTTCTCCATCTGGCATGATGACTCATGCCTGTAATCCCAGCACTTTGGGAGGCCAAGGTGAAAGGATCACTTGAGCCCAGGAGTTTGAGACCAGCATGGGCAAGATAATGAGACCCTTTCTCTATTTTTTAAAAAGAATCTATATAGCATAACTTGAGCTCTCTATTTCAGGCAAATATACGTCAGAGACAAAATTACTTAAGGGGTTAAGTGGCACAACTCAACACTTTCTTCCTCTGTGCTAGTTCAAGCAACATTTCTGCCATCTACAGGGCCTCCTCAATTACTCTAGAAAAGTATTTCCCAACTTTTTCTGACCCATAAATAATTTTCAAAGTAGCCCAATTACAAATAATTTGCCAATTTTGCTTACACTATTAAATAACTTTAATATAACACATTTTAGATCAGAACTTTATGAACAAGGATGGCAGTTTCTTCCTATCTAATGGTAGATCAACATATTGTTTAAAAAGTATAAAGTTCTAGCCAGATGCAGTGGCTCATGCCTATAATCCCAGCACTTTGGGACTCCAAGGGAGATCACTTGAACCTAGGACTTCTAGACCACCCCAGCAACATGACAAAACCACATCTCTACAAAAAATACAAAAATTAGCTGAGGGTGGTTGTGCACACCTGTAATCCCAGCTACTTGGGAGGCTGAGGTGGGAGGATCACTTGAGTCCAGGAGGTCAAGGCTGCAGTGAGCCATCATTGTGCCACTGCACTCCAGCCTAAATGACAGAGTGAGACTCTGTCTCAAAAAA
>NW_016107619.1:2442060-2466592 GCF_001604975.1 Cebus imitator
AAAAAAAAAAAAAAAAAAAAAAAAAAGCACAAAGTTCATCTTATTACCAGCCTGCCCAACTTGGTGAAACCCCGTCTCTACTAAAAATACAAAAATTAGCCAGATGTGGTGGCACATGCCTGTAATACCAGCTACTTGGGAGGCTGAGGTGGGAGAATCACTTGAACCCAGGAGGCAGAGGCTACAATAAGCCAAGACTACGTCACCGCACTCCAGCCTGGGTAACAGAGTGAGACTCTGTCTCAAAAGAAAAAAAAGTTCACGTTATTAGAATCTTTCGTAATATTCATAAGGATAAATTTTACTTTTTCCATGTAAAAAAGGATGCATGGTATTGCCTTTTACGTAATTAAAATGCACAGTTTTCAAAAAATTCAAAAGTAAAATATTTGGGGCCAAGAAACATGGAGGATACTCAACATTGCTAATGCAAATCAAAACCACAATTAGATGGCACCTCACACCCATTATGTTGGCCACTACCAAAAAACCAAGTTTTGGCAAGGATGCAGAGAAAATAACAAGTGTTGGCAAGAATGCAGAGACACTGAAACCCTTGTGTACTATGGGTGGGGCTGTAAAACTTTCACAGCCATTATGGAAACCAGTACTGAGGTTACTCAAAAAATTAAAAATAGACCTACCATATGACCCAGCAATCACACTTCTGGACATACTCAAACCCCAAAATCTGACCTATGGAACCCAAATATACAAAAAAAATCAACCCACGCTATACACAAGTTTCACACTCCACAAATAGTGTATTTTCTCTCTCTCTTTTTTTTTTTTTTAAGATGGGTTCTTGTTCTGTTGCCCTGGAGTGCAGTGGCATGAATAACAGCTCGCGGCGGCCTTGATCTCCCAGGCTCAAGCAATCCTCCTGCCTCAGCCTCCTGAGTAGCTGAAACTACAGGCACACACCACCACACCTAGCTAATTTTTGTATTTTTTGTAGAGATGAGGTCTTACTGCTGTCCAGGCTGGACTCCAACTCCTGGCCACAAATGATCCTCCCACCCCAGCCTCCCAAGTGCTGGAATTACAGGCATCAGCCACCACGCCCAGCCAAACAGTATATTTTCTATCTGCGGTTGTTGAAAAACTCCACTTATAGATGGATCCACAGTTCAAACCTGTGTTGTTTAATAAGCAACTGTATATCCAAAAGAATTCAAAGCAAGATCTCAAAGAGATATTTGCATACCAACATTTACTGCATATTACTCTTGGCTAACCATGAATAGTGAATCACCAAATCACCAAGCAACCCAAATGTCCACCAACAGATAGATGGATTTTAAAATGTGGTCTATACATACAATGAAATAGTATACAGCCTTTAAAGAAAAAAACTGTCACATGCTACAAGGATGGACCTCAAAGACATTATGCTAAGCAAAATAAGCTAATCACAAAGGCGCAAATACTGTATCTAAAATAGTCAAAAATCATAGAAACCGAAGGTAGAAAGGTGGTTGCCAAGAATTTGGGGTGAAGGAAAAGTAGGAATTAATGCTCAATGGGTACAGAATTTCAGTTCTGCAAGATGAAAAAGTTCTAGAGATCTGCTGTGCAACAATGTGAATGTATTTAACACTACCGATAGATTTTACATTTTAAAATGGTAAAAGTGATAAATTTAACATGTGCTTTTTACAATTTTTAAAAGGCAAAATGATTTAGAAACTACATGTATATTAGGCACAAGGCAGGTTCTCAGCAAATAGTAGTTAGTTCTATTACATGCAGGCATTTGGTAGGGGGGTACTCATATATATACAAATAGAATGTATGAAATTTCACTATAGGCTATGACATCAAAAAATAGAAAAGCTCCTTTAATTATGACTGAAACTCTTTCACTGTTTAAAAACAATTAACTGTCTAGTTGTCTTAGATTTTTGTCATTTGCTTAAAGTACTTCTATAGTCTTTAGTATCAAAAACTAAGGCCCTAAAATAGATAAAGCAGTCATGCCATATTATCTGATACCTTTTTTTTAAACTTCCTGGAGACTTCTTGATATATGCTATGAATTTAGCCCACATGAATGCAGCTGAGGGAAAGATCACTGGGATCTGATCCAAGCCTATAATCCCACAGCTCTGGGAGGACAGAGTGGCAGGCCACCCTGGGCAAGATACAAGACACCATCTCTACAAAAAATAAAAAAATTAGCCCCACATCATGTCTCATGTCTATAGTCCCAGCTACTTGGGAGACTGAGACGGGGAAGATCCCTTGAACCCAGGGGTTCGAGAATACAGTAAGCTATGATCACGCCACTCCACGCCACTCTGGGCAACAGAGTGAAATCCTGTGTACCATTTAAAAAAAAAAAAAAATGAAAGAAAAAGAAATATCATTGTAAGATCAATTTGCAGAATCATCATTTCATAGTTTTTTTTTTTTTTTTGCCTCAGTTTCTCAAGCTTTCTGACTTTGATCAACAGTCTACCAAGATTACACATTAAAATTTTATAGTGATCAATATCATGACAGCAGCTAACATAGTACACTGGGTGAAGGCAGTACTTAAATAATTATTGAGTTGCTTACAGAAAAGAGGTCTTCCAAGTCCCAAATCAACTTCACAAATATTTTATTAGTACTTACAACGTACAAAAAGCCTTTTTTAAGCTCTGCCCTACATATAAATAAAAAGAAGCTAAAATAAAGGGAAGAGGCCAGGCGCTGTGGCTCACACCTGTAATCCCAGCACTTTGGAAGGCCAAGAAGGCAGATCACAAGGCCAGGAGATGGAGACCATCCTGGCCAGCATGGTAAAACCCCGTCTCTACCAAAAATATAAAAATTAGCTGGGCATGGTGGCACATTCCTGTAATCCCAGCTACCAGAGAGGCTGGAGCAGGAGAATCCCTAGAACCAGGGAGTCGGAGGTTGCAGTAAGCCGAGATGGAGCCACCACACTCCAGCCTGGCAACAAAACAAGACTCCGTCTCAGAAAAAAAAGGGAAGAAGGAGAGAGAACAAGACAAAAGAGTAATACACATGTTATGGTACATCTTTCTAAGCAGGAAAGAAACTGCCTAATTTGATTGGGATGGGAGAGGGGTGGTTTTTCAAGCCACAAGCTAAACAGAATCTTGAGATGCTGAAATAAGGAAGATATTCCAGAAACAGGACAGGCACAGAATCTCCACGTGAAATTTCCTGTAGTAAAAAACAAAGTGAGATCAACAGGAGAAAGGCATAAGAAAACTCCACATGAAATTTCCTGTAGTAAAAAACAAAGTGAGATCAACAGGAGAAAGGCATAAGAAAACTACCAGAGCTGGGCACACAGCGGCCCAGGCATGTAATCCCAGTACTTTGGGAGGCCAAGGTGGGAGGATCGCTTGAGCTTAGTAATCTGAGACCAGCCTGGGAAACATGGTGAAGCTCCATCTCTACCGACATACAAAAAAATTAGCTGGGCACGGTGGCGTGTGCCTGTGGTTCCAGCTATTCAGGAGACTGAGGTGGGAGGATTGCTTCAGCCCAGGAGTGGGGGGTTATAGTGAGCCAAGACTGTGTCACTGCACTCCAGATTTGGCAGCAGAGCAAAACCCTGTCTCAAAGAAAGAAAGAAAACTACCAGAGATAATACTAATTCAGAGAGTTTGGGTTGTTCTATGGACTACTTGGAATGCTACCTTCAGGAGCTTCTCAAACTTGAATCCACAGGCATGAGAGGATTGAAGTTAGCAATGCCATGACCACCTATAGAGGCGGTAAACACCACCCAAAGGAGGTCAACGGCTTGCTTTATATAGTTTTTCTTTGTTAAACAGGGAAAAGGAAAAGTTATGTATTACTTGTATATTGAAGAAAAACTAAAAATTTATTGTCGGGGCAAATTAGGTGTTAAGCAGAAGAAAGAACGGGTACTTTACAAAAATAAAATAGTATATAGAAATCAAGTATATATGCTCTGAAAAGCCATCCGTTTCTATACTAAAAACATTTACTCGATTGTCAAAATAGGCTGTTTGGCAATCATTTCTACACACCATATTCTAAGACTGACGTAACTTTTTACATTTAATATTCTCATTTATCCTTTAAAGAAAAAATTTAAGGTTTAACTCACTAATAAATTACAAGGTTTGAATCATGTAAAATGAAGAGAATTACTAAATATGGATCATTTTAAAAAATATTTAGCTTAATAAAAAAAAAATTTCTCATGCCACACCTAACAGTATATGAATAATATCCTTTTAGTTTACGTGTTTCTGCAAACACATAACATTCTGTTACACTAACTGATTTGAATTAAATGTTTTCACATAATTTATCTGATTATGCTTCCCACATTAAAGTTTTAACTTGATCATTATATTGTTAAAAATACATAAAATCAAACAAAAATTAAGGATAAAATATTTGCAACACAATCTGAGAGATAATATGACTATGTACCCAGTGCATATAAAGACCTCTTACCACTCAACCAAACAATCCAATTTTTTAAATGAACAAAAGGCTTGAACAAAAAAAAAGTATACACACGGCCAATAATCATATGAAAAGATGATCCAACAACATTCATCATCTGAGAAACACAAACCCACAATGAGATACTTAATACTCATTTAATGGCCAAAATTTAAGACTGGCAACATGAAGTGTCAATGAAAATGTGGATAAACTGTAACTTCTGCACAATTACAACTGTAACTTTCAATATAAAATGGCACAACTATTTTGGAAAAGAGTTTAACAGTTTCTTATATGGTAAAATCAATATTTATCACTAAAACGTGTCTAGGAAAGACACAGAAATGGTCATAGCAGCTTTATCAATAACTGAAAACAGTCCTATGTGTCCACCCCTGGGTAAACGAATTTAAAAACTGTAGTATATTCCTACAGTGGAATACTACAAGCGGGGTGCCATGGCTCACACCCGTAATCCCAACATTTTAGGAGGCCAAGGCAGGAGAATTGCTTGAGCCCAGGAGTTGGAGACCAGACTAGGCAACACAGGAAGATCCCATCTCTACAAAAAATATTAATAAGTTAGCTGGGCATAGTGGTACATGCCTGTAGTCCTAGCTACTTAAGAGAGGCTGAGGTGACAGGTTTGATTAAGGAGGTCAAGGTTGCAGTGAGCCGAGATCTCGCCGCTGCACTCCAGCCTGGACAACAAAGCAAGAACCTGTCTCAAAAAAAAAAAAAAAAGTTGAGAGAATGACTGTAAAGGAGCATGAAAAGACTCTGAGATGATGGCAACTGTCATAGATCTTGATCAAGGTAGTGGTGCAGGTGTCAAAACTCCTTGAATCATACCATTCAAATGTATGCTTTTTATTGTATGTAAATTATACTTCAATACAGTTGTTTTTACTAAAAATTCATATAATTTGACAATACCTATTAAAACTAGAAATGTTCATAATCTTTTTTTTGTTTTATTTTTTGGTGTTCATAATCTTGAAGCAGCCAACTCCCTAGAAAATTGTCACACAAGTGTTCAGATACATAAGGATGTTCACTTCTTTTCAATAGAAAAAGTGTCAATCACAATGGATTAGTTTGTTGCATAATGCACATTCATAAACTGGAATACTATGCATCCCACTTACAAAAGAGGTACAGCTGGATGGCTTAGAGCAGCGGGCAGCAAACTTTCTCTGAAAGGGCCACATGCTAATTATTTTAGGCTTTGCAGGCGACATCTAGTCTCCCTTATATATTTTTCAAGGGAGTGGGGTGGTGGTGTTTTACAACTCTTTTTAAAATGTTAACCTTAGCTTGTGGGCCTTACAAAAAATGATCCCTGACTGAGAGATCAGGACTTTGAAGCTAACATGCCCAAATTAAAATCCTTCCTCTACCACTAAGTACTTGTTACCTAATCTCTCTCTCTTGATATTTACAGTATCTATATAAAATAATGACTTAGAATAGTATCAAGCATAGTGAGCCCTAAAGGAACATTATTTTTTAATAAAATAATCTCTCTGTATTGACCTAAAAAAAAAAAAAAAAAACTATGTTATAACCAAATAACTTGGTCCCATTTTTATAAAATAAATGTAAAAATACATATTCATATATGAATACATTTGAAAATTTGGGGAAGAATATACGCCAAACTCTTATAGGCAGGGAATGAGATAATGGGGATCAATAACACCTTCATTTATAAATGTCTAAATTGTTTCCATAACTTAAATTGAACATATATTACTTATTAAATCAACAGACATTTCTAAATTGAAATAGATAAAACATGTGTGGTACCATTTTCCTAACCACCAGTCCAAAGCACATAATTTTAACTTTAGAAATGTTTTTGGTTCCATTCATGAGAAAGTATATATCAACTCTTTAAAATAATATTGGTACAATAACAATAACTAAAAAATCATTTATCAAACACTTTGTGCCAGGTACAGTTCTAAGGATTTCACATGTACCAATTCCTTAAATCCTCACAACCACCTTATCAGATATTATCATTAACCTTGACATTTTATAGATATGGATTCTCAGACATCAAGAGGGTAACACCCCAGACACAAATTGGTAGCTCAAGGATTGGAACCCAACAGTTTCCAAAGACCACATCCTTAGAACTCTACTCTCCTCCCCTCTCAAATGCATACTATTGTCACTCTGGTTGAGAAAGAAATTCTCAAAGATAACCCTCTTGTCTGTCTAGGGTTTCACACTGTACCTTCCTTTAAACTACAATTACTTTTTTCTTTTTTTTTTTTTTTTTTTTTTAAGTTTTTTTTTTTTTTTTTTTTTTTTTTTTTTTTTTTTTGAGACGAGTTTCACTCTTGTTGCCCAGGCTGGAATGCAGTGGCACGATCTCAGCTCACCGCAACCTCCACCTCCCAGGTTCAAGCCATTCTCCTGCTTCAACCTCCCCAGTAGCTGGGATTATAGGCATGCGCCACTATGCCCAACTAATTTTGTATTTTTAGTGGAGACGGAGTTTCTCCATGTTGGTCAGGCTGCTCTCAAACTTCCGACCTCAGGTGATCTACCCACCTCGGCCTCCCAAACTGCTGGGATTACAGGAAAGAGCCAATGCGCCCAGCCAATTACCAACTTTGAAATATAACTTTCTGAATGATTCAAATAAACTCATTTGGAGCTGACATATCTTTAATGAACCAGAAAGCCAGCAGATAACACAGAACAGACAAGAGTAGATAACATGGGGTCAAACAAAACTAAGTTTAGATCCTGACTGCAAATTCACTGCTGGATAATCCTGGGCAAATTCTTAACCCCTCCCCTGTAGACAGTTTCCTTATCTGTAAAGGTTTTCACGGTGTATTATTAAATTTTGTATTCTGGTGAGATATATTTGCGTATAATGTAAAATTTGCCATTTTTAAGTGTACAAATCTACAGCATTAAGTATATTCAAAATATTGTTCAACCATCACTATTATCCATCTCCAGAGTTTTTCACCATTTTAAACAATAATTCTGTAACATTAAATAATAATTCCCCCATTCACCCTTCCCCTCATAGCCCTGGTAACCTCTATTATACTTTCTGTCTCCATACAGTTGCCTATTCTAGCTACCTCATACAAATAAAATCATACAATATTGTATTTTTCTACAAAAGGTTGCATCTGGCTTATTTCACTCACCATAACATTCTCCAGGTCCATCCATATATCAGAATTTTTTTATGTCTGAAATATTTTGAAAATTTTATTTTATTTTGAAATTTCCCTCTGAAATGCTAAAATATCAGAATTTCATCCCTTTCATGTCCTTCTTTCACTCCCTCTATGTTTTCATTGGTGTATATACCACATTCTGTTAATTCACCTATTGATAGACGGGGTGGTTTTTACAAAAATTAAAAATGAAAGCTGGGGTACGGTGGGTCACACCTGTGATCCCAGCACTTTGGGAGGCTGAGGTTGGCGGATCGCTTTAGTTCAGGAGTTTGAGACCAGCCTCAGCAATGTGGCAAAACCCTGTCTCTATAAAAAAAATACAAAAATTAGCCAGGTGTGATAGCATGCACCTGTAGTTCCAGCTACTTGGAAGGCTGAGGTAGGAGGATCGCTTTAGCCCAGGAGGCAGAGGTTTCAGTGAGCTGAGATCATACATCTGCACTCCAGCCTGACAGACAGCCAGACCACGGTCTCCAAAAATTTTTTTTTAATTTAAAAATGTTGGATAAATGCGCAGGCGGGGACCAAAATGGTCTTTCCTAAGGATCCAGCAAGATGGCAGAGGTAGAGAAGAAGCAGCCGACCTTCTGCAAGTTCACCTACCGCAGTGTGGACCTGGACCAGCTGCTGGACATGTCCCACAAGCAGCTGATGTAGCTATACAGTGCGCGCCAACGGCGGCCGCTGAACCCCGGCCTTCGGCGGGTGAACCCGGGCCTGCGGCGGAAGCAGCAGTAGCTGCTGAAGCGCCTGCCTAAGGCCAAGGAAGCGCCGCCCAAGGAGAAGCCGGAAGTGGTGAAGACACACCAGCAGGACAAGATCATTCTGTCCAAGATGGTGGGCAGCACGTGGGCGTCTACAATGGCAAGACCTTCAACCAGGTGGAGATCAAGCCAGAGATGATCGGCCACTACCTGGGCAAGTTCCCCATCACCTACAAGCCTATGAAGCACGGCCGGCCGGGCATTGGGGCCACCCACTCCTCCCGCTTCATCACCCTCAAATAGTGGCTCCGCTAATTAAGGCGCACATTTCTCCCCCCCAAAAAAAAATGTTTAAAAAGTATCCAGGCCAGGCACACAGAGTAACTCCAGCACTTTGAGAGGCCGAGGCAGGCGAATCACCTAAGGCCAGGAGTTCAAGACTAGCCTGGCCAATATGGTGAAACCCAGTATCTACTAATAATATAAAAATTAGCTAAGGCCAGGCAGTGACTCACGCCTGTAATCCTAGCACTTTTTGGAGGCCGGGGCAGGTGGATCACCTGAGGTAAGGAGTTTGAGACCAACCTGGCCAAGATGTTGAAATCCTATCTCTACTAAAAATATAAAAATCAGCCAGGCATGGCGGTGCACGCCTGTAATCCCAGTTACTCAGGACGCTGAGGCAGGAGAATCACTTGAACCCAGGAGGCAGAGATTGCAGTGAGCCAAGATGGCACCACTGCACTCCAGACTAGGTGAGAGTGAGATCCGTCTCAAAAAAAAATAAAAATTAGCAGAGGATGGTGGCTCAACGCTTGTAGTCCCAGATACTCAGGAGGCTGAGGCACAAGAATTACTTTGGAGACTCCATCTCAAATAAAGTAAGTATCTGGGTCAGTCACAGTGGCTCAGCCTGTAATCCCCGCACTCTGGGAAGCCAAGATAGGAGGATTGCTTGGGGCCAAGAGTCTGAGACCAACCTGGGCAACGAAGCAGGATCCCATCTCTACAAAAAATAAAATTAGCCAGCACAATGTTGTGCACTGTTAGTACCAGTTACTCAGGAGGCTGAGGCAGGAGGATCCCCTGAGTCCAGGAGTTCAAGGCTGCAGTGAGCGATGATCTTGTTCTGTCTTGCTATTGCTAACGGAAAACAAGACCAATTAATAAGAAACTGTTAACCATAAAATCTATATACACATTTGTCATACTTTTATACCAAGTAGTGGAACAGTGGCAAGATATGGAATGGTACAGCCATCTTAGAAATTTACCAGCTATAACTTTTGAGGTATCATTGAATTTGCTAATCCATACTTAAATCATTTTAAAAGAATGATGGGGCGCATACCAATAAACAATCCAATTACATGGTCACTACATCCTTCAGTTTTAGCTCCAAAACCTACCTCAATTTACTCCAATAAAGAACTCATGAATTATAACAAAATGACTTTTCAATTAAAAGATCTACTACCCTCTCACCCTTTCCCTTCCTTATATTTTTGTAAAGGGATCATCAATATCAACATTTAATCAAATTAAGTAGATACTAAGTATCCAGATGATCCATAAAGTTCTCTCCAGTTGCCTGAGTGTAACAGTTGCACCTAAAAGATACCTAGTTTTCAAAAGTAAATAATTAGGAAAAACTTGGCACTTGTTCACCTTGACAACTATTTTTCTCTGTAATCATTCCCTCTTAAAGAGGGAGAAAAAGACCCTTCAAAGCTCCTCAGGACATGAATATTAACATATCCTGTTCACTTTGCAAATTCCTTTGTCAAATTATTTCCCTACATTTTTCATATTTCCTTAATTCATTTAACTATATTTAAAACCCCTATTCTCTAGCAACTACCAATGTAGGTGCTAGGTATTAAAAAAAAAAAAAAGAAAGAAAGAGCCTCTACAGGGAGGCACTTTGACTGTAGGGAAGAGAGGGATGCATAAACAAGTGATTACAATATAATTGAGACATGCTACAATAAAATATGATCCAAGCCCTGTGGGAACACAAGAGTGTCTGGGAATTCAGGGAAGACTTCCAGAAGGTAAAGTATCATCTGACCATGAACCTTTCTCTGAATTTAATGAATTTCTGCTCTTCACTTATGCTCTCCCTCAAAGATTTCACCTACCCATATAGAATCTATCAAGATTTACAGAAAATCTGTCATCTACACTGATATAAAGACTTCAAGGCTAATCCATAAATAATTTCTAATTAATTGCAGAATACATTATATTGGAGGATTTGTTCTTGTTGGTTTTTAAAAAGCAGATCAATTTTCTCAATCATTGTTCATATAAAGGGTAATATTAAAATAAATTCACACTCCTTAAGCATGCTACCTCAAATGAAGAAAGATATCCTGGAAAAATTCCAGTATGACTTGGAGAAATTTGCCTAAAATTTTTAAATGGCCAACATAAAGATATTCACTTATATGTATATGTGCAAGGCAAAGCTAGGTATCAAAGTATCAGAACTTTTTCTAACTACATTAGATTAAGTGTTCTTTTTTTTTTAAATCACTGCTACTTAAACTGACTAAATACATTCTCGAGTTGTACCAGAAAATAATTTAAGATGAATTTTTAAACCAATTCCCCAAAGAGATGTTTTTCAAAATATCTCATGGCAAGTACAAAGAACAGTAATTATCAAATGCAGAATACGCAAGGGCAAAAGTTAGAAATTTTTATCCTAGACTACATGTGGTGGCTCACGTCTGGAATCCTAGCATTTTGGGAATCTGAGGCAAGCAGATCACTTGAGATCAGGAGTTCGAGACCAGCCTGGCCAACATGGCGAAACCCCCTTTCTGCTAAAAATACAAAAATTAGCTGGGCATGGTGGGACATGCCTGTAGTCCCAGCTACTCTGGAGGCTGAGGCAGGCCAATAGCTTAAACCCAGAAGGCAGAAATTGCAGTGAGTACAGATCGGGTCACTGCACTCCAGCCTGGACAACAGAGCAAGGCTCTGTCTCAAAAAAGAAAAAAAAAAATTATCCTAAAATATCTGAATCTCTGCCAAAAATCTGCATAACTAGCTCATCTCATAAGGGACATGAGTATTAGGATTTTTTAAATACAGAATTATTAGTATCTAATATAAACATTACTTTTTTGTTATGTCTCAACACTTAGACCAGCACCTAGAATACCTGTACAGTGGTGTCAACACTCTCCAAAATATACATAATAAATTTATACTGCATTTGTCTCCATTTTTATGAAACCATAAGTAGATGTACATTAGATCTTTATCTGATAGGACAATGCAACCAGAAGAACGCCTATGTTTTTCTAACTTCTTTTCTTGGAATATATTCACTTTCCACAAAAATGAGAATTTAAGATGCTATTTCCCTGTTTCTGGGAAACCTTAAATATTACATAACCCAGCACATCTCCGAAAAGAGAAAACAAGATGCTTTATATCTATAACTAGAATCCTACCTATTCCTAACTTTAGAGACCATAAATAGGAAACTAAAATATATCTTAAATACTTTTGTTTTCTTACAAATAAAATTACAAATCAACAAGTTAGGATTACACTCTTGATCCATAGTCCTAAATATGAATTAGTTGCTAATGCTTATGAAAAGTAATAGAAAATGAACTCCAAAACCTCTAGAATTACAGGCTACATTCAACTACAACATTCGTGTTTTTCAAAGGTTTACCAAATGTTATTTTATGTGACATCAAAGCGCCACAAAATTAACAATGACTTGCTTGAAACATAAAAAACAAGCCTTCAAGTAAATAGCAAAGACACATTTTTATTTCCAAATGAATTTAAATTTTACAGATCCCGGGTGATAAACGAAGTTTAACTGTGGACAGCACAAGTTAAATTTCTTAGGCAACAAACATTTCTGCATCCAGTCTTTTCTGAATCACCAAAGCTATTGTTCACAGAAAACAAGACCAATTAATAAGAAACTGCTAACCATAAAATCTAAACGCACATTTGTCATAGGCATTCTATCACGTACTTCTATCTCCTCATCCTCATTCAGCCCGTTGGGATTTAGGGAATAATCGTTGGCTGAATGACAGTTGATTTCGTTAGCACCTGTCGCCATTCTCAGATGTATCACACAAGTTGGCCAAAACAGCTTGTAAATTTTTTTTTAAGGATTACGATTCTTTAGAAAGTGGGAACTCACTAGGCGTTCACCAAGTTTTCCAAAAGATCACGCTTCTCGACTCCTCCCGCTTTCCAAAAGTAACCCTGTGGCACAGATTTTTGGGGGGAGTGGAAGGGGATGTACACAATGAAGTGGGAATTCAACAGGAAGCACTCCAAAAACACAATCAATAGATAGCAGAGCACCTCGACTCTTCCCTCAAACTTAGCATAAAGCCAGACCAGGCGGCGAGGGCAGCCTGGGACCGCCGGAGCTAAGGGGGTTTCGGGCTGCGTCCTGGGGAAACATCAGAGGCGAAGCTACTCCGAGTTCCCCGCCGCGAACGCCGTCCCGCAGCCGCCGCGGCCCCAGCCCGGGGTCGGCGCGCCCGGGGCCGGGGGCGTGAGCCAGGCGGGGGCCGAGCCCTGCCCACCCCGGCCGCGGCCAGCGCCTCCCCACGCCCCTCTCCCGACCGCCGGCGGGCCGGGGTGTCGTGCCCCTTCCCTCGCGCCGAGCCCTCTGGAGACACAGTCCGTCCTTTGTCTGAGTGCCGGCTCGGCGGCTGGGTCCCACCAACTTGTGTCTGTCCCGTCCCACCCGGGCGCTCCCGCCACACAAAGGAGACTTGAAGCTCGAGCTGCCACCCCGGACTGGGCACCGGAACGCCCCGACCCCAGCCCCGGGGCCCCGGTCAGGGCAAGCACCGGGAAAGGAGCCCCCCGCACGCCCCCCGCCCCGCAGCTCTGGGGGTCCGCGCTGCCCCACTCGCGGGGTCCCGCGGGCCAGCCCGAAGCTCACAGCTCCTTCTGGGGGGGGGTCTCCCCTCACCCTCCACCACCCGCACGCCTACAAACGCGGCGCCCCTGTGAGCCCCGCTCTGGCGATACCCCGGACCGGCACAGCGGCGGCGGGGAGGTCTTGGCGCCGCCGCCGCCGCCCGGTTCGCACTCCTGGAGCTCCGCCGGCCGGGCCGCCCGCAGGGGCGCGTTACCTTCTTCCCGCGCGCCGGCTCGCGTCGTTCCCGCGCGTTGCTCTCGCGCGCCGCCGCCGCCGCCGCCGCCGCCGCCGCCGGGGCTCCACTGCCTTCTGTGTCCCACCGGGTGTCCGACGCGACCGGACCGAGCGCCAAACGCGGCAGCCCAATCGCCATCGCTTTTATTTGGCCCCCCCAGCCCAATCAAGCGCCGCCCCGATTGGCGGGACGCGAGGCAGTCGCCCGTCCAATCACAGGGCCCGCCGAGCTCGAAGGCGCCGAGCCAGCCCCACGCAGAATGCGCTCTGGGCTCGCGGGCGGGCGCTGGCGGCGCGTGCGCGCTGGGGCGGCGGCGGAGCTCGCTCCGAGGGACGCGGTCGGCAGTGTGGAAGCGCCGCCGCCAGTCTCTTTGTTCTTTCGCTGAACACACGGCGCCTCTCAGGAAGGCGGTGGTCAGGCAGGCCGGGGCGGGGAGACTTTGCGGGGTCCGGAGCCCGCTGTCGGCGGGAGGCGGGTAGGGTAGGTGGCGGGAACCGGCCGAAGGGCGGGACAACGCGTCCGCGGCTCTTGGCGGGAACCTGCGCCGCGGAGTTCCCGGGCGGGGGCGGGGCGGGGGCTGCAAGCCAAGTTTGAACCAGTTCAAAACTCGGGGGTGGTAACGGTTTTAACTGCCGCGCTCGTTTCCCCGCGCGCGGAGCCGCGGCCCGGGCCAGCCACTTGTGGTGGTTCCCGGGGAGGGGAGGGAGCGGGTCCTAGAAGTCGACTCTGCTGCGGCGCCGCGTTTGCGGGGAGACCCTCGCCTGGGCCCACGCGCTGCCCGCGGCCCCGTTACTTCCTTTTTATTTTTATGAGACGGAGTTTCGCTCTTGTTGCCCAGGCTGGAGTGCAATGGCACGATCTTCGCTTACTGCAACCTCCGCCTTCCGGGTTCAAGCGATTCTCCTGCCTCAGCTTCCCGGGTAGATGGGATTACAGGCATGCGCCACCACTCCCGGCTAATTTTTCATTTTCAGTAGGGATGAGGTTTCTCCATTTTGGTCAGGCTGGTCTCGAACTCCCGATCTCGTGTGATCCGCCCGCCTGGGCCTCCCAAAGTGCTGGGATTACTGGCCTGAACCACCGCGCCCGGTTACTTCTGTCCGCTGCTGCCTCCTGTCCGCTGCTTTCCCCCGGCCGCTGGACTTTGGCTGACCGAGCTTGCAGTGCTCATCGCCCTAGAAACCTGTGAAAGGGCGACATTACTGCCATTTCAGACCCTTCCAGTGTTCGCAGTTCCAGGCACGTGTCAGTGTTAAAAATCGTTTATCAAGATGAGCGCGGTTCACTTGCCGCTTCTGCAAAGTGTGAGGATGATTGCAGTATTTTTTAGTGATTAAAAAAAAATGATCTTGTTTGTGGAGGGGGCAACCTGTCTCAACCCAGAGGAATTAGAGATTCTGCTTAGGATATAATCTCTCCTGTTGCTTCATGTGGCAGTGCAGCTAAGAGTATTCCGAATTTATTTTTACTAGGATGTGTATGTATGGGATAAAATACCACTGTCATGTAAACTGAGGTTCCGTATTGAGAGTTCAGACTGGAAACTGAAAAAGGTCACCTATGAACTGTTGGGGTAAAAATCGGAAAAAATATTTTTAATGATATTTTTTAATGACTATCCAGAATTTTTCATCTGATGAATCAAGCCCATAATTTTCCCACCTTTCCTAAATCACCATGCCATTCCTCACATATATTCTGAACCACTCCAATGTTAGAAAGTATATATGAAGGGAAGCTAAAAGATGAGGAGAAATAGGCAATCATGTGCCCAGATAAAAACAAAATTATCTTATGAATCACTGATAGGACTGCAAAAAGTAAATACGTTATGCAACTGAGATGTGATTGTAAAATAATGAATTACAGCTGTCGTTACTTACAGTCACCAATATATTCATTTTCCAAGATAAAGTGCTTCTATGTAGGCCAGCAATTTACAATTTTTTTAAACCAGCAATTTAAGTCTCAGAAATTAACAACTTATCCCCAAGAATTTGTCAGTCCTATAATACTAAATATGAAAATGCATCTTTAAAGAGGAAGATCAAGGAAATTAGAGACTAGCATAAAACAAAGAAGTATGTAAGTATATGCTACATAGTGTGAAATATATAAATTGTTAGACATTTAGCAGCAAGGATGATGATCAAGATGCTCCAGGCCAGGCTTAGTGGTTCACACCTATAATCCCAGTACTCAGAAGCCGAGGTGGGAAGCTCTGAGACCAGCCTGGGCAACAGAGCAAGACCCCATCTCTACAAAAAAAATTTTTTTAATTACTGGCTGCGGTGGCATGGTCCCAGCTGCCTCCCAAGGCCGAGGTGAGGGGACTGCTTAAGCTCAGGATCTCTAGGTTACAGTGAGCTATGATTGCATCACTGTACTGCAGCCTGGGCAACACAGTGAGAGCCCATCTCTTAAAAAAATTGAGTGGTTGGACAGAATATTAGTACCAAGTGAATATTTAAAAAAAAAAAAAAAAAAAAAAAAAACAGGCTAGGTGCGGTCGCTCACACCTGGATTCCTAACGCTTTGGGGGCCTGAGGCAGGCAGATCACAAGGTCAGGAGATTGAGACCATCCTGGCCAACATGGTAAAACCCTGTCTCTACTAAAAATATAAAAATTAGCTGGGTGTGGTGGCACACATCTGTAGTCCTAGCTACTCAGGAGGCTGAGGCGGGGGAATCGGTGGACCCGAGAGGTGGAGGTTGCAGTGAGCCAAGATCTCGCCACTGCACTCCAGCCTGGGGACAGCAAGACTCTGTCTCAAAAAGACAAAGAAAAGAAACATAAAAAGAATGTCACTAGAGCAGCCATTTTCACTGGGAAGAGTGTGTGGGTTGGACTGTAACCATTAGAGAGCTAAATGGGGTGATATTAAATATATAACAGACATTTAATATAATATGAAGGCTAGATTGAAACAGAAAGCATGCCAGTGGATCACAGTATTTTCTTAATTCAGTGGTGACATCCAGTTAAGCAAAATAGTTTAGACCACAGTAATGGCAGGAAAAGGGGATAATTTGAAAATATTGCAGAAGGATTTCATTGTATGTGGGGGTCATATGTCTTGCAACTCCTTTCTGTATTTTGACAAATACAGGAAAATTAGGAGGGGGAAGAAGTATTTTGCTTTTGCTACCAAAAAAAAAAAAAAAACCTAAGGATGTCTAACCCAGGAAAGCAAGAAAAAACTATACAGGCCAATTATACCGACCTCTATGACTATTTCAATGGGAAAAAAATATTTAATGTATGTAATGAATAGTAGACATACGAACAAGTGTGTGTGTGAATGCCACTTGCTCAAGAGGCCTAGATGAAGCAGAAAGCCAGGCTAAACAAAAGGTGGATGTGGAAGGTGAGGGTCACCAAGCTTTTTCATTTCTGTGTAAAGATTGTTTGTCCTCTATGAAGAAAAAAAATTCAGTATTAAAGTTACAAGATGAAACCAAAAACAGAAAGTTAAGCCCTAAAGTCAGGAAGTAGCACTACCTTTTTCACTGTTGTACCCCAGCACACAGCAGATCCTTAGGGTTGTCCTGGGGGAACTGGAAAAGACTAAGTGCAAAGTTAAGGCTGTTAGCCTCACAGAACTTCCCTTTCCATCCCTTCACTTCTCAGAACCTCCCTTTCAACCCCATAAATGGTATTTACTTCCCACACATTATTCAGCACTCATTTATGGAGTGGTTACTCTGTGAATGATAATTAACATGAGGTGGTGATAAATTAAAAATAAGGCGTGGGAAGTGGGAAGTGTTGGGTGCAAATGCTGTAATTTTAAAACAGCTTAGGGCTGGATATGGTGGGTTACCCCTGTAATCCCAGCACTTTGGGGGCCCAGGTGAGAGAACCTCTTGAGTTCACAAGTTCTAGATCAGCCTGGGCAACATAGCAAAATCTCATCTCTTCCAAAAATACAAAAATTAGCCAGTCGTGGTGGCAAGCACCTATAGTCCCAGCTACTTTGGAGACTGAAGTGGAAGGATCACTTGGTCCTGGAAGGCGGAGGTTGCAGCAAGATGGAACCACTGCACTCCAGCCTGGGTGATGAGCCAGACCTTGTCTTTAAAAAAAAAAAAGGAGTAAATTCAATGTTTAAATAATTAAAAAAAAATTTAAAAAACTACTTGGTTATGGAAGCCCTCATTTTGAAGGTGACATAGGAAGACAAACTTGAAGGAGCTGAAGGGGCAGTGACTGAGAGAAGACTGTTCTGAGCAGAGAGACGGTCCAGTGCCTGGGCCTGAGACGGAAGCATGGCTGATGTGCTGTAGGATGGGAGGAGGAAGAACAGTAGGAAATGATATTGAACAATGGAGGAGGCACAAGCAGATTTTTTGGCAGGTTGTGGACCATAGTTAGGTCTTTATCTTTTACTAAAATTAGAGGATTTTGAGCAGAAAGGTGACTTGATCATTTAAACAAGATCATTCTAGCTGCTGTGTTGAAAGGAGCCTGAAATGTAGCAGGGGCCAAATCAGAGAGGACAGTGATGAGTCGGTTGTAATAAGCAAGGCAAGAAATGATTGTGGCTCAGACCAAAGTGGCAACAATGAGCTGGTGGGAAGTAGTCAGAGTTTGGATATATTTTGAAGGCATAAGCAACAGAATTTCCTGACAGATTGTTATAGGATACAAGAAAGATTGCATATAACAAGTATCAGTTCTCAATACAAGGACCCTGAGAAGGGGTGAACTCTCATGAAGAACCAGAGCGGCATTATACCGCAGCCTGGAACACGCCACAGGCTGGGGCCAGGAGATGTGTGACGTGTCAAGAAACCTTAATAAAAATAAAAACATTTTTTAGTTGTGATTGAAATTAACCTGACAGGTTGAAATAGTCACCTCTAGAAAACCAAGCAAGGTATAGTAGGCAGCCTCTAAAATGCCTTTTTTTTTTTTTTTTTTTTTTTNTTTTTGAGAGAGAGAGTCTTGCTCTGCCAGTTGGGCTGGTGTGCAGTGGTACAATCTCAACTCATTGCAACCTCCGCCTCTTGCTCAAGCAATTCTCCTGCCTCAGCCTCCCGGGTAGCTGGGATTACAGCTGTGCACACCACCACACCTGGCGAATTTTTGTATTTTTAGTAGTGACGGGATTTCACCATGTCAGCCAGGCTGATCTCTAGCTCCTGACCTCAGGTGATACTGCCACCGCAGCTGGTCAATGCACCCATAATACTAATACCCCCTGGTATTCACTGCCTTGTGTAATCCTCTCCCTTGTGGTGGGGTAGACCTAGTGACTTGCTTCTAATAGGATATGGCCACAAAAGGAATGGGATGTCATCCCCAAAATTACGTAATAAGGAGATAGTGACCTCCTAGCTTGCTCCCTTGCTCTGGCTGTAACAAGCTGCTGTTTCAGCTTTCTCTTATACCTCTACCACCCTAAATTCCAGCCATATTGTATTATTCACTTTCCCAAACACAATTTCAGCTTCACTGATCAAGATGTTACAATTTTAAGACTTTTAAGAAAGTAATTTGATCAAACAAATGAGTAGACTAAAACAGATATAAGCCTTTAAACAATCTAGAAATTACCTGGCTGTTTTAAACAAATTCAAGTGTGAAATTGAAGAGTACTTGGCCAAAATATGGTTACAAACAACCCCTAGGCAGAATATCATTTTCCAGATGTGATACCTGTCTTATAAAAGACTGTTGAGGATATGGGGAAGTGAAGACCTGATTAACCTTACCATTATTCTGGGGTGTGACAAGGGAGAAGATCAATAAAGACTAAAAAAATACCATACGAGGAGAGAACATGGAGGATCACTTGAGCCCAGGAGTGCTGGGCTGTAGTGGGCTGTGTTGATCAGGTTTCTGCACCAAGTTCAGCATCAGATAGTGAAATTCAAGGAGCTAGAGACCACAAGGTTGCCTAAGGAGGGGTGAATAGACCCAGGTTCGAAATGGACCACGTCAAAACTCCTGTGCTGATCACTAGTGGGATTGTGCCTCTGAATAGCCACTACCCTTCAGCTTGGGCAACAAAACAAGACCCCATCTTTAAAAAAAAAAAAAAAAAAGTCTGAGTGTGGTGGCTCATGCCTGTAATCCCAGCACTTTGGGAGGCTGAGGTAGGCTGATTGCCTGAGCTTAGGAATTCAAGACCAGCCTGAGCAACATGGTGAGACCCCCGCCTCTACTAAAAACACAAAAATTAGCCAGGCGTGGTGGCCCGTGCCTGTGGTCCCAGTTACTTGGGAGCCTGAGGCATGAGAATCACTTCAACCTGGGCAGCAGAGGTTGCAGTGAGTTGGGATCACGCCACCGCACTCCAGCCTTGGCAACAGAGCAAGACTCTGCCTCAAAAAAAAAAAAAAAAAAAAAAAGTTTTAGCAAAGGATAAAACTTGGAAACAAAACCGCACAATTGTATAAGTAATCTTCATATATTAGAATTAATGAGTGAAAAGTACCTGGATACAAACCTAGTTTATAAAAAGTCATTTTTTGTGTACTAACAATAAAGAGGAAATTAAACTTTTAAAGTGATACATACTATTTATCTTTGGGAAAATATCAAATACCTAGTAATCTGATGAAAGGTATAAGACCTATGCACAAAATATTACAAACAATATTGAGGAAAGCTTAAGCCCTAAATAGAGGGAATGCCATTTTTATTATTTGGAAGATGCACAGAATCAACACGATGCCAATCAAAACCCCAGGAGGATCTGTGAATGCATTTGCATGTGTGTTTGTAGAAATTGACAAGTTGATTCTAAAATACATGCAAAATGTAAAAAGCCGAAAAGAGCTAAGAGAATTAAAGAAGAATAAAACTGGGCAACTTTACTACCAGATATCAAAACCTATCTTTTTTTTTTGAAATGGAATTTTGTAGGCCGGGCGCGGTGGCTCAAGCCTGTAATCCCAGCACTTTGGGAGGCCGAGGCGGGTGGATCACGAGGTCAAGAGATCGAGACCATCCTGGTCAACATGGTGAAACCCCGTCTCTACCAAAAATACAAAAAATCAGCTGGGCATGGTGGCGTGTGCCTGTAATCCCAGCTACTCAGGAGGCTGGGGCAGGAGAATTGCCTGAACCCAGGAGGCGGAGGTTGCGGTGAGCCGAGATCGCGCCATTGCACTCCAGCCTGGGTAGCAAGAGCGAAACTCCGTCTCATAAAAAAAAAAAAAGAAATGGAATTTTGTTCTTGTTGCCCAGACCGGAGTGCAATGACATGGTCTTGGCCCACTGCAACCTCTGCCTCCTGGGTTCAAGTGATTCTTCTGCCTCAGCCTCCCAAATAGCTGGGATTGCAGGCGCCTACCACCATGCCTGGCTAATTTTTGCATTTTTAGTAGAGATGGGGTTTCACCCCATGTGGACCAGGCTGATCTCAAACTCCTGACGTCAGGTGGTCCGCCCACCTCAGCCTACCAAAGTGCTGGGATTACAGGCATGAGCCACCACGCCTGACCAAAACCTAGCTTTTTAAAGCTGTTGTAATTAAGACAGTAATATTGCCCCACAGATCGACAAACAGACCAATGGGAAACAAAGAGTCCAGAAACAGGCTCATAGTTACGTGGTTTATAACAAAGGTGGCTTTTCAGTGCAGCTGGGAAAGGATGGTCTTTTCAATAATTGGTTTTGGGTCAACTGGCCTTCCTTACGGGGAAAAAATCTTGACCCCTGTTTCAAACCAGATGAGTTGCTGATCTAAATGTGAAATACAACATAGGGAATGATCTTGGAATAGTCAAAAAGTTCTTAAACAGAATCAAAAATGTGCTCACCATAAACAGCCGGGCATAGTGGCTCACACCTGTAATCCCAGGACTTTGGGAGGTCAAGGCAGGTAGATCACCTGAGGTCGCAAGTTTCAGACCTGCTTGGCCAACATGGTAAAACCACGTCTTTCCTGAAAATACAAAAATTACCCGGGCATGGTGGTGGGCACCTGTAATCCTAGCTACTCAGGAGGCTGAGGCAAGAGAATATCTGGAACCTGGGAGGCAGAGGTTGCAGTGAGCCGAGATCGTGCCATGTACTCCAGCATGGGCAACAGCAAAAGACTATCTCAAAAAAAAAAAAAAAAAAAAAAAATTATAAAAAAAAAAAAAAAAAAAAAAAAAAAAAAAAAAAAAAAAAAAAAAAAAGGTGTTCACCATAAAGGAAATAAGTGCTATATTGATCTGTATTAAATTTAAGAACTTCTGTTTGTCAAAAGACACCATTAGGATACTCAAATAACAGGCCAAAGAATAGGAGAAATTCACAATGCACTTACCTAAGAAAACACTTGTCATCCAGATCCTATAAACCACAAAACGATTTGAAGGAGAAAACAGAACATTAGGAAATGGCCAAAGGGGAGGGAACCCTTAATAAACTGGCACCCAAAAAAGTGGAAATGCAGATGTCCAATAAACATATAAAAAGGTGCCCAGTTTCATTAGTTACCAGAGACATGCAAATAAAACTTAATGGAGTATCACTGCATACCTACGCAAAGGCTAAAATGAAAAAATACAGAAGATAACAAGTGTAGGTAAGGATATGAAGAAATGAAAATTTTTATGCACTGCTAATAGAAGTACAAGTTGGTATAGCCATTTTCGAAATTTGAGAAGAGATAGTATCTATGACACTGGAACAAATAGGGGATACTCTATAACATAGCAGTTCTTCCAGGTGTATCTCTGGCAAGTAGTATATGTTTGTATGTATATATATTTACCACATGACATGTGCAAAAAAGTTCATAATTGTCACAAACTGGAAACTATCCAAATGCCCATCAAAAGTAGAATGAATAAATTGTGGTTAATTTATATGATAGGATATTCTACAATGATGCAAAGAGTCTACAGCTACATACAACAAAATGAATGAGTCTGATAAATATAACGTTAAGTGAAAGAATCCAGAGAATATGTATGAAATGATCTTGTTTATCTAAGTTTCTTAACAGCCCAAGCAGTCCAGGCATGGTAGCTTGCACCTGTAATCCCAGCACTTTGGGAGGCTGAGGCGGGTGGGTCACCTGAGCTTAGGAGTTCAAGACCAGCATGAACAACATGATGAAATCCCATCTATACAAAAAATACGAAAATTAGCAGGGTGTGCTGGGCTGCCTGTAATCCTAGCTGCATGGGAGGCTGAGGTGGGAGGATCACTTGAGCCCAGGAGGTTGAGGCTGCAGTGAGCCATGATCAAACTTAAAAAAAAAAAGAAAAATGGAGGTATCGACAAAAGTAAATACTACAAGCATGTTTGATCACTGCACTAAAAAGATTAAGAGAGGGAGAGAATGAGGTAGGGGTTAGGGAGGGAAAAACGTAGAGATTCTGTTAAATAAAGACAAGGAATTGATCTTTAGGCTGAAAACGCAAATGTCGAGAAGTGAATCGTGTTCAGATTATCTGAAAATATATACAATCTGGATAAGATGAACTCCTTATTTTTCACTGATTTCCAATGTGTTTCAATTAAAAAGCACTTCTTGCAGTCTCTGCAATGTCTACTGATAACAAACAGTTCAGAATTACTTCACTTGGTAACTAGCTTAAAGAACTCATTACCAAAAAAAAAAAAACAGTATAATTAGACAAATGTAAAACAGTTTAAAATGTTTGCAAAAATGTTGAAAAGTCTGGGCCATACATGACCCTTCATTTATTCATTCAAAAGACATTTATTTAGTGCTTTTGTTCTATGCCCTGTAGTCCCAGCTATAGGAATATAGATGAGGATTGGGAGGTCATGGAGACATAGAGCATTCCTCAAGAAAGCAAGCAAGAGGAAAGCAAGGAAGGGATGTGGGATTTGGAGCAGAGAAGTAGTTAGCTACACCAAGCTAAGAAGGTGGCCAGATCAGCAATGGGACAACCTAGACCTGCTCCCAAGACCAGAGTGAACTGGGTGCTTTCAGCAGCCCACTCCCATGATTGGTGGGCGCAGTTAACTCACTTACCTCTAGAATCATCATTGCCTAGAACCTCAGGGTGGCATGTGTGACCTGGAACCTGAAACCAGGACAGAAATCAGTAAGATTTCTGAAAGAGGCATTCCTAATGGAAATGGGGTTACTGGATAGAGTGAGCTTGGAAATCAAATTCTCTGGATAAAAGATCTTTCACTGCTCCCAGTACAGGGTGGTGCCCTCCTCAAACTCTTGCATGTCCTTGATGGGTTTGAGCTGCAAAGTTCTCTGTCACCTTGTGTCCTCCGAGATGCGGGCCAGCAGGCAGAGAGTACCATTGCACACACTCACTGCTGACATCTGTCCTGTTGGCCCAGGACACCCGCTGGAAAGACAAGGCAACTCTAGTTTGTACAAGTTCTGTAACAGTCTGTTGACGTGTTGCTTTGCAATTCTTGGTGTACTAATCGCTGGCTAAAGACATTCCTAACAGTAAAAGAAGAACATGTTCGGATTCAATATTTTACATGTGAGAAATGTATCCAATTGCAGAAATTCATCCCTAACTTGAGGAGAAAATATTTTCCCGCCGATGAAATTTATCAAATTGGTATAGAATCTTCTGGGAAGAAAAACAGTAACCGTGATAAAACTTCAGCTGGGAGCCATATGTTTTTAAAAGCAGCCATTTTAAACTAAGGGCAATATATCAAGTGATAAAGCTGGTTCACTTTGCAGTGTTGTCACACATACCTGACCTGTGAAATTATGGGGAGAAAAATCACTGGACTTAAAAATATTGCACAGGAAACTGACCTTGTAGACTCACTTCTGAACACTCTGATACAATGATTATCCTAGTATAATAAAAGAATTATCAGTTGCTCAATATTTTATATCTTATGACTGAAAAAGAAAATAGTATGTAATAATTAATGAACTAGCAGAACCTTCTCAGTAAAAAGGCATTTGTTTTTGTCTGTAATTTTATTATATGGTACACCTTATTTTACAAACCAGTGTTCTTTTAAAGTAGGCTGGATTGATAAGGAAACATTATTAAAATTTTTCTAAAATATTAAATTATTTCTACTTTGAGATT
>NW_016107619.1:2466765-2498245 GCF_001604975.1 Cebus imitator
CGGGGTTTCACCATGTTGACCAGGATGGTCTCGATCTCTTGACCTCGTGATCCACCCGCCTCGGCCTCCCAAAGTGCTGGGATTACAGGCTTGAGTTTCATAACATATTAAGGGATCTACTCTAATGTCTATCCTGGATAAATGCTTTTTGTGTCTTGAAAGCCTAGGCTAGCATTACTTGGCAGTATAAACAAACCAGTCCTCCAGTTCTATTCCATCCAAGGGCTAAATGCACATGGACTTATTTGGTATCTTTCTCTTTCTCTCTTTTTTTTTTTAATTAAAACCACTATTGTTTTTTCTATAACATCTCTGTTTGAATGCTAACATTCTGGTTTTTCATCAACTGTCCTTCTTTTCAGATTGTAAAAGAAATGAAAATTGCCTACAGCCCATCTCCCAAATAGACCCACTTTTGCCATTTTGGTGTCTTTGCTTTCAGACTTGAAAAGTGACATTTCGATATGATTCTTTGTTGGTTTGTTTTTGGGTTTTTTTTGAGACGGAGTCTTGCTCTGTCACCCACGCTGGAGTGCAGTGGCACCATCTCTGCTCACTGCAAATTCTACCTTCAGGTTCAAGTGATTCTCCTGCTTTAGCCTCCTGAGTAGCTGGGATTACAGGCGCGTTACCTGCCTGGCTAATTTTTGTATTTTTAGTAAAGACGAGGTTTCACCATGTTGGCTAGGCTGTTCTCGTCCTGACCTCAAGTGATCCGCCTGCCTCAGCCTCCCAAAGTGCTGGGATTACAGGCATGAGCCATTGCACCCAGCCTCCATGTGACTTTAAAACACGTTTTCTCATTATAAAAGGAAGAAATGTGCTTTCAAGAAATCTGACAAACGCTCCTGATAAATTTGCTGTTTTTCGAGATACGATGTCAGCAAAATGCTAGGATCTGAGGAAACAGAATTCATCCATGTGGGGAATGTAAAGTGACACGGTGTTTAGGAAGCCAGTTGGGTGGTGTTTGCTGTTGTTAAGTATGTGTGCACTTTCTCACCTAGAGACTCCATTGCTAGATATCTTTCCAACAAAAAGTATCCTACATGCACATAAGGATTAGGATAGTAACTGAAACATTGTTTATAATAGAAAATCCGGGAAAGGGCTTCATGTCCATCATTCGGGATAAAATTGATATACATAATTCAGGATGTATATAAATTATGGTACAGCTATATTATAAATATGTTTATATATTTAATAAATACTCTGCAGCTATTGAGATTAATAAAATTTATTTTTTAAATGTTTGAACAAAAAGTATAAAGTAAATCTGTATATACTGATATTAAAAGATCTCTAAGATGTATAAAATGAAAAAGTAAATTATAAAACTATGTCTAGTATTACCACATTTATGTAAATATAAGGAGGATACATCCACATATATACAAAGAAAATTACATAGAAAGGAACTAGAAGGATGTACACAAAACCTGTCATCCCTAGGGAGAGAAATGAGGAAAGTGAGGAAGGAACCTTCCCATTCAGCTCTGTGCCATTATGTCTTGCCCCCGACTCGTACAATAAGAATGTATTTGTGTGTTGCCTCTATAATTTTAAAAGTAGGCCAGGTGCAGTGGCTCATGCCTGTAATCCCAGCACCTTGGGAGGCCAAGCCAGATGGATCACGAGGTCAGAAGTTTGAGACCAGCTGGCCAGTACAGTGAAACCCCAGCTCTACTGAAAATACAAGAATTAGCCAGGTGCGATGGTGTGTGCCTGTAATCTGAGCTACTCAGGAGGCTGAAGCAGAAGAATCACTTGAACCCGGGAGGCTGAGGTTGCAGTGAGCCAAGATGGCACCACTGTACTCCAGCTTGGGCAACATAGCAAGACTCCATCTAAAAAAAAAAAGGTAAAACTGCACAATGTACTTCTTCATTAGCTGTTACAGACCAAAACATTTTAAAATACCACATTATAGATTATAAAAGATACATGTATTATAAAACATTTAAATAATACAGGAAAGTATAATTAAGAACAATCAGAGAAATCCTTTCTCCCCTTGCTGGAATTACTCTTACCATATTTACAAGCCCTAGAGCCAACCTACTTCCCACATCCTTTACCAGCTCTGTTTTGAGAGACCTTTTAACTTGCAAATCTACTGTGAAAAAAAATATCCTGAGCATGAAGGGCAAAAGCAGCAATGAGTTAGAGTCATCTCAGGACAGCTCTGTTTGGGGAACCTGTTAGTGTTTGATGGACTATATCAATCTAGTGACTAACATGTGGAAGGCAAACAGCACGGTGCTCCTTACTGCTGATTGTCAAACTGGGATATCTGGTTGCTCTTTCCAAATCAAATTTTTTTCTCCTTTACAGTGTGATACTTCTACACCTACTGCTGTAACAGGAACCTCCTTTTCTCACTAGGCTTAAGGTTCAACTAAGTCGGACACTGCCACCTGACTTGACATTGCATTAAAATGATAGTTAGTTACTTCCTGGAAGCTACCACTAGGTAGACCAGTTACTAGGAAGTATGACAATGCACATTCTTGGTGGCGTGTGGTGGCTCAGGCCTGTAATCCCAGCACTTTGGGAGGCCGAGCCGGGCAGATCACCTGAGGTCAGGAGTTCGAGACCAGGCTGGCTAACATGGCAAAACCCCATCTTTACTAAAAATACAAAAATTAACTGAGTGTGGTGGCAGGTGCTGTAATCCCAGTTAGTAGGCTGAGGCAGGAGAATCGCTTGAGAATAGGAGGCAGAGGTTTCAGTGAGCCAAGATTGTGCCACAGCACTCCAGCCTGGGTGACAGAGTGAAAATCTGTGTTAAAAAATAAAAATAACAATGCACATTCTTGATTAAATGGGCCAGAATTTCTCAATCAGCAGCACACTTTAACGGGTAACTTTTTCTAGAAAGTGCTCAAAATCTCTTTGAAAATATTTTGAAATTGCCTTTAGGAACTGAATCTCCCAAATGGTGACAAATCCTTTCAAAAATAGAGTTTGTTCACAAAAGCACCTAACAGGAGTTTATAGCCAGAGCTGAGGTGATTGAGCTGGAAACCAGTCAGTGCTGGCATCAAAGGAAGGTTGACCTGTCTCATGTTAAGGTAGCATCAGTATGGCCACACAGGCTGTTTATAACCAGCGTCCATTCTGAGTGGTCAGTGCTTGTGCCATGTCAGTTACTCAAAAATTTGAATTCCACCTCCCCCACCTACCGCAGTAGAGGCCTTGACACTCCTCCTATTTCTTTTTAAAATTTATTATTTTCTTCTTTTGCTACTGTCAGGATCAACCATGTATGCCCTCTCACTTTTATTAGCCATCCCCAAAGCACCCACAAAACTATACCACTCTTGTTGAAGAAAAAAATCACATGCTTGTTGAATGAATAATTGTTGACTTGCTGTCACATGAAAACTCTTTTAAGTTAAAAGGATTTGTTCTGTTACCAATTCATATCAAAAGTATTTTTAAGAATAATACTCTTTTTAAAGGAATTAATTTTTATAGCTTAAAACAAATGAAAAAGAATCATTCATGACTCTTGAAAACATTTGAAAACCCAGAGGTTACTTTTGTTCAGATTTATGAGCAAAGAGTGGGGCTGAAGGCTAAAGAGTTAATTCTGGGTTTGAGCTCTGAGAAGTTTTTTCAAATGTTTCTCCATGTGCTGCGTTAATTCCAAGTTTCAGAAGAGTAGACAGAACATGATTAAGAATGAGAGAGGAAACAATAGACATTTTTAAACAGGAGTAGGGACTCAGCTGCCTACGTGCTCCTCAGTGGTCCTGAGCATCGGGGAAAGGGGTCTTGGGGCTGGGACCTGCCAAAACAGGGTGGCAGGGCGCGTGGAACAAGAGTTCAGATCACTAGTCCACCGTGGACATGGCTAGCCGAGGCCAAACTGGTTTGAGAAGCCCATGAGGCCAGTGTTATTGCTGGCCCTGGTAAGTAAGAGTGCTCAGAACCTTAGAAAATTAACATGTGTTCCATAAAATGCATTCTTCCAACAGTCAACCAAGATCCTCAGGACAAAGTGCTCAAAAGCAATCTAGATGGGCTATTTTCTATATTCCAACACTGAAAAAGAGTTGTAATACTGATTTTTTGTTGTTTGTTTTTTTTAAGAGGCAGAACCTGGCTCTTGCCCAGGCTGGAGTGCAGTGATGTGATCATAACTCACTGCAGCCTGAAACTCCTGGGCTCAAGCATTCCTTCTGCCTCAGCCTCCCAAATAGCTGGGACTAGAAGTGTGCCACCATACCCAAAATGCTGTAACAGAGATAACTTATTTTATTTTACAGCATGTATATTTCATGGTCTCAGTTTGGTTGTGGTTTCATGTGCCAAATTACGCTAGAACAACAAAAGCATGGGCACTGTTTTCACATCGGAAATACAAGAAGCAGTGTGTGTCCTGTTAAGCGTGTGGGTCCTAACCCTAAATGAAATGATCAAAGTTCATTTTTTTTTTTTTTTTTTTTTTTTAAATAAAGATGAGGTCTTGCTGTGTTGCCCAGGCTGGTCTTAAACTCCTGGGCTCAAGCAATCTTCCTGCCTGGGCCTCCAACATACTGGGATTATAAGCATGTGCCACCCAAGATGAACTAAATTCAAATCCTGACTCTGTTAAGTGTGATCTTTATTAGGTTACTTAACCTAAGATTCAATGTATCTCTAAAACAAATAATACAATACATAATTCCTACTCCATAGAGTTGCTGTGAAGATGAATATGAAATGCTGCATGCTGTTATTTTGGCCCATAATTGTTAAAAATATTGTCATGGCTGGGTGCAGTGCCTCACGCCTGTAATCTCAGCACTTTGGAAGGCCAAGGCAGGTGGATCACAAGGTCAGGAGATCGAGACCATCCTGGCTAACATGGTGAAGCCCCATCTCTACTAAAAATACAAAAAAATAGCTAGGCATGGTGGCATGCACCTGTAGTCTCAGCTACTCAGGAGGCTGAGGCAGGAGAATCGCTTGAACCCAGGTGGCAGAGGTTGCATTGAGCTGAGATTGTGCCACTGCACTCCATCCTGGGCGACAGAGCAAGACTCCATCTAAAAAAAAAAAAAAAAAAAAAAAAAAAAAAAAAAAAAGTCATTAACATATTATGGATCTTGTAAAGACAATTCCAGCATACAGAAAGGCTAAACAATGACAAAGCAATTTTCTTTATTCCATAGAAATACTAGGCTCACTCTAGAAAGGGACATGAGTACAATAGTGGTGGATGGTGATCTTTTTAAAAGCATTGTCAAGATAATTCCTCTAAGCATCGCCTAAACATGTTCAGTATGAAGAATTTTATTTTCTGGGGCGGAAGTACCTGGCATCTCTCTTTCCTAAGATGGTTTTTTAACTCAGCTCTGTCAGTTTCTTACTTTTTTTCTTTTATTTTTATTTTTATTTTTTTCACACCCCCCTCCTCCTGTCAGTTTCTAAAAGCTGAGTTGGAACAAGGTCAGAAGCTGGCCGTTGCTACCAGTGTTTCTTCCTTCACACTGCATTCTAGTTTTCACCTCTTCTCCCTTGGATCTTCCTGTGAACGTGGCCATGTAACTTTGCAGTCCCTCCCGCCCAGCAGTGAGCTCTATTTCCTCACACTATGAATGCTGGGCGTGGCCGTATGACTCAGTTTAGCCAATGGCATGTCAGGGGCTGCGATACAAGCAAAGGCTTGAAGTGCATCTGCACATTTGGCACGTCCTCCTGCGCACTCAAGAGTCCTGCCACTACCATAAGAAAAGCAAGTCCCTGGCCAGGTGCGGTGGCTCAAGCCTGTAATCCCAGCACTTTGGGAGGCTGAGGCGGGTGGATCACGAGGTCAACAGATCGAGACCAATCCTGGTCAACATGGTGAAACCCCGTCTCTACTAAAAATACAAAAACATTAGCTGGGCATGGTGGCGCGTGCCCGTAATCCCAGCTACTGAGGAGGTTGAGGCAGGAGAATTGCCTGAACCCAGGAGGCGGAGGTTGCGGTGAGCCGAGATCGCGCCATTGCACTCCAGCCTGGGTAACAAGAGTGAAACTGTCTCAAAAAAAAGAAAAGAAAAGCAAGTCCCAGCCCTGCTGGTCCTAGAAGAGTGAGGCAGGCCTGGAACCAATCTTCAGTGTGGAGCTATACCTAGTCAAGCCCAGGCTAGACCAACTGACCTGCCGTCACAAGTGATAACACCTTTGCTGTTTAAACTACTAAGTTTTGGAGGGGTTTGTTAACACAGCAGTACTAACCGATAAACTTCCAACCTTGTCACCTTCGGTATCCTATAGATAAAGCTGTTTTTAAGAAAGTAATAATCTGGGCACAGTGACTCATGTTTGTAATCCCAGCACATTGGGAGACTGAGGCAGGAGGATCGTTTGAGGTCAGGAGTTTGAGACCAGCCTGGGCAACATAGCAACATCCCAGTCTCTAAAAAATGAAAGTAACAATCCACAAATATATACATAAATGTACATAAAACTATGAAAATTTATAGAAATACATGTAACTAAATTTATTGGAGGAGAATATGCTAACTTAATTCAGTGGCTTTTTCCTTCCTCGATATCTTTTTTTGCTTTTTTTTGAGATGGAGTTTTGCTCTTTTTGCCCAGACTGGAGTGCAATAGCATGATCTCGGCTCACTGCAACCTCCGCCTTCCGGGTTCAAGCAATTCTCCTGCCTCAGCCTCCCAAGTAGCTTGGGCTACAGGTGCATGCCACCATGCCTGGCTAATTTTTTTGTATTTTTTTAGTAGAGACAGGGTTTCACTATGTTGGCCAGGCTGGTCTCAAACTCCTGACCTCGTAATCCGCCCGCCTCAGCCTCTCAAAGTGCTGGGATTACAGGTGTGAGCCATCGTGCCTGGCCCCTTCCTCAATATCTTTAAGTGGTTTATCTTTGAATACAGTAGAAGTTGATTTTAAAATTTCAAGTAGTTTACATGTCCAAATGGGCTTTTTTTCTTTTCTTTTTCTTTCCTTTTTCTCATAGAGACAGGGTTTCATTATGTTGCCCAGGCTGGTCTCAAACTCCTGGCTTCAAACGATCCTCCCACCACAGCCTCCCAAAGTGCTGGGATTACAGATGTGAGCCACCATGCCCAGCCAGCTTTTTTACAATACATATAGGCCAGGTGCGGTGGCTCATGCCTGTAATCTCAGCACTTTGGGAGGCCAAGGCAGGTGGATCACCTGAAGTCAGGAGTTCGAGACCAGCCTAGCCAACATGATAAAACCCTGTCTCTACTAAAAAATGCAAAAATCATCTGGGCATGGTGGTGTGTGCCTGTAATCCCAGCTACTCAGGAGGCTAAGGCAGGAGAATCACTTGAACCCAGAAGGCAGAGGTTGCAGTGAGCTGAGATAAAGACATTGCACTCCAGCCCGGGTGACAGAGTGAGACTCCGTCTCAAAAATAAATAAATAATAAAAAATAAGAAAACAATACAAACAAAAAACTTATTTAATTTTTGAAACAGAGTCTTGCCCTGTCACCCAGGCAAGAGTGCAGTGGTGCGATCTCGGCCCCCTGCAACCTGTGCCTCCCAGGTTCAAGCGATTCTCCTTCCTCAGCCTCCCAAGTAGCTGGGACTATAGGTGTGCACTACTATGCCTGGCTAATTTTTGCATTTTCGGTAGAAATGGGGTTTCACCATGTTGGCCAGACTGGCCTAGAACTCCTGACCACAGGGATCCACCCGATTTGGCCTCCCAAAGTGCTGGGTTTTATAGGTGTGAGCCACCATACCTGGCCAAAAAATTTAAGCCTTAATAAATGGATTGCTCTTTTTTACCTGTATGTAGGCAATATGATGAAATAGTACAAGAATGTATTAAGTTAGAAATGTTTGTTTAGTTACTAACCTGGGTGATAAAATAATCTACATAAGAAACCCCCATGACACGAGTTTACCTATATAACAAAACTGCATCTATGCCCCTGAACCTAAAATTAAAGTTTTTTTAAAAAAAAGAAAAAGAAATGTTTGGAGCAGAAAAGCATGGAAACAATGTCCACGTCAGCTGGAAGTAGAAATGCAGTCTCTGCCTATGTATTTCCATTCATTGAGTATTATAGACCAAAAATAAAATAAAATCCACTATTTTTTATATCAGGAGGAATACTATTTAAATGCAGATGAGGCCAGGCACAATGGTTCACGCCTGTAATCCCATCACTTTAGGAGGCAGAGGCAGGCAGATCATAAGGTCAGGAGTTTGAGACCAGCCTGGCCAACATGGTGAAACCCCATCTCTACTAAAAATACAAAAAATTGGCCAGGCATGGTGGTACGCACCTGTAATCCCAGCTACTTGGGAGGCTGAGGCAGGAGAACTGCTTGAACCCGGGAGATGGAGATTACAGTGAGCCGAGATCGCACTATTGCACTCCAGCCTAGGTAATAGTGCAAGACTCCGTCTCAAATAAATAAATGCAGATGATCACTCTATTCACTCCTGATTTTTCCCTTGTACTTCCTTCAGGCATAGTTAGAAGACTAGCAAAATAATAGAGTTTGCATAATTCATTGAAAACATCATCTAGTGGTACCTTTTTAACAGAATCAACTGATTATATTTTAAGCTGTAAAAGATTATTCACTGTATCCATTAAGGTACATTTGGCTGCAAGTAGCGAAACCCTCTACTAACTAGAGCTTAAGTCATAAGGACGGTTTACTCTTTACTTATCAAGAAACTCAGAGAAAGTCCATATCAGGATTGGTCTGCCAGCTTCATAAGAACTCATTAGACTCAGGCTTTCTCTGTCTTCTCATTTTACATATTGGCTTATCATCCTCATGCACCTCCTGGTTGCAAGGTGGCTGCTGTAGTTCCAAGTATCACGTGCAAATTTAAGACAGAAAGAAAGGGATGGGACTAAGACAGCCTCTACTTTATCATGTACCCAGAAAGCAGGAGCTCTCCAGAAGCCTCCCTGAAGACTTCCTCTGCATCTTTTTTTTTTTTTTTTTTTTTTTTTTTTTTTTTTTTTTTTTTTTTTTTTGAGACATTGTTTCGTATTTGTTGCCCAGGCTGGAGTGCAATGGTGCAGTCTTGGCTCACCACAACCTCTGCCTCCCAGGCTCAACTGATTCTCGTGCCTCAGCCTCTGGAGTAGCTGGGATTACAGGCATGAGCCACCATCCCTGGCTAATTTTGCGTTTTTAATAGAGATGGGGTTTTTCCATGTTGGTCAGGCTGGTCTCGAACCTCAAATGATCTGCCCACCTTAGCCTCCCAAAGTGCTGAGATTATAGGCGTGAGCCACCTCACCCAGCCTCCTGTGCATCTTATTGGCAAGAAATGCCACACATGTCCATGGAACACATGTCACAGCTTAAAGGGCAGCTGGGACACTGACTATACAAGGAAAGAGAATGAGGTGGTTGTGTTTTGAAATATCATGAATGATTTCCTCAGGCTGGGCACACTGTTGCCCTGAGCAAAGCCAGGGTTTGTTCTGTTAGCAGAAAGGAGAGGAAATGACTCTAAGGTTCCAAAGCCTCATCTGCACATTGCCTTAGCTGCCCTTAAATACCCTGTCTTCTCAACCTAATGGAAGCAGGAAAACAGAAAACACAGAATTGTGATTTTACCTTTTTGAGGGGAGTGGGGATACCTGAGCTTCTTTGAGCATCTGAGTAAGAAATAGACACTAATTCACCCCAGAATTCTCCAACAAGGAATTTTGGGGGATGTCCAGAGCTCCTAAAACCCATCTGTGGGTGACTAAATGAAGAAGGCTGACCTAACATGAGCTCAGCCTTTCAACCTGGTCTTCCACAGTATACACCACCTGGGTTCTATTCTGCTTTTTCCAGTTGGTTGTGTTGCAAGTCTGTTGGTTGCTGATTCTGTGTGTGGTATTATATAACTCCTTCCCTCTGTAACTGAACTTGTAACTGAAAAAGCAACAATGCCTAAAATCATGTAACAAGAAAAAAATGGCATTTTCAATATTTTCATGGTTCATTACGTTGAAAATAAAAAGACCTGGTGGCTCATGCCTGTAATCCCAGCACTCTGGAATACTGAGGCAGGTGGATCACGAGGTCAGGAGTTCAAGACCAGCCTGGCCAAGATGGTGAAACCCCATCTCTACTAAAAATACAAAAATTAGCCAGGCATGGTGGCAGGTGCCTATAATCCCAGCTACTCAGGAGGCTGAGGCAGGAGAATCACTGGAACCTGGGGGGTGGAGTTGCAGTAAGCCGAGATTATGCCACTGCATTCCAGCCTGGTTGACAGAGTAAGACTCTAACTCAAAAAAAAAAAAAAAAAAAAAGACCAGAAGTTAAAAACTGAGTTCCTATTTCAAAGCACTACACTATCAATGCAAAAGAACTAATTGCAAAATATTATACAGGAAACTGCAGGGGTCTAACACCTGCTAAGAATTTATAATCTGAGACGATCTAGTAATAATTTCATTTGGATTATAAAATGGGGGAGGGCAGCAGATGCTATTAACTTATTAAACAAGGTAAGATTACTTTTAGAAGTAGAAACTATTTTGAAAATGCAAAGACCTTAAATAAGTCCAAACTCCACATTCTAACAAGTAAAATCAGAGAGTACCATCGTCTCAAATTTTATCTGCTAAACAGAATACTGTACATGCTTTGATTATTAAATAATGGTATTGATTCTCAGGCATGATTTGCAGAAATCAGTATCCTTACTTTGCAGTCACACTTGGTAATAATGTGAGACAAATTTCTGGCAGCAGAATGATGATTCAAAATTCATTTTTAGGCAAAGGAAAAAGCATATAAAGGGACTAGAACAAAAATTTTGAGAAATATGTAAATATAATTTTTTTTCTGACTGGAGTAGGAGAATTTGCTTTTCTGCTTCCTTGTGAGTTCATTAAAGCCATATCACACACAACTTTGTGTTTTTTAAAATATCTAAGTGTCTGGTTGAACTCTTCACATTTCTTCTCTAACAACAGACATTCTTCATGGCTCCTTTTCTTGGTTTCTACTGAATTCCGTACTTTGTACTATTAATAGTTTTAATTTTGTGAAGACCTGAATCATTCTGTAAGCAGTTATGAAATATCTCCCATGGCTTCCTGGCCTGGGGTAGATGGGAAAATTAAAGTAAAAAAGCACCCTCAACTGCCTTTTCTCAGGCAGACAGGCATCGATGTGATTTCAGTGGAAATCATCAAGCTGAAACATCAGTATTCCTCCACCCTTGGTCCACAGGTCAGGCAGGACCCATTAGCAAGCAGAGCCTCTGCTAGGTTCCGTCTTGGGCGGGTCTGGGCTACAGTTTCAACCCAGAGGCTGTGAGATCCTATTTCCTCCACGTCTGAACCCAGTTACCTGACCAGGTGCTTGCTCAATTGCAGCCCTTACTTTGGCCTCTTAATTTCCTTCTGGCTCAGCGTGTATCTCAACTCCAGCTGGCCTTGGTTGCTCCTGAGCACAGTGGAATTGAGATAATTCTTTACAGGGCTTTGTAGGGTGGAGAAAGGTCTGGGTCCTAGGGAAAACAGTAAAAATTTCTCCCTGAACATAATCAAAACTACAGTAACTTCACATCTATTTTTTATTTTTGTGTTTCATCTATGCTTTCTTTTTTCCCTTTTGCAACACAAATTTATAGCAGAAATCTGACATTCTAGTAATCTAAAAGCTATTTTACTCTGGTATTAAAGATGCCCTATATTACAGAACTTGTAGTTCATTTCATGAAAATTTATTTCCATATATACGAACTAACAATTTCAGAGACTCCAATGCATATAAAATTAATAAACCTGAACACTGCTTCATAGCACAACCATGGTGAAATCTACAAATTGAAATCACTGTTGCAACCCAAATATATGCACATTTCAAAGCCAGATAGCTTTCCTAACCAAATAAATGTCTGCCCTGTCATGAGCAGTCTTGGTGGGGTGCACCATAAGGACAAGTCCAGGCGTTGTTAGGGTATCTGGGTTAAAACACAGCAGAAGGTCAAGAGTTGTGTCTGTGGAACTGTCCTGGCAGGACAGACCAGAGTGGGCAAGATTCAGAGTAACCAAAGACAGCTAAAGCTGGAGAGAACCCCGCAGAAGAGACAGGGAGGGGAACCAGCCACTACTGAGCACCAGACATATGCCAAGTGTTTACTACTTGCTTTATATTTATCCATTTTTTTTTTTTTTGAGATAAGAGTCTCGCTCTGTCACCACAGCTGGAGTGCAGTGGTGCGATCTCGGCTCACTGCAACCTCGGCATCCTGGGTTCAAGCAATTCTCCTGCCTCAGCTTCCTGAGTAGCTGGGATTGCAGGTGTGCATCACCACACCTGGCTAATTTTTATATTTTTAGTAGAGACGTGGTTTCACCATGTTGGCCAGACTGATCTCAAACTCCTGACCTCAGGTGATCCACCCACCTCAGCCTCCCAAAGTGCTGGGATTGCAGGCGTGAGCCACGGCACCCAGCCTCAATTCATTTAATCTCATGTTTAGCATGTGATGGAGGTAGGTCTCCCCTTTTACAGATGGAGAAACTGGGTTGTACAGGAACTCCTTAGAAGTCTCCGGCCTATGAATCCTCTGATGGCATAGATCCTAGTCTCCATTTTATTTCCATCATTCTGCACTGTACCTTATACATAGAAGGCACTTAATAAATACTTGTTGCATAAGCAACCCTCCCCAACTGTCTTCCTGGTGAAATCTACCTGTTGGAGCAGATGGTACTAGACTTTAACAAGACTTAAGTAATTAAGGGTGCTCTGTTTCCTTTGAGTCTGGGGATCATTCATAAGCCTCCAGTGCCCTGATACAAATCAGGACCACATGCTCTGGCCACATCTGAGTCTGAGCCTTGTATATTCATATCACAAAGGGTCTCCTAAGGTCAGGAACCTGGTTGGGCAGTCCAGGCTCTACAGTTGGTATCTCAATCTCTTTATCCATTTCCTCCAAGCAAGGGACGCACATGACATTGAGGATCTTTTCTCCATCTGACTTACTGCCCTCCCCACCCCAGGTGTCTTAGCAATAATATTGCATCCTGTCTCATCAGGAACGTTTGGTGAGAGCATTTGGAACAAATGTGGATCACCAAAGGGATTCTAATTCTATTAATTTTGATTTTACATCTAAGTCCAATCATTTCCTTCTGGGCTGAGATTTGTATGCATTTCACAATCGCTGTAACAGAAAACTGACAATATTTTCATTTTCTGCTGTGACCTATTCAATGATACCTCTTTGCTTCTTGAAAAAGCGAAAAGATTGTTTCTCCAAGCAACTGAGAAGTTGGGGTGACTGTCCACGATTATGCTGGGTGATTACCAATTTCCTTGAAGCTGATGCCATCAAGTTTACAGTGCTCCCTACCACTTCCAACACCAACACACACACCCCACTCCACCACCCCATTTCTGTCCTTAAAATGTCATATAACATATATTAAACTAATTTTTGTTTTACTTTTCCATTTTGAAAAAGTTCTAAACTGAGAAAAAAAAGTTGGCAAAACAGTACAAAGAATCCCCATATATCCTTCACCCAGATTCCCCATGTTAACATTTGACCACACTGGCTTCAGCATCCCTTCTGTCTCACCCTCTGTTTCTCTGTGTGTGTGTCTCTCTATTTCTCTCTGATTTGGAGATTTCTTGCCAACCTCTGTGAGGATGGTAGTAACTAAAAGTAATGTGTCAGAGGTAGGTATCACTACTCCTTTTCTTCCTCTCATAGGTCAGGTAGAATTCTAAACTGACTTCATCCCCCATTTTCTCCCCACTCCTGTTGACTCTTCGCACTGCTTCCAGGACTTTTTTTTTAAACAGCTCATATTTTTTTATACCTTTTGGGTTTTCCAGTGCTTTAGCAAAAAATAATCACAGTGGGCCAGGCATCATGGCTCTCGCTTGTAATCCCAGCACTTTGGGAAGACGAGACAGGCAGATTACCTGAGGTCAGGAGTTCAAGACCAGCCTGGCCAACATGATGAAACCTTGTCTCTACAAAAATACAAAAATTAGCCAGGCATGATAGCAGGTATCTGTAATCCCAGCTACTCGGAAGGCTGAGGTGGGAGAATCACTTGAACCCTTGAGGCAGAGATTGCAGTGAGCGGAGATAGCACCACTGCACTCCAGCTTGAGCAACAGAGCAAGACCCAGTCTCAAAAAAAATAAAAAATTTAAAAAAATATCATGGTGGCTCTATCCTAAACTACTGCAGCCACACCTTTTGCCCTAACCACTTAACTAGAGAAGTTATAGCGATGATCAGCTAGGTGGCTTTCTCCCTTACTTAGAATGAGAGCTCCCTAGAAGAAGGAACCACAGGTTATATGCACACAGAGGGGACTTAATTAATGCCTGCTGAATTACTTTGTATTTTGAAGGCATTGGATTACAAGGCCTCGAATTTTCCTTTTCTAAAGTATGTGTTATTCTAACACTTGTATATAAAGTAGAATCTTTAAAGATATTTATGATATTGGCAGTCACTCATGCTTGTAATCTCTGCTCTTTGGGAGGCCTACACAGGAGGATTCCTTGAACTCAGGAGTTTGAGACCAGCTTGGGAAGCATGCATCTCTATAAAAATATATTATTATTATTTTTAAGACAGAGTCTCACTTTGTTGTCCACGTTACAATGCAGTGGCACAATCTCGGCTCACATCAACCTCTGCCTCCCATGTTCAAGCAATTCTCCTGCCTCAGCCTCCCAAGTAGCTGGGACCATAGAGGCATGCCACCATGCCTGGCTAATTTTTGTATTTTTAGTAGAGACAGGATTTCACTATGTTGGCCAGGCTTGTCTTGAACTCCTGACCTCAGGTGATCCTCCCACCTCGGCCTCCCAAAGTGCTGGGATTACACATGCAAGTTACCATGCCTGGCCCTCTATAAAAAATTTAAAAATTAGCTGGGTGTGGTGGCGTAGGCCTGTAGTCTCAGCTGCTTGGGAGGCTGAGGCGGGAGGCTGAGGCAGGAGGACCACTTGAGTCCAGGAGTTTGAGGCTGCAGTGAGCTATGATCTCACCACTGCATTCCAGCCTGGGTAATAAAACAAGACCCCAAAAACCTATGTGTGTGTGTGTGTATTTGCGTGTGTTTTGTTTTGTTTTGTTTTTTGAAGACTGAATATCACTTTGTTGCCCAAGCTGGAGTGCAGTGGGCGATCTTAGCTCACCGCAACCTCCGTCTCCCGGGTTCAGGTGATTGTCCTACCTCAGCCTCCTGAGTAGCGGGGATTACATGCATGCACCACCACACCTGGCTAACTGTTGCATTTTTAGTAGAGACAGGGTTTCGCTATATTGACCAGGCTGGTCTTGAACTCCTGACCTCAAGCCATCCACCCACCTTGGCCTCCCAAACTGTTGGGATTACAGGCGTGAGCCACCGCACCCAGCCGTGTTTGTGTATTTGTAATATGCATTCATACACAGTATCAAAACATAAATAACTAGTCAGTTCAGCTAAAGGATAAACCAGTATTTCTCATTTCTTCACACTAAATGTATCACATCACAAAGTATCACAGTAAATGCCAAGCCATACAAGAATTGTAGACAGGACATGGGGTGAGAATGATTTGCCCCTTCCCCAGAACTTGGAAACAAGAGGAAACAAATGTCTCCAAAGAGGTAGACTGGGAAAATCAGGTGGATCAAAAGCAGCCTCCTGCACAGGACTCACTCAGCTCTATATGCACACATTCGGCAGGCTGCCCGAGGTCCACACCTGAGGGCTTCGGGTCCTCGTGTCCCCTGCTCTACTTGGTGACACTGCCACCATTTCCAGGACTCACCTCACATTTTCTTTCATTTCCAGCTTCCAGTCAGTTACCCAGTTCTGCTCATCTGAGGACCTATTTCTCAAATCCCAGATGGGGGGGGGGGGGCTAGAGACTACTCGAGATGGCAGAGCTGTCCTAGTGAGAGGCAGGATGAGGGTCTTTTATTTGGAGGGGCTTACTCAGAAGACACCCAGAGATGAGAATTTAAGGAGACACCATCCAGGAAGCCTCCCAGCTAAGGGGGTGTGTGTGTGTGTGTGTGTGTGTGTGTGTGTGTGTGTGTGTGTGTGTGTGTGTGTGTGGTTGTTTGCTGTTACACTGTCTCTTGTGAGAAAGTGTAATAGCTTGGTGTATAAGGAACTTGGAAAGTGGAGTTCTAAATGGACAGCCTGCCACCACCACGAAAGCCCCTTAGAGGAACCACTCAGGTGCCCTGGCAGTTTGTCAGAGTGCAGGAAAAGACCCCAGAGAGCAGCACTGGGGAACAGCCAGCAGGACTCACCAGCCAACCCCTGGGAATCCACCTACACTCAGCTCCAAATTGCCAAGCAATAGCTACATGTTTTGTTGCATTAAAGGTAAGTGTTTGGCACAGGTGTGCAGGCTAATCATTGTTTGTAGACACTCTGAATAAGAGCAAGCCTGAACTAGAAAGGAGTGGTGACGGCGATGAGAAGAGAGAAATTCTAAACTCAAGAGACCAAACACACTGAACTCAGTGACGGAATGGGAGAAGTAGCAGGATGGACAGAGGGAGGAAACAGCCTTGATGAGCCTCTGCTGTTCGCCAGGTGCTTGTCAGGTGCTTTCTATATGTAACGGTGTTGACACAAGACAGCCATAATTCCTCCCATTCAATGGATGGAATGTTGAGTTTCAGAGAGGTGAAGTGATTTTCCCAGGATCACACAGCTAACAGGGATGGGACTGTTTGCTAACTTGTGTCCTTATTCTTTTTAAGTAGTATAATCTAGTTTCCTTTTTTTTTTCTTCATAATCTAGTTTTAATTTTTAAACAAAAGACCAAATGAAAACAGATCAGATCTGGTCGAAAAGCAGTGAGGGAAAAGGCAAAACTAAGGAGACAGTGAAAAGATCAGCAGGTGTCAGGGCCTGGGAGGAGGCAGGACAGAGCCCCGAGGATTTTTGAGGCGGTGAAACTACTGGAATGACTCCAACCAAGAGTGATCCCTAATGTAACCCATGGCCTATGGGTGATAATGACAGGTGATATATCTTCATCAGTCTTAACAAATGCACCACTCTGATGCAAGATGTTGATGGCGTAAGAGGCTGGGGGAGCGGGGCAAAGGGCAGAGAGAATATGGGATGTCTCCACTTTCTGCTGAATTTTGCTGTGAACCTAAAAGTGATCTAAAAAAATAAAGTCTGTTTAAAAATATTTTTTTAAGCAAGGGATCCAAATTCTCCTTTCCTTTCTTAACTTGCTCCTCCCTTTTGGTGGTCCCTGATGCCACCAAAGGTCCTTCAAGGGCTCCAACATGTGCAGTATGAAAGCCACTGCCCAAAACTCCCAGCCCACCGCACAGGAAAAACCCGAAGGCAGCCCTCTCCAGATGGCTAGTGCACCTTTCTCTTTTCTAAGCACCTGTTTCTGGTGCCCTTCTAAGAAGCCTTTCTTTCTTCTAAACATCCTCCCCCAAACAGCAAGAATCTGTCTCCTGAGAGGGTGGCCCTTCCAGGTGCTAGCCCCGCCCAAGACCTTCCAAGTCATGAAAAGCTCACCTACCCTGTCAGTGGAAAGGGAACCAGACAGCAATAATGGTCCGACCTTACTGCTGCAGCCTCCAGGGACCTCCCCAGGCCCAGACGTTGGGAAAAAGAACATCTAAAGACAGAGACATGGGCCGGGAGTGGTGGCTCACACCTGTAATCCCAGCACTTTGGGAGGCCGAAGCAGGTAGATCATGAGGTCAAGAGTTTGAGATCAGCCTGGCCAATATGGTGAAACCCTGTCTCTACTAAAAATACAAAAATTAGTCGGGCATGGTGACGCATGCCTGCAGTCCCAGATACTCAGGAGGCTGAGGCAGAGGAATGGCTTGAAACTGGGAGGCAGAGGTTGCAGTCAGCCAAGATCGCATCACTGTACTCTAGCCTGGCAACAGAGTGAGACTCTGTCTCAAAATAAAATAAAATAAAAAGAGAGAGACATGTCATGGATGGCTCCAAGAGTCAGAGCTCCTACAGCTCAGAAAGGAGAACACGAGAGGGGGAATACAGAAGGTTTCACAGCTCCATCTGTCAAGACTGCAGGCATCAACACCTAACACAGTGCTGACCCCCAGAAGGCGTCTAACAAAGGCATGCTGACTAAGGAACTGCTAGGCGCTTCAGGGAGAATCTTTTCCCATCAGCTAGGGGATCACTGAACATAGTATAACAGTTGTAACAAATGACTCCAGCAGAGAGAGGAAGCCTCTCTTCCAGTCTCCTGAGCTGTGACCCAGGGATGATGAAGACTCTGGGGGACAAACTGGTTTGAGGAAGCCCTCCTTGTCACACAGAACCCTTGAGGGCTGCAGTAGCTCTTCTGGGTCCCAGTATATCAGTAACTATCCTGAGGAATACTGTTTTCTACAACCTAATATTGTTAATCAATATGAACAGAGGGGCCAGGTGTGATGGCTTATACCTGTAATCCCAGCACTTTGTGAGGCAGAGGTGGGTGAGGAGTTCAAGACCAGCCTGGCCAACATGGTGAAATCCCATCTCTACTAAAAATACCAAAATTAGCAGGGCATGGTGGTGTGTGCCTATAGTCCCAGCTACTCAGGAGAATCGCTTGAACTCAGGAGGCAGAGGTTCAGTGAGCCTTGATCGTGCCACTGCACTCCAGCCTGGGTAACAGAATGAGACTTCATATAAAAAAAAGAAAAAAAAAGAACAGAGGGAAGCAATGGCTCAGAATATCTCAAAGAACTTTCTAAATCCACTAGCATTTTGGTTTTCCAGTGAATTACATGCTTTCTTGTAGGTTCACATTCACTTAATCCAATTAAACATTGTTGAGCTGGATTGTAGGTTCCAATCATGCACCAGCACTTTCTTCCAATCCACATGCTCTTCTGCTGTCACCTCGATACACCTCCTTAATGGGTTTGACCAACAGAGCAGATCCCACACCCATTCCCAGCCAGGGCCTTCCTGGCACAGCAGTCTGTATGTCCTGCCCCTTTGGAGTGACGCTGCCAAGCTTTGATAATTCCACACTGCAGGCAGAGGCCATGTGCTGGTCCACACCCCAGCTGAGCCCCCAGCCAATGACAGCATCACCATTCTGGATCCAGCCCAGTTGAGCCTTCAGGTGATACCAGCTCCAGCCACTCTCTGCAAGACCCTGAGTGAGAAGGGGACTCCAGTGAGCCCCGTCAACCCCACGGAGACATGAGAGGTGTATTCGTTTCCTGGAGCTGCTATAACAAGGGATCACACTGTGTGGCTGAAAACAACACAATTTCATTCTGTTACAGTTGTAAAGACTACAAGTCTAAAGTCAAGGTGTTGGCAGGACCATGCTCTTTCTGAAGGCTCTAGAGGAGGACCTTTTTTTTTTTTTTTTTTGAGATGGAGTCTTGCTCTGTCGCCCAGTCTGGAGCGCAGTGGCACGATCTCAGCTCACTGCTACCTCCACCTCCCCAGGAATTGTTCACGCAATTCTCCTGCCCCAGCCTCCTGAGTAGCTGGGATTACAGGCATGCGCCACCACGCCTAGCTAATTTTGTATTTTAGTAGAAATGGGGTTTCTCCATGTTGGTCAGACTGGTCTCAAACTCCTGACCTCAGGTAATCCACTCACCTTGACCTCCCAAAGTGCTGGGATTACAGGCGTGAGCCACCAAGTCCAGAATGACTTGGTTTTTATATAGAGTGAGAGGTGTGTGTGTGTGTGTGTGTGTGTGTGTGTGTGTGTGTGTGTGTGTTTAAGGTGTTTTGTTCATTAATCTCTGTGTAATGTTTTTTATTCAAGATCTTAACCCTAAACCTGTTCTCTATAAATAGCAATAGTGGGAAGTCAGAGGAGGTGTGTCTGTCTCTAACTGTATGATCTCAATCAAATCCAAGTCTCTCTGGGCATTAGCTTCATTCAGTCAGCACCCTTTTACTAGAATCCTGAAATACATCGGAGGTAAAGGGGACTTAGGTGTTCATACAGGACAGCCTTAAACTTTATAGATCAGGAAGCTGAGCCCTGGGGAAGTTAAGGGGCTTGCCTGGTCATCAACCGGTTGTATTCTGATAGCATTCATCTGGGAAATGTGTTTGGAACACATTTTCTCAAAGATCCTTTCCAATTGTTAAACTGATTTTGATTCTTAAGCTGTGGATCTATATTTTACCCATTTCAAATTAAAAGAAAGATACTACACTCAATTCAGTTGAATGCATTTCTGAGGCTCAGAAATTATGACTGCAAAATCATGTCACCACAATTTCCTTTACTTTGATGCTTATGAATTATGAAGCCAGTGAATAGAAAGTTTTATCAAACCATCAAAATCTAAAATGATTTCTTTCTGTGCTTTCAGTGTTCATGACTTTGAAGGTTCTGTTTTTACTAATCTTAGCAATGTCTCCACACTTTTAAAAGCCCTGGAAATACCTGGTCATGGCAAAATTGAGTCACAGGGCTTGTGTGCAAAAAAGCTCAGCCCTGGAAAGTGTACCCATGCCTGATTTAATAGAAAAAGGTAATATGAGACTAACATACCAAAAATGGGCGAGTGTTAACTCATAAGTCATCTTCTGTGAAATAGGAAGAAATCTTAGGTGTTGTTGGATATGCGTTGGGGTTGTTTCTTCGAAACATATGTCTCATTCGTTCTCCCATTATGCCTGGTCCCAGAGTCTAAGGCTTTAACAGCCTGCAGGAACTTTTATGTGAATGAACTGCTTTTAGAAATGAAAGGCACAAGGCCGGGCGCGGTGGCTCACGCCTGCAATCCCAGCACTTTGGGAGGCTGAGGCGGGCAGATCACTAGGTCAGGAGTTTGAGACCAGCCTGGACAACATGGTGAAACCCCGTCTCTACTAAAAATACAAAAATTAGCTGGGCATTGTGGCACATGCCTGTAATCCCAGGTACTTGGGAGGCTGAAACAGGAGAATTGCTTGAACCAGGACCCAGGAGGTGGAGGTTGCAGTGAGCCACGATCGAGCCACCGCATTCCAGCCTGAGCTACAGAGTTATAGAGTCAGACTACGTCTCAAAAAAAAAAAAAAAATGCAAATGTATTTGCCACATAATCAGGGCACAAGATCAATCATGTTGACTCTGCTTGTAGAGTATCTGTGTCAGAAGCCCACATCGAAACAGAAAGGAGCGATTCTTTGTTCCTGGGCAGAGAAATAGCGTCTGCCACTTTGTTCCCAAATCCTTGTTACCTTATTTGTTGATGGTTCATCTTCTCGTCTAGGCTATGAGTGTCTGCAGAAGAGAAACTGTCTTAATTCTCTTAATTATCAGGGCCTGCCCACACCTCGTGTACTAAAAGTGACCAACAGCCATATCTCCAGGCCCTGCCTGGCAGCAGAAGCAGTGGCAGGACTGCGATGGGAGAGGTGGCTGCAGCCCTGGGGGGCTGGAGACAGGCAGATTCTGCCCCTAGGCACCATCAGAAGTTAACAAGTGTATTCTGTATCCACACCTCTCCCCAGCCAGCCCTGTCTTTGGTGCAGTGCCTTTCACACCTCGATGCTGTCCGGGGAAGCTCTGGTCCCCAGTGGCTGCAAGTCCTCAGCTTCCCACAGCCTCCCTTGTAGCACCTGCTGCGGACTCAGAGATGAACCGAGAGCACTGAGTCTCTGTGGAGATCGAGGGCATGACTCATACATTCCAGTTATGACAGGGGGAAGTATTCTCAAGAAAGAGAGCTGGGGAAGCAAACACTTTATTGGGCCCTTGTTTGGGCACACTGCCACGTGGCTCCCTCCGGTGTCACCTGCCAAGGACCTTTCCCCACTGATGGGAGGGTCTGCCCCTGGCTTTGCCCGGGCATTTCTGCACTTTCTCCACCGAGGCCAGCATTCCAGCTGTGCCCACAGCTACCCCTCGCCCTTCTCCCAGTTCCTAGAACAGGAACACGCTGCTGTGGTTCCCTGCAACAAGGTCCAGTGCCAGGTGCCAGGTGCCAGGTGTATGGGCCCTGCTGCTCCAGGTCTGGGCAGGAAGGCAAAAGCCAGCTGGACAGTTACTGTTTAAGGTGGAGGTGGAATTTGTCGGGTGCCATCCCCCCAGTAGTTCCTGCCAATGCCTGAGCTGATTGCACTATGGCCACCTTGTAATTCGGACTAGAAGCACCGTTGTGAATCAACTTTGCCCTTCTTCCCTGATCTTTTTTTTTTTTTTTTTTGGAAACAGTCTCACCCTGTCACCCAGGCTGGAGTGCAGTGGTGCAATCTTGGCTCACTGCAACCTGTGCCTCCAGGGTTCAAGCGATTCTCCTGCCTCAGCCTCTCAAGTATCTGGAACTATAGGCATGCACTACCATGTCCGGCTAATTTTTGTATTTTTAGTGGAGACGGGATTTCACTATGTTGGCTAGGCTGGTCTCAAACTCCTGACCTTGTGATCCGCCTGTCTTGGCTTCCTAAAGTGCTGGGATTACATTCGTAAGCCACCGCGCCTGGCCAATCATTTTTACTTAATACCAGTTCTGCTTTTCTTTTCTTTTCTTTTTTTTAAGGCGGAGTTTCGCTCTTGTTGCCCAGGCTGGTGTACAGTGGCATGATCTCGGTCACTACAATTTCTGCCTCCTGGGTTTAGGCAATTCCCCTGCCTCAGCCTCCCAAGCAGCTAGGATTACAGGTGCCCGCCACCATGCCCAGCTAATTTTTGTATTTTTAGTAGAGATGGGGTTTCAACATGTTGGCCAGGGTGGTTTCGAACTCCTGACCTCAAGCACTTGCCTCAGCCTCCCGAAGTGCTGGGATTATAGGCGTGAGCCACGGCACCTGGCCTGCCACCACTTTATATTAAGGGCATCTAGTAGGGGCCCAATGAATATCAGCAAAACCAGCGAAGTGATTCCTAACATTTGCATCACACTTTTCCACTTTACAAAGCAGCTTCCTGGAATCTTCTCTGGAGAGTTAGGACCTGCCCTTCACTTAGGTACCTGGCAGTTCAAAGTTCCTGGTGAGCCCCACTGTTCGGAGAAGGAGGAGGAAATGTGAGGGGTGTTGCCTCTGGCTCCACTCCAGAAATAAAAAGACTGACAAGATCGCTCCAGGGCTCTCAGTGACCTTTGACGGAGAAGTTCAACTATCAGGTGCCTCTTCGGGTTAAGCACTCTCCATGCCAAAAATCACACTTAATCCTCATACAGCCATATGAAGACGGCATTATCCCCACTCCACAGAGGGGAAAAATGACAGTATGAAGATATTGAATAGCTTTCCCAGCCTTGCTCAATGACTCACACCTGCAATACCAGCACTTTGGGAGGTCAAGGCAGGAGGATCATTTAAGGTAAGGAGCTCAAGACCTGCCTGGGCAACAGGGTGAGATGCCCCCCACCATCTCTACCAAAAAAATTTTTTAAATTAAAAATCAAGCTGGGTGGGGTGTCTCATGCCTATAATCCCAGTACTTTGGGAGGCTGAGGTCAGGAGTTTGAGACCAGCCTGGCCATCATGGTGAAATCCCTACTCTACTAAAAATACAAAAAAAATTAGCTGGGTGTGGTAGAGCACACCTGTAGTCCCAGCTACTTGGGAGGCTGAGGCAGGAGAATCACTTGAAAGGTTGTATTGAGCTGAGATCATGCCACTACACTCCAGCCTGGGCGACAGAGCAAGACTTTGCCTAAAACACACACACACACACACACACACTAAAAAAATAGCTTTCCCAAGCTCACAGAGCTAAGAAGTGACAAAGCTAGGCTTCAAGCCCCAGTCCTGCAGGCTGTAGAGAATAATGAGAATAATGTATGTTTCATTTGATTACATCATTAAGCTCCATTCCCTTGTGCTCATTCTTATTTTGTTTATGCAGAAGCCTCACAAAGATAAGGATTACAGAATCCCGTTGTGTTTTGTCTGGCAACTTTAATGGGTCAGAGTTCAAGTATGTAAGGGCAGTCTTCTCAAAGTGTGGTTTATGGACCACAGTCCAAAAATGTTACCATTCTGCCACGAAATAAATACAAAAACTGAAATTAGCAATTTAGAAACTTTCAAGGCAGGGTTTTCAACCTTGGCAATACTGATTTTGGGGCCCAATAATTATTTGTTGTGGGGACCATTCCTGTGCACCGTTGGATGCTTCCAGGCATCTCTGCTTCTGCCCACGAGATGCTAGTAGAATCCTCTTCCCCAGGGTGGGACAAGCAAAAATGTCTTTGCTATTGTCAAATGTCCTCAGAGTTGGGGGCGGGGGCAAAATCAAGAGCCTTCCTGCCTCTTGCTGGCTGAGAAGCACTAACCACTGTTTAAAAGCAATTTGACAGAAGGATGGTATGTCAACTCCATCCAATAATTTTTAAATTGGACCTTGAATTTTGTATGTTTCTGTTGTTTTTTAATTTCATTTGACCAGTAATTCATTTTTATTGATTTTATTAAAGTTTCAGTCTGTAAGCCATTGGAGAAATAAAAAGCAAAACAAAACTGGTCTTTCACCATGGATGGGTTTGGAAGCCCTGATGGAAGAAGAATACAACCAACATCTATGTGTGAGAAGGCTGCTGAGAGGAAGCAGAAAACATCCCAGCAGATTCTTTTCCTGCCTTGTGGCTTGTGAACCTAAATATAATATTTTTAAGAAATATAATCTTTTAACAATTTTTTTAACATGTGGACCAAGCACATGGTACCAAATTGAAAAAGCACAGCCCAACCGAGCTCGGTGGCTCATGCCTATAATCCCAGCATTTTGGGAGGTCAAGGCTGGCAGACCACCTGAGGTCAGGAGTTTGACACCAGCCTGGCCAACGTGGTGAAACCCCGTCTCTACTAAAAATACAAAAATTAGCCAGGTGTGGTGGCACATGCCTGTAGTCCCAGCTACTTGGGAGGCTGAGGCAGGAGAATGGCTTGAACTTGGGAGGTGGAGATTGCAGTGAGCCGAGATCACACCACTGCACTCCAGCCCCGGTGACAGAGGGAAACTCCATCTCGGAAAAAAAAAAAAAAAAAGTACGCATACAAATAGAAACTAAAAACACAAAAATTAGCCAGGTGTGGTGGTAAGCACCTGTAATCCCAGCTCCTTGGTAGGGTAGGGTAGGAGAATTGCTTGAACTCAAGAGGCAGAGACTGCAGTGAGCGGAGATCATGTCCCTGCACGCCAGTCACTCCGTCTCAAAAAAAAAAAAAAAATACACACACACACACACATCCTTTAACAATTTTTTAACGTGGACTAAGTACAGCATACCACATGGAAAAAACATAACTAACAGCAGCTTTAGAGTTCCCAGTTTCTCATCCTCGGTAAGATTTTCCTAGTCGATGCAGACAGACACACCTTCATATTTCCTTTCTCTTCCTCTGATGATGCTCTTTCAAGGAGTGGCAAATCTTTGGCCACTCTGAGCAATGCTGCAGCATCTACCTTGTACATGCAGACAGGAATCCGTTTTGGTGGATGATTCCGCAGCTAGATCGCTTTCAAGCTCTTTGCAATACTATTTATATTGTCAACATCATTAGTGTCAGCCCTGTAAATTAATATACCTTTTTCTGATTTCAAAAACAATATATACTTATTATAAAAATTCAAATGTCACAAAAATATTTAACTCTAAAAGTAAAAATAGCCTATAATCTCACTCTGCCCTGTTCCTCACCGTAACCCCCATGAAATCTGGGGTCTAGTCTTCCAGAGTTTTTCGTGTGTGTGTGTGTGTGTGTGTGTGTGTGTGTGTGTGTGTGTTTTAAAACAAATGTGATCATATTATATATGCTGTCCTAAAACTATCATCCTTAGATATTAACCATTACATAGGAAATGTCAACAAAGGTTTCTGGTACTAAAGCAAGAATAATTCAAACAAATCTATTTGTAAAGCAAAGTATTACTGATAATACATTTATCCAGACTTTAGAAATCTGAAAATCCACTGATGTGTGGCCATATGGTAGTATATTTCCTTGAAATTCACCCAGAAGGATTGTTCTCATGTAGTATTTATTAAAATGTATGTTTTCTGCTTAATATTGTTGAAGAAAACAAATATTTCCCCAGACCAGCCTAACCATCTTATTAACTGTAAATTGTATTATCTGAAATGCAATCAATATTCTTCTGGTATACAGTGCTCCTAACATATCATTCTAAACCACATTAATAGACAGAGAAGCCTGCATAAGATTTCACAGGCTTTGTCTTGTCTAGCTATTGTTCAGATTTCTTCATTCAAACCCTGCAGTCTGAGCTGAGCATTAATTATCACTGAGGGCAGGGGGAAAAAAAATGCCACTTTAAAAAAGCAAGCATTGATGACTACAGGTAAATAAATGCCACTGTCAGGTTTGGATTATCAAATCAAACATTCCTTCAAAGAATACTTTTTGAGCATGTTTTACATTCTAAGCTCTGAGCTGTATGCCATGGGTGATACAAAGACCATTAACATAGAGTCTCCGTCTTACAAAGATTTCTTAGGAGGTATTTTCCTGAAGAAAGAATGCACTTTAGTTTTTTTTTAATATTTGGTGACTTAAGCTCATGTACTGGGTATCAAAAATTATTTAATTTCAAACAAGCATTTTTGCTGCTTTGGTGCATATGAATATCTCCTCAGTATAGACATCTCACCTGACAGATTAGAATATTTTGGTTTCCTTAATATGAATTTCTGCTAAATAAATCCTTTTATTATAAAATCATACAGACTTTCTGAAAAAAATCTTTATTTAAATGAAAGAAAATTATTTAACAAGCAAGCATCTAGAAATTACATGTACTGAAAATGCATGCTTAGCAGTGCACAACATTTAGCAAGTACTCAAAAAATTTTCATTATTGAATTAGTATATTAATGATAATAATATTGACCATATTTTAAAAGTTTTTCTTCATCCATAAAGGTCTTATCCACTTACTAGAGCTGACTCTGAAAATGCCCTCATGACCATCGCTGCAAAATGAAACATGCTTAAATCGATCCTGAAACTCTGACAGTGTCATTTGTGTCTGTTTCACATCCTAGTCCCACTGTAGGGTGTCATTCCTGGAGCTTTGGGATTCTGGTAAATTCTACTTCAGCTTTAGACCTCGATGCATGGCTAGCTGTAACTCTCATGCAATTTCTTAATGAGTTTTCCTTTAATTCCACTTCCAGAACTTACTTTTGTCTTATCAGTTTATCAGGTAAAAGAGATAGAAAATAGTTGATTAGTTTCCTGAGACTAGAGAATATAATATCCAAGCCTTACTCACAGGTGCAGTAGCCTGACTCGTAAAAATATGTTTCTTTCCTCTCACAATTTAAAAGCAATTAAAGCCTAAATGCACTTTGAAAAAATTAAAAGTTAAAAACAAATAAGCAGGGCAGGCATGGTGGCTCACTCCTGTAATCCCAGCACTTTGGGAGGTCAAGGTGGGTGGATCACAAGGCCAGGAGATCGAGACCATCCTGGCTAACATGGTAAAACACTCATCTCTACTAAAAATACAAAAATTTAGCTGGGCATGGTGGCAGGTGCCTGTAGTCCCGGCTACTTGGGAGGCTGAGGCAGAGAATTGCTTGAACCCGGGAGGCAGAGGTTGCAGTGAGCTGAGATTGCGCCACTGCACTCCAGCCTGGGCTACATAGTGGACTCCAGCTCAAAAAAAACCATAAATAAACAATAAACAAAAGTACACTTTTCTCCTAAGTGAATCTGACCCGGCAAACACCATCATGGCCCTTACCAGGAGGCAGCGCCAAGGCCTCTGTTGTTTTCACTCATTTTCCTCACCAGGTAATTAGAGATGCCATCGCTACATACTGTCTGATGGAAAACACATCTTTATGTGTGCAGATATCTTTTAGACTACTGGAAGTGCCTGTTTAAGGTGATACACTTTTTGAGCAAATAATTTATATTAACTTTACAACACATAACTGAATCTTTTCTATTAGCTCTGAACTTTTCCTGAAACAGCGTTTATGCTAGCTCTGATTGTATCCCAGGCCTTCGTTAAAATGCTAATCTTTGTAATCAACTGACACTCTACTTTTGATGTCAGATCCCTGGCGAACCCTGGTCCATGTGCTTCCCAATTCAGGTTGGGGAATTATTTATTTATTCTATTATTTATATATTGGTTATTTATTTATTATTATTATTTTTTGAGCTAGAGTCTCAATTTGTAGCCCAGGCTGGAGTGCAGTGACGCAATCTCGGCCCACTGCAACCTCTGCCTCCTGGATTCAAGCAATTCTCCGCCTCAGCCTCTCCGGAATAGCTGGGACTACAGGTGCCTACAGGCCTCTCCCTCAATCTGCCTCTCTCCTGTCTTTTCTCCCTCCCTTCCGTCTCTTCTCCCTCCCTCCTCTCTATAAGCCTTTTCCTGCTGCCTTCAAGCTCCTGATGACAGTGACAGCTGGCATTTCTGTAGCTTTCTGTTTTTCTTTCTGCACTCAGAGTTTATAGCAAAAAAGCCTGTGTCCAGTGGATATATTAGAGGCCTGTGAAACAAAAAGTCCTGAGTTCTACTACTCCCTAAAAGAAGAAACTCACTTAAACAACTTCGATAAAATCCCTAGCTAGAATTAGCTAAATCTTCAAATGCCGAGGCTCTAGGTTATGAGGTTTCCCTTAGCAAGGGACATCTGTAGAAACTGGTTTGACTTCAGTCCTGAAAAAGACAGTCAACTGATGTTATCAGCACACCTAAATCTCAGCCTCACACACATATACTCTGCCACACACTTAGCACACACAAACACACATACATACACACACACACACACAGAGTCACTAAATTTATGAGGTTTCAAGCCTGTGGAATTTTGAATGACATCAGCCATGGCTACTATAATTTCATGGGCTGGCAAAATCTGCAGATAAAGAATCAAAAGTTGTTTTAACAGCAGCCAGTAGGGTGGTACTGCCACTTCCTGCCGGGACGTCACCCTGTGGTAAGTCGCCAGGGACCTCTCTCTCCCTGTGACTGTCCAGGATTGCTCCCCAGCAGAGTACCAGTTCCTCCCACTAGATCATCCCTTCTCAGAAAGTTTCTGGTGCACCTAATGCTGTTATTTACCAACTATATATTTTAAATGGAGTAAGGAGAGAAAGTGAATCACAAAAGTTTGGTTTGTCGGGAAGGAAAGATGAGAAAACTCAAGTTCCAACCATGGCCTGTTGTTATGGGTTGAATTATGTCCCCCTGCATGTTGAGGTCCTAATGCCCAGGACCTGTGAATGGGGCTTGTTTAGAAACAGGGTATTTGCAGATGTAAAGAGTTAAGATGGGATCATACCACAGTATGCTGTGCCTAATCTAATGTGACTGATATCCTTATTGGAAGAGAAAAGCAGCTATGTAAGGCCACATACAGGGAGCAGGCCCCGTGAGAAGGCAGCAGACATTCAAGTGCCGCAGCCACTGGCCAAGGAACACTAAGGAGTGCCGGGAACGTGGCTCTGCTGACACCCTGATTTTGGACCTCTGGCCTCCAAAACTGTGAGACAACACATTTCTGTTGTTTGAAGCCATCCAGTGTGAGATACTTTGTTATACAGCACTAGGTGATGAATTCAGCCGTAGAAGCCAGGTAACACGAGATGTGCCCCCCATCACCTCTCTGAGACTTTTGCTACCACATCAAACGAGCAGTAAGGCAGGCACCACAGGACCGTGGGGAGGGCTGATGAGACAACAGTGGCAGGAAAAACCATCAAACCCAGGTGAGATTTGGGTCTGTTCAATTTTGTTATCAAAAAAACTTAGGAAGAGCAGGGCATTCGTTCACTGTGTCATTGGGTGTTTAGTATTTCGCTCTCTGGATATGTTCCTACACTCTGAGAACAGCAGCAAATGGAAGCAGCCACCACTCACCCTGAGCTGCATGTGGGAAAGCCCAGCTGGCTCACCTGACACTACCTGGCACTGCCCAGCTATGTCCTTGCAAACAAGCTCTGAAGGCAGCACTGATTTTACTTCTCAAAATGGCAGATGAGGAGTGCAGTGTCTCATGCCTGTAATCCCAGCAGTTTGGGAGGCCGAGGCGGGCAGATCACCCAAGTCAGGAGTTCAAGGCCAGCCTGGCCAACATGGTAAAACCCAGTCTCTATTAAATATACAAAATTAGCCAGGTGTGGTGGTTGGTGCCTTAATCCCAGCCACTGGAGGCTAAGGCAGGGAGAATTGCTTGAACCCGGGAGGCTGAGGGTGCAGTGAGATGAGATTGCACCCCTGCACTCCAGCCTGAATGACAGAGCAAGACTCTGTCTCAAAAAAAAAAAAAAAAAAAGACAGACAAAGTTTACTTAAGATAACAAGAAAATCGAAGTCTATTTACGGTGTTCCCAAGAAGACGAGCTGACCTGTATCATTTTCCCGAAGGTGTGGTGTCTGTCCATCCCGGATCAGGCTGTTTGTACCAGCTGTGTTGGCCTTGACGTTTTTGCCTCCATCTTTCTTTAATTTTGATTCACAAGTAATTCCTGGACATATTCCATTTAAAAGATTCAAACAACACAGGAACATGGAGGAGAAAAGGGAATTAAATTTTTCCCCTTCCCCCATAGGGCCCCTCCCTATTTTTATGCATTTCTGTATATAGACATGTACACAAGCACACAGAGAGAATTTTAAAACATAAATATCATTCTCTTTCTATCCCTAAGCTTCCATAAGCCCATAGGGCTTCCTTTTCCTCTTAAACACATCCTGTGCAATCTGAAATGTTTCACAGTATAGTGTCTTCACACAGCACTGTTAAGATTTGTAAGCTTTATGATTTAGGTTGGGGGTTCAATAGAAACTGTAAGTGCCATTTAAAAGCTATTTTATTTAACTTTAGAACACTTTCATTACACAATTATATATGGTTTAATGTAGACCCTATGACAAATGAAAATGGCAATCGGAGAAAAAGGTAAGCAGTAACCTGAAGCTGACAGCAATTCAAGTCCACCTTTGCTAAGAGAAGAAAGTCCAAAATGCTCATAAAAGCCGCCCATCTCTATCATGTCTATAAGCTCTGTGATTAGAATTTAAAGATTGCAAACTAAATATGTATTTGATAAAGATTCAACAAGATACAGATTGAACTCATAAAAAGAGTTCCCTTCCCCCTTTAGGTTACCATGCAGGTCTTGCCTGTCTGGGGCTTACAGGCCTGGAATCATTTTTAAGTCCTCTGTTCTTTTCTCATCACCCAAAGAGCTCCAGAAAGGAGCGTTGGCTCTGACCTTCCCAGAGCCAGTGGCAGGGCCCTGGTGGCCTCCTCTGGACTGTATCTGCCACCTCCTGACCAGGCTCTCTGTTCAGTCTCTTCCCTGCTCTAAGCCCTCTGCCATGCTGGGCCCTAGAAAACTTCCAGCTCCAATCTTCTTTGCCATGCCACATGAGATGAAATAGCATGGGAAGTTTTACTGGGTAAATATTTCAGGTCCATCTAATTCTCATAAGAAAAATATGGCTGGTCGGGCGTGGTGGCTCACGCCTGTAATCCTAGCACTTTGGGAGGCTGAGGTGGGTGGATCACCTGAGGTCAGGAGTTCAAGACCAGCCTGGCCATCAGGGTGAAACCCCATCTTAAAAAAA
>NW_016107619.1:2498690-2505221 GCF_001604975.1 Cebus imitator
GACAAAGTCTCACTCTGTCGCCCAGGTTGGAGTGCAGTGGCACGATCTTGGCTCCCTGCAACCTCTGCCTCCCAGGTTCGGGCAATTCTCCTGCCTCAGCCTCCTGAGTAGCTGGGATTACAGGCATGTACCACCACGCCCAGCTAATTTTTGTATTTTTAGTAGAGACGAGGTTTCACCATGTTGGTCAGGCTGGTCTCAAACTCCTGACCTTGTGATTCACCCGTCTCAGCCTCCCAAAGTGCTGGGATTATAGGTGTGAGCCACCACGCCCGGCCTGATCTTGGCTTTCTATTGCCAGGTTGTTTTCAGGATGGTGTTGCTGAGAGAAGCAAAACTAACTCATAGACTTTGAGGAGAATGAGACCGCTCCTGCCCTGTGAAACTCTGGAGAATCACCAAATACCACCTTCCTCCAAAAACTGGTTCCTCCTGGTGACCTTCTAAAATGGGTTGAATGGGGAGCCCCCCAAAAGATATGTCTGCTCAAAGCCTGTGGATGTGACCTTAACTGGAAAAGGGTCTCTACCGATACAATTCAGGATCTCAGAATGGGATCACCCTGGTTTAGAACGATCCCTAAATCCAATGACAAGGATTCAAATAAGAGAGGAGAGGCGATGTGAGGACGGGGCAGAGAGTGGAGCACTGCATCCTCAAGCCGAGGGACAGCAAGGGTCACCGGCCACTGCCAGAAGTTGGGAAAGAGGCTCAGGACAGATTCTGCCTGCAAGAACCCAGAAGGAAGTCACCCTGCCGACACCTTGATTTCAGACTTCCGCCTCCAGAACTGTGAAAGAGTAAACTTCGGGTTTTTCAAGCCACTCAGGTGGTGCTAATTTGCACCAGGAAATGAACGCCCCTCCCCGTTTCTGTGCACCTGCCATTACTCTGCTCCCCTCCACATTTACCCCTCTCCGAGTCAGACAACAGCAGCCCGCCAAGGGCTTCCCTCCTCCCCATCACGCCCTCCTCCTTAGAAGGCCACACTTCCACTTCTGGGTAACCAGTGGCGCATTTCCTCACCCCCATTAGTCTTGCTTTACATTTTTTTTGTTTTTTGAGAAAGGGTCTCACTCTGTCACCCAGGCTGGGGTGCAGTAGTGCAAGCTTGGCTCACTGCAGCTTTGAGTTCCCAGATGAAGCAATCCTCCTGTCTCAGCCCCCGCAAGTAGCCAGGACCATAGGCAAGCACCACCATGCCTGGCTAATTTTTTATTTTATTTTTTTGTAAAGACAGGGTCTCCCTATGTTGCCTAGACTGATCTTGAACTCCTGCGCTCAAGGGGATCTTGAACTCCCCCTGCCTTGGCCTCCCAAAGTGCTGAGATTACAGGCATGAGCCACAGCACCTAGCCTCAGTTCTTCTTTTTTAAGACAATCTTGCTCTTGTTGCCCAGGCTAGAATGCAGTGGTGCAATCTTGGCTCACTGCAACCTCTGCTTCCAGAGTTCAAGCAATTCTTGTGCCTCAGCCTCCCGAGTAGCTAGGATTACAGGTGTGTGCCACCACACCCAGCAAATTTTTGTAATTTTAGTAGAGACAGGAGGATTGCCATGTTGGCCAGGCTGGTCTCGAACTCCTGGCCTCAAGTGAACCACCCGCCTCAACCTCCCAAAGTGCTGGGATTATAGGTGTGCGCCACCACAGCCAGTCAGCCTCAGTCCTTTATTTAAAAGTCCCCTCTCTGTGGGCTTTTCCCTGATCACCCACTTTACCCTGGGCCCTGCTGCACTCCCAGTCTGCCTCCTTGCTAAATTCCCCCCGACCCTGTAACACCTACTGCCATCTAACAAGTTACTGTTCTAAGAGTATCACTTTCACATCTCTCCCTAACCAAGAAGAAAAACAGAAGAACCCACAATGAGAGGTGAGATTATAAGGGATGTTTATCTCCCTTCCTCTTTTTATATACCATTCTGTTTTTCCTAGTTTATCTATATTAACGTTTTGCTCTTTTTTTTATAAAAAGTTATGGAAAAGAAAGTTCCTGAATGGTTCCCTCTCGCCCGCCAAATATCTTCAGGGGCCCACCCCAGACAGCCCTTGGCAGCTGGACCCTCACTGCTGGCATGTCCTGAGTTCCTTCTTTTCCGCCTTGGGTGATCTCCACCTCTCTATGTGCAGACAAAACTGAACCCTGACCTGCACTTCACTGAGAAAGTCTCCCTCAGATCCCATGAAAGGAAACCAGATGGGCCAGAACTATTCCAAGGCATGAGGGGCAACAGACAGAGACAGATGGAAGACATATGTTGAAGTCACAATCAGACCAAGTGAGAATCCCTAAAGGCAAGTGCTTAGGGCTCAGTTACATTACTCACCCCAGCATTCTGAGATTCTTTCTCCTCACTCTATTATACTTAATTTGAGCTTGGAATCGTGCACTAATTTTTCTCATCGCTTACATTTTTTTTTAATGCTAGCCTGCTCATTGGGTGTCGCTATTTAACAAACCATGAGAAATCTAAAATGCAAGCCCTCCTCTGATAAGAAGTGAAATTGATTTTTTAAAAGCCATTTGGATTCACCAGAAACAGCCATCTTTTAACTCTTGTCTGAACTCCTACCTAATTATTTTTAGGGCTTTGGGCTAGAAAGCAAATTGCATTATGTTCTTCTAAAAGTATATACCTACAGAACCATCTGTAATCCCTTCAAAGCAATCTTTGCAAGTCACTACTGGAATATATAATGCTATAAATTCTATTAGATCATAGAGTTACGGGCTGGAAGCCATCTAGAGAGCCAACAGATCATAGGCTCCTGCTGTCTTCAAAACCACATCTTAGGTAGGCCAGAAAATAAATGACCAAATGTATTTGTTCCATAAATCCCTTTCTGCTTCCACCTCCCACCCTTAAAAATATTTTCAGGTAAGGACCCAGCGCGGTGGCTCATGCCTGAAATCCCAGCACTTTGGGAGGCTGAGGCAGGTGGATCACCTGAGGTCAGCAGTTTGAGATCAGCCTGACCAACATGGTGAAAACCCCTCTCTACTAAAAATACAAAAATTAGCCAGGCGTGGTGGCAGGCGCCTGTTATCCCAACTACTCGGGAGGCTGAGGCAGGAGAATCACTTGAACCCAGGAGATGGAGGTTTCAGTGACCCGACACTGTGCCATCCATTGCACTCCAGCTGAGTGACAAGGGTGAAACTCAGTATCAAAAAAAAAAAAGGGTGCGGGAATTGGGCCTGGCACAGTGGCTCATGCCTGTAATCCCAGCACTTTGGGAGGCTGAGGTGGGCAGATCACCTGAGCCTGGCTAACACGGTGAAAGCTCACCTCTACTAAAAATACAAAAAAACTAGCTGGGCGAGGCGGCGTGTGCCTGTAATCCCAGCTACTTGGGAAGCAGAGGCAGAAGAATCACTTGAACCTATGAGGTGGAGGGTGTGGTGAGCCAAGATTGTGCCATTGCACTTAGCCTGGCTGACACATTGAGACTCCCTCTCAAAAATAAATAAATAAATAATAAAAAGAGAATTGGAGAAGAAGGTGTGACGGTCCATGAGTACTTCCCTCACTGGGAACATCTGCCGGGATCACTAGACGATGATGACGCAGGGATCATCATCCAGTCTGGCATCTGCAGACCAGAGCTGGGCTGGAAGGAGAGATTCTGAGAGGTCTCTGGGATGGGCCCCAACCTTTCTCCTCTCCTTATTGTCAGTTTATCCAACAGGAGGCACCAACAGCCAAGCCTAGTCCAGCCTGGGTGACCCCCCACCCAAATTCCCAAGGCAGGAACTAGCAGTAAGAAGTGACAGACTTCATGACAGCTACATTAAAACAATTGCTTTTTATCTCCAAGGCCAGGTTCATTCTAACTTGGGCAAATGCTAAGAAGCATTTTTTATGGGTAAAAGCAAGTCAGGCCTCATCCTAAAATCAAAGTGTGTATTGGAAGTCACAGTCTCCTTCATTGTCACACTCTTTCCCACCCCCAAACCCATGCTTTTTCCATCTCTCTCCTCCTTCACATCCCCAGGACCTTCTACCTCCCCTCAGTCTATCAGTAACTACACGTGCACTCACACAGTGTTTTTTGAGCACCTCCCATGTGCCAGACATTGCACTGAGCACTTTTCATAAATATCCTCTCCTTTAATATCCACAGCGTGACTCAGGTAGGTACTGTGATTGCCCTCATTCAGCTGATAAAGGAACCCAGGCACAGAGAAAGTAAGTAACCTACCCAAAGGCACAAGCTGGTGAGTAGCAGCGGAAGCCAAGACCTGAGCCAGGAAGTCCAATGTCAGCGGCCCTGCTCTGGGTGGCTTCCCATTAGGCCTCCTCCCAGGCATGGGACAACCTCTGGGGGCCTTCTATTTGTTGACAGTCGCGTAGCCTTGAGCCCAGCCCACGCTGGGCCTACTCTGTTGATAACAAAATGTTCAGTTACTTTGAAGGTACAACACAGCAAAAAAGGTCACATATCATGGAGCCCAGGCCTACGCAAGAGAAAAAGCTTGACCCTCTAACAACACCCGGAACCTATGAACCCTCTCCAACCAACATTCCCAAATCCTTTTCCTCTCCCTCTGAGCCCATAAGCTTGCCGCAGACCCCAAGTTGGGAACCCAGAAGACCCTGGGTCTCCTTGCTGGCAGGATTTGCAATAAAGCTTTTCCTGTCTTCACCAGACGCAATGCCTCTTGCCTGTAACCCCAGCACTCTGGGAGGCCGAGATGGGAGGATCACTTGAGGCAAGGAGTTTAAGACCAGCCTGGTCAATATAGTGAGACCCCCATCTCAAAAAAAAAAAAAAAAAATAGCCTTTCCTGTCTCAAAAGCCAGTGCCGTAGCTGTTGGCTTCTGTGTGCACAGGGAAGTGAGCCCGTCGATAACAGCAGTGGTGCAAACATTAGGAAGTATAAGGCACCGGGAGAGTATATGAGAAAAGGACCTGACACCCTCTGCGAGCGGGGATAGTTTCTCGGGGTAGGGAGACAATTAAATTAGGGTCAGGCAGATGGGAGAGTCATCAGGGAAAGAGGTAGGGGAGAAACAATTCCATTCAGGAAATGAATTCATTCATGTGTTCATTTACTCTTTCATTTGGAGTTTGACGCTGAGCTGCCCGTGAATGCTGCTTTCTCAGAGGCGTTGGCATCTGCAGACTAGAACCTGGGCAGGAAGCAGAGATTCTGATAGCCATGCACTCATTAACCCTATCAATATTTGTTGACCCTAAACTGTGTCATTGTTAACCTCAGGCATCAAGAGCTGAGGGGGTGGTGGGGGTGGGGCTTATTTGACAAATGGATGAGGGACGTCCCCTTACTTCCTGAAATCTTCACACAAAAGCCATTTGGCCGGTGAGGCCAACTCTGGATGAATGTCCTTCACTTGATCCATTAGTTTGTAATGCCCTTTTCAAGGAAAAGAGGCCAAATGCACCAGACTCCTGCTGCACCGAGTCTAAGCTGCTCTGTACCACTGTATCCTCAAACTTGTCCTGGAGGACAGAATGGAAGTGATGGTTCAGCCAAACAGCCCACCCCTCGAAACATTAGTCTAGTGTTTGCTTTCCATACTTAAAAATCAAGCACTCTGGGAGGCATCTGTAATAATGTATGCTGTGTAGTTCTAGGCAGTGGTTACACGGGTATGCACATGTAAAAATTCATCAAGCTCTGCACTTATGATGTGCCTCTTCTATGTCTTTCTTACAATTCAATTAAAAAGTTTATTTAAAACATCCGCCAATGCAGTTCACTTTCTGGTTCTCATTAGCATTATGGGAAAAGAGAATATTTGAGCTGGAAAGGACCTCTGAGAGTAGCCAGACTAGCCTTTACCAACATATGTTCCCCGGAACCCTGGCCCCAAGAGACTGTCTGCAAAACAGAAATGAATATGGATCAAGTAAACATGACAGATGCTACATACTAGTAGTTTTAGGGATTCACGATATCAGCTCCAAACAGAGCTCATTAGTCTCACAAGCCTGCCCTCCACCTCATAGTCTCCATGTCAATATCACTTTTTTCCATATTCCAGGAAATGGTATCCACCCAATGGCACAAGCCAGAAATCTGGGAGACGTTTCTGATTTTTCGCTTTCTCTTACTTCTTGCAATTACAGCTCCAAAACTGTTCTGAAATCTGTCCACTTTTGCTCCATTAATCAGAACCTCCAGCGTCACCGCGTCTGTCCCCTAAAACACCTTGGGCCTCCGAATGGTTCTGCCTCCCTCTCCCTCTGCTCTGCAAAGCAGCCAGAAGGTCTCAGAAAAATCAGAAATACCACCCCCCTGATGAAAATCTTCAATAGTTCCATGTCTCCCTTAGAATAAAGTTCAAAATCCCTAAGAAGGCCTCTGAGCTCCGCATCCACCTGGCTTCAGGCTGGACGTCCCCGGCGTCTCCAGTGTTCCACACTCTCTCAATGGGGGCATTTGCTCTTTTTCTCTGCCACCCTCAACCACAACCTGGGCAACTCCTCCTCATCCTGTGGGTCTCAGCACTTCTTTGAGGATGCCCCCCCACCCGCCATGCACTCCCAATTTCCTTTTTTTTTTTT
>NW_016107619.1:2505266-2509295 GCF_001604975.1 Cebus imitator
TTTTTTTTCTTTGAGATGGAGTTTCACTCTTTTTGCTCAGGCTGGAGGGCAATGGCACGATCTTGGCTCACTGCAACCTCTGCCCTCACCCTTCCCGGGTTCAAGTGATTCTCCCGCCTCAGTCTCCCAAGTAGCTGGGATTACATGTGCCCGCCACCACGCTCAGCTAATTTTGTATTTTTAGTAGAGACATGATTTCAACATGTTAGCCAGGCTGGTCTCAAACTCCTGACCTCAGGTGACCCACCCACTTTGGCCTCCCAAAGCGCTAGGATTACAGACAGGAGCCATAGCACCCGGCCCCCATTTCCTTTTTCGTGACGCCCTTGAAATCCACGGCTTGCTCAATGGACAGGAACTATGTTGTTGCTCGGGGCTCTACCTCTAGCAACGCCTGGCCTAGGAGGCATTCGACAAATGCTTTTGAATAATTGGATAATACTGAATGTAAAATAAAATGAAAACTCCTCTTATGCTTCATATAATTGAAAATTTCCTGAACAGATTTGACCACAAACTTCTTTTCTCACTTAGCCCTACCAGACTTGTGCTCCTCGGAATACTTGGTAGAAAAGCGGATCTATTTCAAGTCTCATTTTACAGATTCTGAGGCCCAGAGAGGTGAAAAGAACCCACCAATGTCATTTAGCCTGTTAGTTCTTGAAATAATATAATTTGTCCTCAGAAAATAGTGTACAGTGTAGCAAAATTTAACTATTTTTAACACTGCCTGAAGACGTTTTAAAGCTAAGAAATACCATAGAAATTAGAAATCTCAATTAAGATAAGAGGAAAGGGCCAGGTAAGAAAGATAAGAAGCCGGTTTCTTATCACTCAGACTGAAATAAAATTAATTTATTAAACAGTTAAGTGAAAATAAGAGCAAAATCTAGAAAAAAAATGTAAGGGAATATTTAACTGAATTATCAATGGGAAGAACGTTCTAAACTTAAAAACAATGGAAGAAACCATAGAGTAAATGATGTGACTTCTAAAAATTAAAATGTTTATGTATTAAAACATCATACAATTAAAGGCAAGCAACAAACTAGGGAAATATTTTCAGCCTATGTTACAGATTTAGTTAGTTATTCAAAAATTTATATTAGAGAGGCCAGGCGTGGTGGCTCAGGCTTGTAATCCCACCACTTTGGGAGGCCAAGGCGGGCAGATCATTTGAGGTCAGGAGTTCGAGACCAGCCTCACAAACATGGTGAAACCCCTACTAAAAACACCAAAAATTAGCTGGGTGTGGTGGCGAGAACCTGTAATCCCAGCTACTCTGGAGGCTGAGGCATGAGAATCGCTTGAACCTGGGAGGCGGAGGTTACGGTGAGCCGAGAATGTGCCACTGCACTCCAGCCTGGATGACAGAGTGAGATTCCATCTCAAGAAAAAAAAATTATATTACAGTATATGCAGATAATAAGGAAAGCATTCAAGGGGAAACGTTTAGTAAACATGGGAAAAGTTCATTCGTGCTGACCGCAAATCAAATAAATGCAAATTAAATTAGCTGGGCATGCTGGCATACAGCTGTGGTCCCAGCTACTTGGGAGGCTGTGGTGGGAGGATCGCTTGAACCCAGGAGGTTGAGGCTGCAGTGAGCTGTGATCATGCCACTACACTCCAGCCTGGGTGACAGAGCGAGACCCTGCCTCAAAAAATTAAATTAAATTAAATTAAAACACAAATTAAGCCACAAGAAACCACTGCCACCTGTCAAATATTCAAAGATTAGGAAAAAGAAAAATGGTCATGGCTAGGCGCGGTGGCTTACACCTGGAATCCCAGCACTTTGGGAGGCTGAGGCAGGTGATTACCTGCAGTCAGGAGTTCCAGACCAGCCTGGCTAACATGGTGAAACCCCATCTCTACTAAAAATACAAAAAAGTAGCTGGGCGTGGTGGTGGACGCCTATAGTCCCGGCTACTCAGGAGGCTGAAGCAGGAGAATCACTTGAACCTGAGAGGCAGAGGTTGCACTGAGTCGAGGTCATGCCACTGCACTCCAGGCTGGGCAACAAGAGTGAAACTCTGTCTCAAAAAAAAAAAAAGGAAAAAAGAAAAATGGTCATTCCCAATAACCTCACTAAGGTGAGGCTCTAGTCAAGAACCCTCTGTTAGAGCCCAGTGGCGGAGGCTGGACAGAGTTTGACGCCCTACAAACTCCCTTCAGCTCCCGCCTCCAAAAAAAAAAAAAAAGAAAAAAGAAAAAAAAAGAACCCTCTGTTAATGCTCATAGTCTTTCTGAGAAGTCCTTGGCAAGATGTTACGACAGGCTGAAGGGTATATCCTGAGACCTGGTGATTTCACTCCCCAAAACACTAAGGAAATAACCAAATTGAGAGTCATGAACTCAAATGTACAAGCTGGCATCAGGTAAGACAGTGAAAACTGGAAATCAATGCCATGTTCACCAGTGGGGGTGTGTCTGAGTAAAAGGTAGGCTGGCCACAGCAGGGAAAATGATGCCTGTGAAGAGATTTTAAAGGTCTGGGGAAGTGCTTTAACTTAGACAGGGTCTCACTGTGTGACACAGGCTGGTCTTGGCCTCCTAAACTCAAGAAGCCCTCCCACCTCAGCCTTTCAAAGTGCTGGGATTATAGGGGTGAGCCACCATGCCTGGCCCGCTTTAACTTTCTCTCTTTTCTTTCTTTCCTTCTTTCTCTTTTCTTTTTCTCTCTTTCTTTCCTTCTGTTTCTCTCTTTCTCTCTCTTTCTCACTTTCTCTCTTCCTTCCTTTCTTCCTTTCTCTCCTTTTCTCTCACTCTTTCTCTCTTTCTCTCTTTTGAGATGGAGTCTCGCTCTGTCGCCCAGGCTGGAGTTCAGTGGCACGATCTCGGCTCACTGCAACCTCCACCTCCCAGGTTGAAGCTATTATCCTGCCTCAGCATCCCAAAGAGCTGGGACTACAGGCACGCACCGCCACACGCAGCTAATTTTTTTTTTTTTTTTTTGAGACAAACTTTCACTCTTTTTGCCCAGGCTGGAGTACAATGGCGCGATCTCAGCTCACTGCAACCTCCATCCCCTAGGTTCAAGCAATTCTCCTGCCTCAGCCTCCCAAGTAGCTGGGATTACAGGTGCCTGCCACCACACCCAGCTAATTTTTGTGTTTTTTTAGTAGAGACGGGGTTTCACTATGTTGGCTAGGCTGGGCTTAAACTCATGACCTCAGGCGATCCACCCATCTCAGCTTCCCAAAGTGCTAGGATTACAGGCATGAGCCATCACACCTGGCCAAGTTTTTATATGTGTGTGTGTGTGTGTGTGTGTGTGTGTGTGTGTGTGTGTGTGTATTCAAGCACATGTAACAAAGTAAGAAAATTGTATTAAGTGTGATTGCAACTAAAGAAAAATACAAAGACAATGAATTGGAAGAAAATAACAACTCTGGGTAATGAGCTTATTGAGTAATTTTTATTTTTTTCTTTGCTATTTTTCTGCATTTTCAGATTTTATCCATAATCATATACTGCTCTTATAATCAGAAACAGCAATTGCACCTTTTTCAGAATGCCTGCGTACCTGGCATGAGGGCCCTGGGATGCCCAGCAACAGAAGGACACCCAGGAAACAGTGAGCCAACACCAGCCTGAGGCTCTCCAGGCCTCCAAGGCCAACCTTCTGCACCACCTGGCTCTCTGATTCCCTACTTGAGTTTTCCACATCGGATTTAAGTTGTAGCCACCATGCATTGCTGTGAAAGACGGTGCCAGAAGCAGAACAGCCAAGCAGGGCCAAAACAAGCTGCCTTCTTCCCAGCCCCACTATGTGTCCACATCTGAGTTGTCCACATGTGACCCTCCTGGCCAATACAGTGATTCCTTTTATCTTCAGGGGACTGGTTTCAGGACCTCCTCAGACACTAAAACCCAGGGATGCTCAAGTTCTTTATATAAATTGGTGTAATATTTACATATAACCTATGCACATCTTCCTGTATACATTAAATCATCTCTACATTACTTATAATACCTAATACAATGTAAATATGGTAAATATTTGGAATTTTTTTTTTTTTTTTT
>NW_016107619.1:2513308-2519119 GCF_001604975.1 Cebus imitator
TGGGTGTAGTCCCAGCTTCTCAGGAGGCTGAGGTGGGAGGATGGCTTCAGCCCAGGCAGTCAAGGCTGCAATGGACCATGACCACACCACTGCACTCCAGCCTGGGGGATGAAGCAAGACTCTGTCTCAAAATAATAATACAAAAGAACCCATGAATGCAAAACCCAAGGATACGGAAACGGAGTGCTGACTGTAGGTCTTTCTCAAGCTATGTGAACAAAGCTGGTTATATTCAACTAAACAGCCAAAAGAAAAAGAAGGTATTACTAGCATAACTGCTTCGGATAACAGGAGATGAAAAGAGGACACAGCTGCAGTGCCGGGCAGTTTTAAAACTAAAATTCAGAAGAATCCAATTCAATGGTCATTACTTCTCTTTATTTATCTATTTATTTTTGAGATGGAGTCTCAGTCTGTTGCCCAGGCTGGAATGCAGTGGCATGATCTCAGCCCACTGCAACCTCCTCCTCCTGGGTTCAAGTGATTCTCCTGTCTCAGCCTCCAGAGTAGCTGGGATTACAGGCATGCACCACCATACCCAGGTAATTTTTTTGCATTTTTAGTACAGACGGGATTTCTCCATGTTGACCAGGCTGGTCTTGAACCCCTGACCTCGGGATCCGCCTGCCTCAGCCTCCCAAAGTGCTAGGATTACAGGTGTGAGCCACCGTGCCCAGCCAGTCATTACTTAATAAATTCAAATGGGCCATGGGCACGGTGGCTCACACCTGTAATCCCAGCACTTTGGGAGGCTGAGGTGGAAGGATCACCTGAGGTCAGGAGTTCAAGACCAGCCTGGCCAACATGGAGAAATCCCATCTGTACTAAAAATGCAAAAATTAACCACGCATGGTGGCACGTGCCTGTAATCCCAGCTACTCGGGGGGCTGAGACAGGAGAATCACTTGAACCCAGGAGGCGGAGGTTGCATTGGGCTGGCATTGTGCCACTGCACTCCAGGATGGGTGACAGAGCGAGACTCCATCTCGATAAATAAATAAGTATAAATAAATTCAAATGAACCTTAGTGAGCATAGGTGCTATATGCCAGGCATTAGATTAGGTACCTTTGACTCCTACAATCATATCTCTGAAGTAGGGAAAGACCCATGGGCCAAGCACTAGCATGTAGGCACATCAGCATTTAGCCTTTTAAGCAGAGAGGGAACCTGCTCCACCCTTTACAGCTGTGGTCCTAGAGGAAGATATTTGTTTTTTTTGTTTTTTGTTTTTTTTTTTGAGACATAGTTTCGGTCTTGTTACCCAGGCTGGAGTGCAATGGCGCGATCTCGGCTCACCGCAACCTCCGCCTCCTGGGTTCAGGCAATTCTCCTGCCTCAGTCTCCTGAGTAGCTGGGACTACAGGCACGCGCCACCATGCCCAGCTAATGTTTTGTATTTTTAGTAGAGACGGGGTTTCACCATGTTGACCAGGATGGTCTCGATCTGTTGACCTCATGATCCACCCGCCTCGGCCTCCCAAAGTGCTGGGATTACAGGCGTGAGCCACCGCGCCCGGCCCTGATATTTGTTTTTATTTTTATTTTTTATTTTTGAGAAAGTGTTCTCACTCCATTACCCAGGCTGGCATGCAGTGGCACAATCGTGACTGACCACGGCCTCGGCCTCCTGGGCATAGGCATCCTCTCACCTCAGCCTCCCAAGTAGCTGAGGCCAAAGCACACACAGGCATGAACCAGCACACTCAGCTAATATTGTTTATTTATTTATTTTTTTTGGAGATGGGAGTGTCTCCCTATGTTGCCCAGGCTGGTCTCCAGCTCCTGGCTTCAAGTGATTCTCCTGCCTTGGCCTCCCAAAGTGCTGGAATTATAGGTGTGAGCCGCCATGTCCATAATAGGCATAAGCTGGGAAGATTTTTACTTCATCTGATTTAACTACCTGATAGGCTGTTTTGAGGATGAAATGAAATAATACTGGTGAAGATCTTAGCACAATGCTTCGCATGGAGGTACGTCCCAACAAAACATTAAAGAGTGGGGTGAGGTAGCCCATGCCTGTAATCCCAGCACTTTGGGAGGCCAAAGCAGACAGATCCCTTGAACTCAGGAGTTCGAGACCAGCCTGGGCAACAAAACTCCCCTCCCCTCACATACCCCCTTAACCTTTTTAATCAGTACTTGTTCTAATATTTCATGTAGTTTCCTTTAGGCCTGTAGGGATGGGAAAAAGTTTTTCCTCTACTCTCTCATGTTCAATAACTGGGCGCTTGCAAATTAAGCTGCAAAAGACAGGTTATCTTTGACAAAAGGAAAAAAGCAGTTTATTTAGGTGTATAATGCACATACACACAGGAATGCTCAGTGATGAGTGACTCAAAGGGGTGGTTAGCATTTGGGGCTTATCTACCTAACTGAGTTGAGGAAAAAGACGGGAGAGAAAGGCTACGTGGGAAAAACAAATGGGCTTCCTTAGTAAAGACAAAAGTGGGTTTTCAGGAGAATAAACAAGAGATAAGAATGTTTGTGAGGCTGTTTGTCTAGACAGGTATGGGTTGTCTCCTTCAGGGCCATAAAGCTGCCCTGAGGAATGCATTTATGAGTAGACCTAACCCAAAGGGGAATTTATGGCAGCCTCCTTTCTCAGAAATCACTGCTTTTAGTCAGATAAGGGAAGCTCTGAGAAAGTTTCTTTCTATATCTTCATTCTCAATTGCCTTCAGCTCAAAATAATCCTGATGACAAAGTCATATTTTGGCATGGCATATTCTGATCTCTAGGTTAAGTAAGCATTACAAAGGGGGATAAAAAGCTAATGTATTCTATGAATTCTAAAGAAAAATATAACACTAATATAATGAAATAATATAAAAAGTGTAGTTTATACAAGCTAGAATGATTACTATTATGTAATTGCCACCTTCATCGAAAGACAAAATCCCCGAATTATAAGTGTCACTACAGCAATTATCCACCTTTAAAAGAGCATTTGACAACATTCCTAGTATCTGCCTTTCCTAGATTAAATGTATTTTTTAAATCACTGTCAGCTATCTTAATCTTTAGAAATTTCTAAACTTTTAGTACCATCATTTTCTCTAGGACAATTTTTAAATATTTTAATATCTTAAATTTGAGGTTTTCTTCATTTTCCTGAAATTATCAACTCAACCCCGAAATCCCCAGCATCCATTTTTCTTACTAATCACAATAGGCAATTAGGAAATCACCTTGGGCCTTTTTCTGAACAATTTCCTAGGTTTGTCTTTACAGGAAGAAAGAACAGTAAGTTCTAGGAAAACCCTAAGAAATATTTTGAATAAAACGCTTTATTTTGAAAAAGTGCAGAAATTCTATACAAGTTTCCCCAAAAGGAAGCTTTTAATAAACCAAAAAAGGCAAAAATATCCTTAGAAATAATTTGGATGAGGCTGATTTCCAAAGGGCTTAATTATGGAATCTATTTCACATTTTAATTTCAGAGCGTAATTCATATGACGTATAAAACACAAGGCTCAGCCTACCTCCTCAGACAAAATCTTCTCTCTGAAGGAACATAAGTTCATGTTTTTGCTGGCATTTTTAATGTGCAAAATACTTTAGTGTGGGTAATCTCCTCTGTCCTTAGACTTTCATTATAAACATTTAAAACTTCTAGGGGTCACCAATGGCTTGCACTTTCCCAATTATTGAAAAGAAATGTGCCAGGTTCCTGGTGGGTTGAGAAAATACGAGTAATTCATGGGTGATTTAAACAGCCGAAGAACTCCCAGAATTTAGCACACACGGGTGTTACTGAGTTGTATCTACAAGTTTTATGGGGAAGAGGATAGTCTTATTGCGGCCACGTGTTGGACTCCTGTTGACTCACTCTCAATCTCTAATCAGTAGAGACCCGGGTGTAGACGATCGGGATTTCTGGGGTGAGGGTCTCCTGATGATAAAACAAAGCCGACAGGTGGCACCTGCAAATCCCCGGAGAGGGACAGGCAGGCCGGCGCCCTCTCCCTCCCCGGAGCCCCACTCTGAACCCTCGGCGTCAGCTAAATCCAGACGCTGCCACTCAGCCCTGAAACTGACACGAAAGGTACAGGACTAGCTGCCGCACTTCCGCCACAGGCACGCGCGACTCGATTTCCTGGATTATTGACCCGCAGCCCGGCCCTGGTCCAGCAGGTCGTGGGCTCCCATCCCTGGCGAGGATGTTCACCCAGACTAAAGTGCAACTCTGCAGAGACCGCGTGGCTGCGAACCACCCGCCGGATTTACTTTCATATTTAACTAGGCACTACCCACAATGCATTTGTAAAAATGAAATGCAGAAAAACCTTGGTGATTAACATAATTCTTATAAACTCTCTTAAGATAGAGTATTTTTGTTTTCTTTTCATCCTGTTTAATCAGGAAGTTTTACACATTTTACTTTTTGTGATCATGGCACAGGCCTTGAAAAGTCTCCTTACCTAGAAAAGACTTCTTATAGGCACTATAAATAATAAGAGATTCAGAAGACAATGTAGTTGGTCCGAGTGTTGTGGGTTATTGTTAAGCTGATTTAACATTGTCTCCCCCCACAACCACACTTGACTAGCTTTGTCTTTTGCACTAAGAATAATAGTTGACACTGTTTACATAAATCAATCCAAATACTTGACAGCGTTTACATAAATTAGTCAAAATGAATATGAAAGTGACTTTTGGTTGACTAAAAGAAAGACAAAGCGTATCAGAGTAACTTTTAGTTGATTTAAATGAAAGACTTTCAAGGAAGCCTACTTGGTTATAAACTTTAGTAAGATTTTCCCAAGCAGCATTGAGGTATTAACCTTCAAAATGCCTGCGAAGAAAATTTACAGAAAGGAATAATTTTGTTTTAATTACCTTTGAATGTAATAAAGAATGTATTCGGTTTTTAGTAAACCTTATAATCAAGGTTAATTTTCTGTGTGTGTGTGTGTGTGTGTGTGTGTGTGTGTATGCAGATACACATAAATTTTTTATTTTATTTTCCCAGAGAGGGACTCTTGGTTCTGTCACCCAGAGCTGGAGAGCAATGGCGCAATCTCGGCTCACTGCAACCTCCGCCTCCTGGGTTCAAGCAATCCACTGGTCTCAGGCTCCCGACTAGCTGGGATTACAGGCGACCACACGCTAATTTTTGTATTTTTGGTAGAGACGAGGTTTCACCATGTTGGTCAGGTTGGTCTGAAACCACTGACCTCACGATCTGCCCGCCTCCCAAAGTGCTGGGATTACAGGCGTGAGCCAGCACGCCCAGCCTGTTAATTTTAAATTAAATAGCAATGTATGGGCTGGGTATGGTGGCTCACGCCTGTAATCCCAGAACTTTTGGAGGGCGAGTTGGGCACTTGACTCCAGGAGTTCGAGACCAGCCTGGGCAACATGGCTAAACTCTCAAAAATAAAAAATGATATTAAAAGTTTGTTGCTATAAATTCAGTAATTGTGTAGGTGCCTGTGAATGAGTAGATAATGTACATTTTTTGTATAAGCTTGTTCATTTGTTTCACATATAAAATATATAGGTTTTCAAATCTGAGAGCTAGAGGAAAATAAGAAAAACAAAAAAATTTTTAAAGAAGGTATAGGTTCACAGATTCAGATCAATATCCAATTTATAACCAGGTAAGAAAGGAGGCGTTCATCAGTATCACCTCCCTGGCAAGGCTTCCTGGCTGGTATTCATCCAGCCTTTCTGTCTGCAGTTGTCAGCCAGCGGTTGGTTAGAGTTGACACTCAGATTCAATCGGAAAAGTCCAACACACGGCCTTTCTTCATTAGCAAATAAACTTGGCTGCATTGTTGAAAAATATGCAGGTCTATTGTAAATT
>NW_016107619.1:2519155-2527158 GCF_001604975.1 Cebus imitator
CTTGAAAAAAAATGACAAAAGGGCACTATCATTACTAAATCTTGATAGAAGGAAAGGACATCATTTGTTACTAAGGACCATTCCCAGCTGAGGAGCATTCACAAGCTGTTGACAGCTTGCTGAAAACTGGCACCTTGTGTCTGCCAGTCTTCTTCTTTTTTTTTTTTTTGAGACGGAGTTTCTCTGTTGTTACCTAGACTGGAGTGCAGTGGCACGATCTCGGCTCACCGCAACCTCCGCCTCCTGGGTTCAAGCAATTCTCCTGCCTCAGCCTCCCGAGTAGCTGGGACTACAGGCGTGTGTCACCATGCCCAGCTAATTTTTGTATTTTTAGTAGAGACGGAGTTTCACCTTGTTGACCAGGATGGTCTCGATCTCTTGACCTCATGATCCACCCACCTCGGCCTCCCAAAGTGCTGGGATTATAGGCGTGAGCCACGGCGCCCGGCCCCGTCAGCCTTCTTGAACTGTTAATGCTTGAGTCCTGAATTTAAAAGCCTTGAGATACAAAGCCCCCACTGGTGGTCTATAAAGTAGAATACCGGAATCTTGTTCAATGTGCTAAACTCGATAGGCACTTCAATATCCATTTCAGGTGACAAAATAATCAGAAATGAGGTCCACTGTGAAGGAAGTGGACCAGAACTTAGCTTTCGCGTATGTAATTTCAACCTATGACTCATACCCAAGAGTGACAATGAGTAAGATCAGGTTTTAGTGTGAATTTTTTTTTTTTTTACAAAAAAATATATATATATCCGCTGGGTGGGTGGCTCACGCCTTTAATCCCAGCACTTTGGGAGGCCGAGGTGGGTGGATCATCTGAGGTCAGGAGTTTGAGACCAGCCTGGCCAACATGGTAAAACCCTGGTCTCTACTAAAAATACAAAAGTTAGCCAGGCGTGGTGGTGCATGCCTGTAATCCCAGATACTTGCAAGGCTGAGGCAGAAGAATGGCTTGAACCTGGGGGGAGGCGGTTGCAGTGAGCCAAGATGGCACCACTGCACTCCAGCCTAGGTGACAGAGTGAGACTCCATGTCAAAAAATATGTATATGTATATATGAAGAAACACATGTAATATATAAATATATATAACATGAAAAAATATATATATTATATATAAGGAAAAAAAGTAGCATCCTTACAGAACATGAAAAATGTAAAAGCAACCATAGAGAGAAAGAGATCTCATTGAAATGAATGTTATCAACCTTGACATTTCAGGGACTTATGCAAGGATCCGGCCTCCTGGCACTCATTTTTTGTGCCCTTGAGTGTAATTGTAATTTGTAATTCCCTCTCCTTGAGTGTAATCTGAACTTATTGACTCATTTCTAAGGAATAGAATAAGACGTAAGTAAAACGTCTCTCTTCTTTACTGGGAAAAGCCAGCTGCCATGTACCGAACAGCCCCATGCAGAGGCAAGGAGCTGTATGTGCAGTCAACAGCCAGGGAGGCCCTGAGCCTGTCAATAGCGCTGAGAGTCCTTGCAGCCGGATCTCTCCCCAGCTGAGCCTTATGATGCCCGCAACCCTGGACCACACCTTCATTTCAAGCCTGTGGGAGGCCCTAAGCCTGAGCACCCAGCTAACTGTGGCCAGATTCCTGACCCACAGCTAGTGTGAAGAAATCAAGGTTTGTTGTAAAGTGTTGGGTTTGTTCGTTACATAGCCATCAATAACTCATACGTGTACATTACCAAGAAGCGTTGCCACTGCTGACACATATCTGGAACTCTACTGTTTTGAAAGTCTCCTTCAGTTTGAAGTGTGACCCATGCAAGAAAATGGGCTGTATTATTTTACATCACTTCATTTCGGCCAAGACAGTGCTTCCCAGTGTGTTCTTATCATATTCAACAGCCTTGAATTTTTGGTGGACTTTGGACTGTTTTAAAAAGCATATCTACCTTCAAAAGAGGAAAATTTGCTGCCACAGAGATACCAAAAAGAGTATTCCACAGCTTCTGATGACAAACTCACTTGGTTTTATTTATGTATTATTTTATTTATCTTTGAGTTGGGATCTCGCTCTGTCACCCAGGCTGGAGTGCAGTGGCATGTGATCGTGGCTCACTGCAGCCTCAAACTCCTGGGCTCAAGTGATCCTCTCACCTCAGCCTTCCAAGTCACTGGGACTGCAGGCACGTACCACCATGACTGGCTGATTTTTAAAAAATATTTTTGAGACTGGCCACAGTGGCTTACACCTATAATCCCAGCACTTTGGGAGGTGAAGGCAGATGGATCACGAGGTCAGGAGTTCACGACCAGCCTGGCCAATATGACGAAACTCCATCCTACTAAAAATACAGAAATTAGCCAGGCGTGGTGGCGCATGCCTGTAGTCTCAGCTGCTTGGGAGGCTGAGGCAGAAGAATCACTTGAACCCAGGAGGCAGAGGTTTCGGTGAGCCAAAATCGCACCACTGTACTCCAGCCTGGGCAACAGAGTGAGAGTCCACCTCAAAAAAAAAAAAAAATTGTATCCATCTCTGAAGTATCTGGAGATAAAAAAGGAAAATAAAAATATTTTTGTGAGCAGGTGTGGTGGCTCACGCCTGTAATCCCAGCACTTTGGGAGGCCAAGGCGGGTGGATCATGAGGTCAGGAGTTTGAGACCAGTCTGGCCAACAAGGTAAAACCCTGTCTTTACTAAAAATACAAATATTAGCCGGGCATGGTGGCAAATGCCTGTAGTCCCAGCTACTCAGGACACTGAGGCAGGAAAATTGATTGAACACGGGAGGTGGAGGTTGCAGTGAGCTGAGATCACACCACTGCACTCCAGCCTGGGCGACAGAGCGAGACTCCATCTCAAAGATATATATGGATCTCAAAATTCTGCCCTCAAGTGATCCTCCTGCCTTGGGCTCCAAATTTTTGTTTTGCTTTGTCTTGAAACAAGGTCTCATTCTGTCGCCCAGGCTGGAGTGCAGTGATGCGATCTTGGCTCCCTGCACCTGAAACTTCTGTGTACAAGTGATCTTCCCACCTTAACCTCCAGAGTTTGGGACTACAGGCGCACACTGCCTGGTTAGCTTTGTCTCCCAAGATTTTGAATACATTTTCATCAATGGCTACATCCTTGGAATGATTCTTCCAAGTGATTATTTTGAAAGGGGTAAAAGAGTATTTACTTTTTTTTTTTTTTTTGAGATGCAGTTTCGCTCTTGTTACCCAGGCTGGAGTGCAATGGCGCGATCTTGGCTCACCACAGCCTCAGCCTCCTGAGTAGCCGGGATTACAGGCACGTGCCACCATGCCCAGCTCATTTTTTGTATTTTTAGTAGAGACGGGGTTTCACCATGTTGACCAGGATGGTCTCGATCTCTTGACCTCGTGATCCACCCGCCTCGGCCTCCCAAAGTGCTGGGATTACAGGCATGAGCCACAGCGCCTGGCCCAAAGAGTATTTACTTTGGATATTTAATGTACCAATTACTCAATGAATGCATTGTACTATGTTTATTTATTTAGCATCTTACAAACATATAACACTTCCTACTGATGATAACTCTATGTGGTAGGTGCCATTATCCTTGTTTTATAGCTGAGGAAACTGAGGTAGAGAGAGGAGTGGCCCACGGGCACACATCAAGTAGCACAAGAGGATTCTAATCCAGGCAGTCTGGCTTCTGGGACTTCGCACTTTGCTACAGAATGAACTTGCTTCTGTGTTTGTTCACTTTGTTTTCTAGTTATATATCTCATACAATAATAAGTTCAAGACAGTAACAAAACAGTTCCTTAATATTCACTGTAATAAAATTTCACCTCTACTCAGATAATATTTCAAATGGATGGGTTTGGAAAAAGGGTGAAATGTGACATTGATATTGTTTGTTTATACATTCTCCTGTAAGAGAAGGAAAAATTAATCAGAGCAGCAACTGTTTTTGGCCAAATCTAGAAAAGGTACAACCTCAAAGGAGCAAATTAAGATTTTGGTATTCGTGTAAAGCCTGACTTTTTTTTAGTTAGTAATATATCAGACTTTGACTAGAATTTTCCAGTCTTTCAGCTAATCTGCTGCTGCTGTGCCCAAGGGCAATATGATCAGAGCTCATGCCAGATTTGAAGGCTTGCTTTTCTGAGAAGAGGCCCTTATGGTAGCCACCACCTTTGTTACCCTGCCAGAGACCTCAGAAGAACTACTGAGTTATTTTAGAGGGTTCCTTGACTGCTAAGCTTCCCCGTCTGACTTTCTTCTTCTGCTTGTGAGGTTGTTCAGCTGAGCCTACCCCTTCTGGCTCTAACCAATAGGCAGGTCCTTGCTGTTGTGCGGTTTCATGGGACTGGATCCCTCCCTTGGGTCTGCTCCTCTGTTCTGGAAACTGCAAAGGAGCCTTGTTTATTCCTTTTTTGTATATTGCCATTTAGCATATCCTTTGTTGTTTCCTAATAATTTGCAAATGTGTCTTATATCCCCAAGTAGATAATAACTTCTTTAGTGGTGGGTATGCAATTGTATTTGTTTCATTCACCTCAATGTCTTGCACATAGGAGATGCTTGTTTTAAAAACAAGGACCCAGGCCAGGGTGGTGGCTCATGCCTGTAATCCTAGCACTTTGGGCAGCCGAGGTGGGAGGATCACCTGAGGTCAGGAGTTCAAGACCAAACTGGCCAACATGGTGAAGCCCCATTTCTACTAAAAACACAAAAATTAGCTGGGTGTGGTGGTGGGTGCCTGTAGTCCCAGCTACTAGGGAGGCTGAAGCAGGAGAATCATTTGCACCTGGGAGTTTACAGTGACCCCCCAAAATTGCACCACTGCACTCCAGCCTGGGCAACAGAGTGAGACTCCATCTCAAAAAAAAAAAGCAAGGACATAGGCCTAGGCGGATGGATCACCTGAAGTCAGGAGTTTGAGACCAGCCAGACCAAGATGGTGAAATCCCATCTCTACTAAAAACATAAATTAGCTGGACATGGTGGCATGTACCTGTAGTCTCAGCTACTCGATAGGTGGAGGTTGCAGTAAGCCAAGATCACACCACTGCACTCCAGCCTGGGTGACAGAGCTAGACTCCATCTCAAAAAATAAAAATAAAAATAAATTTTAAAATACATAAAATTAGGCTGGGTGTGGAGGCTCATGCCTATAATCCCAGCACTTTGGGAGGCCAAGGTGGGTGAATCACTTGAAGTCAGGAGTTCAAGACCAGCCTGGTCAACATGGTAAAACCCTCTCTCTACTAAAAATATAAAAAATTAGCCAGGTGTGGTGGTGCATATCTGTAATCCCAGCTACTTGGGAGGCTGAGGCAGAAGAGTCACTTGAAGCTGGGAGGCAGAGGTTGCAGTCAGCTGAGATCGTGCCACTGCACTTCAGCCTGGGTAACAGAGCAAGATTCCATCTCAAAACAAAACAAAACCATAAAAAATAAAAATAAAATACAATAAATAAAAACAAAGACCCCTGTTATCAGCTTTAAGCAGCATCTAGGTTGACTTCAGGAATCACATGAACACCAGAAGATGCTCCATCTCTTTACCTTCGAGTTGCTGTACCCAACCTTTTAAAGATTCCAAACTGCTAGGAATTTTGATGAAACTCACCAGGACTGAGGATTGGTAGTGACCTTGACCATTTTGATGAGTTCTCAAACTACTAGTTATTGAACACTATGATTAAAAAAAGTGACTATCTGATTTTGTATCTATACATTTGTGTGTTATTTAACAATATAAATAATTGTACCCAGGGACTTGTTTGATTCAAATGCACATGTTTTAATCCCTAAGAATCTATATTCAAAAAGGATTCCAGGTATCCAGGTCCTCACACTTGGGTTCTCCACCCCTTTCTATCCTTTACATGGAAGCAAAACACCAGTCACTTTCACAAGAAGATCGTCAATAAATATTTACTGTCCACCGCCATTGGCAAGCACTCTGGCAAGGAATACAGAAGAGAAACAACCTCTGTCCTCAAGTAGCCTAGCAAATAATGTGATTTTCCTGCCACTGTGCTTCTCTTTAAAGAACCACAAAGTAACACCAAGATATGCTGTAAAATCACATTGAAAAAAATGTTTTCTTCAAAACAACATACAGAAGGTAGGATAAAATTGGGAATTAAGGAATTTTAAAATATCTTTTTAATGTAGCATTTTATGGTGTATAATAAATATATAATCTTTTCTTTTTTTCTTTTTCTTTTTAAGAGCTGGAGTTGGCAGGGCGCAGTGGCTCACACCTGTAATCCCAGCACTTTAGGAGGCCCCAGCGGGTAGATCACAAGGTCAGAAGTTCAAGACCAGCCTGGCCAAGATGGTGAAATCCCGTTTCTACTAAAAATAACAAAAATTAGCTGGGCACGGTGGCAGGCGTCTGTAATCCCACCTACTCGGGAGGCTGAGGCAGGAGAATCGCTTGAACCTGGGCAGCAGAGGTTGCGGTGAGCCAAGATCGTGCCACTGCACTCCAGCCTGGGCAATAGAGTATGACTCTATCTCAAAAAAAAAAAAAAAAGAAAAAAAGAGCTGGAGTCTCTCTATGTTGACCAGCCTTGTCTCAAACTCCTAGCCTCAAGCGATCCTTCCATCTCAGACTCCCAAAGTGCTGGAATTACAGATGTGAGCCACTGTGGCAAGCCTATAATATGTATATTATTATTATTTTGAGATGGAGTTGCTATGTCACCCTGGCTGGAGTACAGTGGCGCAATCTCAGCTCACTTCACCTTCACCTACTGAGTTCAAGTGATTCTCCTGCCCCAGCCTCCCGAGTAGCTGAGATTACGCCCTCCTCAGCTCCCGAAGTGCTGGGGTCATAGGCCTGAGCCACCGTGCCCAGCCAAGAATGTTTCTAAGCAAAGAACATTCACAATTTTTGGCTGTCAGTTGCTGATAGGAAATCCATGCCACTGGCCTATGCTGGTCTCAGGCTCTGCAGGATGCGCTCATCATTGGCAGGCTGGTTCGAAGAAGACTGGAGGAGGTGAGGAGGATAGAGGGGCTCCTGTAGCAGGAGCCATGGTCTCTGTAAGGCCACAAGTAGTCACTTCACCAAGTGGTAGAGAGCTGATCTGGCAACATTCCTGCTTTAGCGTTTCTCTCCTTGGAACGATGTGTCATAGCCATTTCCCTCCTCCAGGAGAGTAAGAAACAGAACAACCCAGGGAGGGGTGAGGCCACGTGCCTGAGGCTTCCTGTGCACAGCAGGAAGATTCAATGGAGACTCTTTTTTTTAATTTGTAACTTTTGTGGGTGCATAAATTACTGTATACTCTGTGTATATATTTATGTGGTACATTTTTTTTTTTTTTTTTGAGACAGAGTTTCACTCTTGTTGTCCAGGCTGGAGTGCAGGGGCATGATCTTGGCTCACTGCAATCTCTGCCTCTTGGGTTCAAGCAATTCTTCTGCCTCAGCCTCTGAGTAGCTGGGATTACGGGCGCCTAGCACTACACCTGGCTAATTTTTTGTATTTTTAGTAGAGAAAGGTTTTGCCATGTTGACCAGGCTGGTCTTGAACTCCTGACATCAGATGATCTGCCTGCCTCATCCTCCCAAAGTGTTGGGATTACAGGCGTGAGCCACTGTGCCCGGCTGATTGTCTTGTTACAGGCATACACTGCATAATAATGACACCAGAGTAAACAGGGTATCCACCACCTCAAACATTTATCCTTTATGTTACAAACAAACCAATTATACTTTTAGTTTTTTTTGAGACAGAGTCTCGCTCTGTCACCCTCACTGGAGTGCCGTGGCACCTGGATAATTTTTTTTGTATTTTTAGTAGAGACGGGTTTTTGCTGTGTTGATCAGGCTGGTCTCGAACTCCTAATGCCAGTGATCTGCCTGCCTTGGCCTCCCAAAGTGTTGGGATTACAAGTATGAGCTACTGTGCCCAGCCGAGATATCTTGTTACAGGCATACACAGCATAATAATTACACCAGGGTAAACAGGGTATCTACCACCTCAAACATTTATCCTGTATGTTACAAACAAGCCAATTATACTTTTAGTTATTTTCTTTTCTTTTCTTTT
>NW_016107619.1:2527228-2535642 GCF_001604975.1 Cebus imitator
TTTTTGAGACAGAGTCTTGCTCTGTTGCCCAGCCTGGAGTGCAGTGGCGCCTGGCTAATCTTTTTTGTATTTTCAGTAGAGACGAGGTTTTACCATGGTAGCCAGGATGGTCTTGATCTCCTAACCTTGTGATACACCCACCTTGGCTTCCCAAAGTGCTGGGATTACAGGCATGAGCCACCGCACCCAGCCACTTTTAGTTGGAGGAAGGGGATGGTGGGGTTGGGGGTTGCAGGACTTCAGACTTTACCTGACAACCCTGCTGTGCAGTCAAATACTAGATCTTACTCTTCGCATCTATATTTTGTACCCATTAAACACCCCCCACTTCCTCCCACCTCATGGATAGTCTTTTTTTTTCTTTTTTTGAGACAGAGTCTTGCTCTGTTGGCAGGCTGGAGTGCAGTGGCAGTCTCGGCTCACTGCAACCTCCGCCTTCCCAGGTTCAAGCTATTCTCCTGCCTCAGCCTGAGTAGCTGGGGTTAGAGGTACGCGCCACCACGTCCAGCTAATTTTTGTAGTTTTAGTAGAGACGGGGTTTCACCATGTTGGTCAGGCTGGTCTCTAACTCCTGACCTTGTGATCTGCCTGCCTGGGCCTCCCAAAGTGCTGGGATTACAGGCATGAGCCACCGCACCCAGCGGGATATTCTTGACTAAATGAGAAATACATTTCATAGATGCTGTGAGGATTCAGTGACTTAACAGGTGTCTTGGTCCAACTTATTACACACACACACACACACACACACACACACACACACACACACACACACACACACAGAGAGAGAGAGAGAGAGAGAGAGAGAGAGAGAGAGAACAAACTCACTGACAGCCTTCAAACAAGGTACTTTTCCAGCAAGCTTTGAAGAGTAACAGAGAAAGAAATACTGTACGTGTTGTAGCCAAGCCAAGAGTTGAAAGAGTGGGCGCGGTGATGGGCGTCAACTTCTAACCCGCCGGCCCCACGTGTGTCCCCTCTCCAGGCTCACGTGGGCCCGTGAGGGACGCTTATTCCGCTCTACAGAGGAGAAAAATGAGACCCAGAGAGGAGAACTGGCTCATGCACAGTGAGCAATGGCAGCGCAGGGACCAAAACCAGCCCCTGGAAGCCAGGCGCGGCCCTTCCCCTCCTGTGGCCCTCCCGCCGCTGCTGCCCGCAAGCTGGGAGCCAGACCAGAGGAGCTGGTGCGTCGGAGGCCTGAAGCAGCAGGTCTGAGCAGAAAGAGAGAGACAAGTACAGAAGAGAAAGAAAGAAGATTTTAAAAAAGGAAAGAAGTCCCTGCCGGGTCAACCTGCCAAAACCAAAGCACACAAAGCCCTCTTGTTGCAGGGATCGGTGCGGCCGCCCTGCAGAACGCCAGAGGGCCGTGGGGAGCGAGGTGGGCACAGCCTATCCCCTCCCTCCGGCCTGAGCCAAAGCCCAGACAGAAAGGCCGCCTGTTCCCCTGTGGTTTATGGCCTTGTGCTCCCCGCCTGCCGCCTTCTTCACCTGGGCCCCTGCGGGCGCCTGGGGCTGCTTCCGCAGCTGCAGGCAGGCTCCAGGGGGAGCCTCTGGGAAGGGAACCCCACGTGCTCATCTTCCTGGAGAAGGGGGTGGTTTAAGTCCACAGACTGTGCCAGGCCCTTCCCAGCATCGGGACACGGCCATTTCCCATCACCCACCCTGGGCACAAGGCTGCTCTTCTGGTTCTACATCCCAGGCTGATGGCCCTGGTGCCCCCTGCCTTAGCATCCTTGCCTGTGAATAACAAGTGCCATCTTCCAAAGCCAAGTTGTGCCAAGAGGAGGGTTCACTAACTTGGAAGGAACACTGGGAAAGTGTTTAAGTCCATTTCCCCCTTTTCCAGTTGGAAAACCACGTTAAGAATCCCTGAGTCCAACTTTGCAGAACAGACGTTCGAGGCCCGCGATGCTCTGGGTGCTTAGATGAAGCCCCTCTTCAGGTTCCTTTGCAGTTTGGAAATTTCATTCCAATCAGATGTAGGTGTTTACATAACGTTATGTACGCTCTATGGGAATGTGTCCATTCTGCTGCTTTTATTCTAACTGGCTGAGTTGGCTGCAGTGGGGGAATTGAAATTTCTTATCGTGACACAAATCGCACCACAACACAATCTCGTATTAGAGTACACACACACACACACACACACACACACACACACAAAGCAGACACTATTCCAAACATCAAACTTTTAATTTTCAGGGGTTTTGTTTGTTTTGAGATGGAGTCTCATTCTTGTCGCCCAGGCTAGAGTGCAGTGGCTCAATCTCTGCTCATTGCAAGATCCACCTCCCAGGTTCAAGCAATTCCCTGCCTCAACCTCCCGAGTAGCTGGGATTACAGGCGCCCATCACTGTGCCAGGCTAATTTTTGTATTTTTAGTAGAGATGGGTTTTTGCCATGTTGGCCAGGCTGGTCTCAAACTCCTGACCTCAGGTGATCCACTCACCTTGGCCTCCCAAAGTGCTGGGAACTGCGCCCAGCCTGGATTTTCAGGGTTTTTTTGCTCTTATTCCCATATAATTCTACCACAGTTTCAAGCACAGTATGGTCTTGTTTTTTGTTTTCTCACTGACCTTTACATGTAAGAATGTTCCTTTGTGCTACTCTTAATCCTCAATTGTAAATCTGCATAACTTTCCATATCTCAAATAGCTAGGTAAAAATACACTTTGGCCGGGCGCAGTGCCTCACACCTGTAATCCCAGCACTTTGGGAGGCTGAGGCGAGCGAATCACTAGGTCAGGAGTTCAAGACCAGACTGGCCAACATGGTGAAACCCCGTTTCTACTAAAAAATACAAAAATTAGCTGGGCATGGTGGCTCGTGCCTGTAATCCCAGCTACTTGGAAATTTCATTCCAATCAGATGTAGGTGTTTACGTAACGTTATGTACCCTCTATGGGAATGTGTCCATTCTGTTGCTTTTATTCTAACTGGCTGAGTTGGCTGCAATGAGGGAATTGAGATTTCTTATCATGACACGAATCATACCACAACACAATCTCGTATTGAAATATATACACACACACAAAAAGCAGACACTATCCCAAACATCAAACTTCTGAGGTAGGAGAATCGCTTGAACCAGGACCAGGGAGGCGGAGCTTGCAGCGAGCCAAGACTGCATCACTGCACTCCAGCCTGGGCTACAGAGCGAGACTCCATCTCAACAACAACAACAAAAAACTTCATATATTTCCTATTGTTGGATATTTAATCTGGGGGACTATGGATTTCAATGAATGGGGTGAGGGGTAATTTTGGAGGCAGTGGCACTGCTTCCTAAGGGGTAGAGAAAAGGGTGAAAGGGCCGGCCCCAGTGGCTCATGCCTATAATCCTAGTAATTTGGGAGGCTGAGGTGGGCGGATCACTTGAGGTCAGGAGTTTGAGATCAGCCTGGCCAACATGATGAAACCCTGTCTCTACCAAAAATACAAATTAGCCAGGTGTGGTGGCCAGTGCCTGTAATCCCAGCTACTTGGGAGACTGAGACAGGAGAATTACTGGAATCTGGGAGGCGGAGGTTGCAGTGAGCTGAGATTGCACCACTGCATTCCAGCCTGGGAGGTTCTGACTCAAAAAAAAAAAAAAAAAAAAACCAAAAAGGAGGAAAGGATGAAAGATGATTAACTTGTGGTATTTTGCAGTTAGCCATACCAGACTTTTTTAAAATCGTGTGTGTGTGTGTGTGAGACAGATCTTGCTCTGGCAGCCAGGCTGGAGTGCACAGGTGCAATCACAGCTTACTGCAGCCTTGATCTCCCTGGGCTCAGGTGATTCTCCCACTTCAGCCTCTGGAGTAGCTGGGACCCCAGGCACACACCACCAGGCCTCGCTAATTTTTAAATTTTTTATAGAGATGGGATCTTGCTATATTGCCCAGGCTGGTACACCAGATTTTCTTTACTTGGGGTTATGGTCAGGTTTGGGGGGGTTCATGAACCACACCCTAAAACCACACACAAGACATCTGTACAAATGTGAAAGTGTGTGCATTTGTACATATAGATGTAAAACTTTCCTCAGAATCCCAAAGAGTTGAATGATTTTTTTTAAGTTTGTGATGTTTTATTTGTTGTTTTAAACTTTTTAGGTTCGGGGGTACATGTGAAGGTTTGTTACATAGATGAGCTCACGTCACAGGGCCTTGTGGTACAGATTATTTCAACACCCAGGTAATAAGCCCAGTATCTAATAGCTCCCTTTTCTGCTCCGCCCTCCTCCCCCACTCCGCCCTCAAGTAGACCCAGTGTCTGCTGTTCCCTTCTTTGTGTTCCTGAGCTCTCATAATTTAGCTCCCACTTATAAGTGAGAGGACCCGGCATGTGCTTTTCTGTTCCTGTGTGAGTTTGTTAAGGATAATAGACTCCAGCTCCATTCGTGTTCCTGCAAAAGACATGATCTCGTTCTTTTTTATGGCTGTGAGTTTGACGATTTTTAAAATACTTTTAAAACTACTGGTTTTGAGAGAAAAATGTCAAAGGGCCAAGCCCCTATAGTTGCTATGCTACAAGATGGGAGCTTTTGGGACTCTCATGCTGGCGTGTGCCCTGGGGCCGCTTCTTGAGAGACAGGAAAGCTCAGACAGCTTTAGGGAACCCGGGTAGGGTTTGACTGAGGCTGTAGAAAGATGTGGTGTGAAGTAAAGAGGGAAGGCAGGGAATCTAGGCTGCTTAAAGATGCATCATTTAGAATCACAACCTTGATGAACAAGACCGCTGCCTTCTGGGCACCTGGGCGCTCTGAGTCCCAGCTACTCAGGAGGTTGAGGTAGGAGAAAATCGCTTGAACCTGGAAGGGAGAGGTTGCAGTGAGCTAAGATCATACCACTGTACTCCAGCCTGGGCCACAGAGAGAGACTCCGTCTCAAAAAAATAAAAATAAAAATAAAGCCACGCACAGTAGCTCATGCCTATAATCCCAGCACTTTGGGAGGCTGAGGCAGGCAGATCACTTGAGGTCAGGAGTTCAAGACCAGCCTGACCAACATGGTGAAAACCCTGTGTCTACTAAAAATACAAGAATTAGCCAGGCATGGTGGCGGGCGCCTATAATCCCCGCTACTTGGAAGGCTGAGGCAGGAGAATTGCTTGAACCCAGGGGCCAGAGGCTGCAGTGGGCTGTGATTGCACCACTGCACTCCAGGCTGGGCAACAGAGTGAAACACTGCCTCAAACAAACAAACAAAACAAAAACACTCCCTTCCTTAGTTCACCTGGAGCCTTGGTCGCCTCCTGGATTACTCAGGTGGACACAGGTGACTCTTTTCCCCTGCTGTCCTGAGCTCTGAGGGCCTGGGATGGGCCTGCCTATGTTCTCCAAGCCCCGTGCAGCTGTGTCCCCTGTGGCGACCCGACCCGGTGGTACCTCCCAGAACCCTGTGACCGCCTTTTGTTCAGAAAACAGAATTTCTCTGTCCTGTCCTCCTTTCATCTGCCCCAAGGCAGGATTCTAATCTTCCCTTTCCTTTCTCCTTTTTTTTTTCTGGTGCTTTTTTTCATTTGCTCCCTCCCATTCCCTCACCTTTCTTATTATGGATCATAAGACTCATTTCAGACTGAGGAAGGAAGGCTGGCATCAGGAAGTTTCCACAAAAACCCCAGAGGGCCGGACGCAGAGGCTCACACCTGTAATCCCAACACTTTGGGAGGCCAAGGCGGGTGGATCGCTTGAGATCAGGAGTTCAAGACCAGCCTGGGCAGCATGGCAAAATCCCGTCTCTACTAAAAACACAAAAATCAGCTGGGCATGATGGTCGCGAGTATCTGGGACTACAGGCATGCACCAGGCTGGTCTTGAACTCCTGGGCTCAAGTGATCCTCCCACCTGGGCCCCCCAAGGTGCTGGGATTACAAGTGTGAGCCACTGTGCCTGTGCTTTTTAGGAGAAACAGGTTTATATCCCACGCACAGGGGTTTGTAAAGGGAGATATGTTGGAGAGCTGCTTAGCAGAGCTGACAGATTCCCCTAAAATAATCATTTCCCTCCCCTTCCTTGCCAACAGGGGCTCTAGTTAGAATCAGTATGGATGGGAGAGACAGCGGCATGGACAGAAGCGTCTGGGCCAGAGAGAGTCACTCACTGGGGAACTATAAGCAATTCTGGGGTCTGGCTGGAGGCAGGCTGCAGAGATGAGCCTGTGGAAGACAGGAGCCAGAGAAACGAGGGAATTCAAACGTCTTTTCAAAGCAGCAAGGAGCCATGGAATGTTTTCCAGCATGTTTGAAAGAAAAGTACGAGTTAACATATGCAGAGTATTCACCTATGACCCCTATGGCCAAATGGCCCAAATTCCTAAAAAAAATTATGGCTTTTTCCCGGGTAGACCAAAGCAAGTCTGTGAGGTCTTTGCATTCATTTCCTTTCTGTCTGCACCTAGGTTCTCAGCAGCACTCAGCTCCAACCCCGAGGCCTCTCCTGGATGCACAGCTAGGATTTTGAGCTCAGCATCTGTTCAACCCCTCACTGAACCTGTTCTCCACCTCGGCCACTTGAGACGCTTAGTGAAATCCAAGGATCACTTTAATGGTTATTCACACAATATTTCTTTTAAATAAATGTGTTTTAATTAGTTATTTTTCATTTCTTTTCTTCACCCCTGGGTAGCAATTTTTTATTTTTTATCCTTATGAAGTATAATTTGTATACAATAAAATGTATCCATTTTAATTATTCAGTTCAATGACTTTTGGCAAATGTATATGCACATGAAACCACAATCAAGAACTTTTTTGGCCAGGCACGGTGGCTCATACCTGTAATCCCAGAACTTTGGGAGGCTGAAGTGGGTGGATCACCTGAGGTCAGGTGTTTGAGACCAGCCTGGCCAATATGGTGAAACCCTGTCTCTACTAAAAATTACAAAAATTAGCCAGGCATGGTGGTCCCCACCTGTAATTCCAGCTACTTGGGAGGCTGAGGCTCGAGAATCGCTTGAACCTGGGAGGTGAAGGTTGCAGTGAGTCGAGATTGCACCACTGCATTCCAGCCTGGGAGACAGAGCAAGACTCTGTCCCCCCCAAAAAAAGGGCAGCTTAACAAATGGGAGGTGTTAAAAACATATTATCAAACTAGGATTGTTCTTCCTTGAAGAACTTTACTAACTTTGCATCCAGTGCCACCCAAACTTCCTCACACCCCACCAGTGATCCACCCAGCCATCTCTCACACTTTCTACACTCTTTCTAATGGCTTGGAATCTGCTGAGCTGTGTGTCCCAGGAAAGCCAGTAGCAGTGGCTTAAACCCATGCAGATTTAGTGTCCTCATGCTGCACAAAGTATGGAGGTGGGCCGTGTCCAGAACTGAAGCAATGCCCCACCTGTCACCACAGCGTAAAAACTTTTTCTCGTAGGCCATCCTGAGTGAGGGCTTCTGAACTCGTGGTCTCAGGTCAGCTTTCCAGCCCCAGGCCCCAGACCTCATTCCAGGGCACAGGAAGGAATGCAAGTGTGTCTTCTTTCTCTTCTCTTTGCTCCTAATTTTGTCAGTCTCATTTTAAAAGGGGTCCAAAAGGAATGAGAAAATCGCTGGTGGGCAGCCTACCGTGTTAAACAGAAGTTGATTATTCATGTTTTAAGAAGAGATGTATGAGGCTACGACAGCCTTCCTTCAGATGAATGAAAGAAATTGACAAACAGAGAGGCCGGCCAGCCCTCCAGGAAATCCCTGCTAGTCTGCTTTGGAAAAGTGTCCTAATTACTGCCTCAGCAATCACCAAGTTGAGGGTAGGGACTATGTCTTCCCTGTATTCTTCCCTCTCTCTCTGGAAGCCTCAGCTCTTCTCATCTCCAGGTCCCAGAACCATTATAATTCTCATTCCAATTACTGTAAAACATTTCCTGGGATTAGCTAAACTCATACATATGAAGGTGGGGAATGTTATGCCTTAGAAAGTTACATTTCTGGCCAGGTGCGGTAGCTTATGCCTATAATCTCAGCACTTTGGGAGGCTGAGGCAGGTGGATCATTTGAGGTCAGGAGTTTGAGACCAGCCTGGCTAACACGGTGAAATCCCATCTCTTCCAAAAATACAAAAATTAGCCAAGCATGATGACAGGCACCTGTAGTCCCCGCTACTTGGGAGGCTGAGGCAGGAGAATCACTTGAACTCGGAAGGCGGAGGTTGCAGCGAGCCGAGATCAAGCCACTGCACTCCAGTCTGGGCAACAGGGCAAGGCTCCATCCCCCCAACCCCCTAAAAAAAAAAAAGAAAGTGACATTTCCTAAGCATTCAAGTTAATCATAATCTTGAACATAGATTTTCTTCTGTCTGTTGAAATCTTCCATTTATTATTAAAATTAATGGCAAAAACCACAATTACTTTTGCACCAACCTAATACTTTAACATCTGGTATTTTAAAATATGAATGACTTAAAATAGGAAAATTGAGATTTGATAGGCAAA
>NW_016107619.1:2535778-2544414 GCF_001604975.1 Cebus imitator
ATGCCCAGCTAATTTTTTGTAGTTTTAGTAGAGACGGGGTTTCACCGTGTTGACCAGGATGGTCTCGATCTCTTGACCTCGTGATCCACCCGCCTCGGCCTCCCAAAGTACTGGGATTACAGGCGTGAGCCACCACGCCCGGCCAATAATTAAGCTTTATTGATCACTTTCTAATCCTTTTCATTCCTTTTTTTCTGGTTAATGTGGGATTTCTTACTAAACTTGGTGAGAGTGCTAATCACTGAGTGGGCTTTGCCTTCCTATGATACAACCATTGGCCAAAGGCTGTTTTCAGCATTATGGCAACTCCTATATGTCAGCAGCAACCTGTCTGAAAGGTGAGGGATATGATCCTATTAAACCTGGCATACCCATGTGATTTATAGGAACTATTAAGGAATATGATGAAAAGTCCCAGAAAACAGCCAGTGTGAACACAGTGTGCTCGTGGGTGAGGAGTTCTCTGCGCCAAGCTCCGTGTGAAAGTGGATGGAAAGCGCATCCTCCGGGCACTGCTGCCATCTGCTGCTGCCTTGCTTCAGGAAGGCATTTTGCAGATCACAGGCAGGGAGACGACCAAAAAAACCAAAGCTCATTTTGTTGGCATTAAATGTTTAACATTTCTATTGCTGAGCATTTGACACAAATATGTTCGTTTGCTTTTCTGTGATTCATGAATGTCTTCAGGTATTTTCGAAGGACAAGAGGCTTCCATTTGGTGATTTACTTCTATTTCCCATCATGCAACTACATTTATTTTGAATAACAGTTTGCATTAAGTTATTTAAAATTAAAGGAAAAAAATCAGACAATATACAGCTTTTTGCAGTATTATTTTGTAAGGATCACATAACATCAGACTTTTTGGAAAATTCTTAAAATAACTCATCCTAACTTATTTAGAGTAGCCATTTCAGAGATTTATATAATGAAAGTGAAAGCAGTCACTCCGGCTGGTCCGATGGTAGTGGGTTATCAGAACTTATTAACATTAGTGTCACTAAAGTTGGTATACAACCCCCCACTGCTAAATTTGACTGGCTTTTTACCATTTGATTTTGTATTTCAATTAAAGAAGCTAACTTTACGAAATATTCATGTTGGGGAAAAAGCATTCTTATATGAATGTCCCCTTCTTTTTTTTTTAGGGTCCCACACTCTGTTGTCCAGGCTGGAGTACAGTGGCACAATCATAGCTCACTGCAGCCTTAAACTCCTGGCTCCAGCAATCCTCCCACCTTAGCCTCCTGAGTAGCTGGGACTACAGACACATGCCACCACGCTTAGTAACTTTTTTTCCTTTTTTAGAGAAAGAATCTCACTATGTTACCCAGGCTGGTCTCCAACTCCTTGGGCTCAAGTGATCGTCCTGCCTTGGCCTCCCAAAGTGCTGGCATTATAGGCGTTAGCCACTATGCCCAGCCTGAATGTACTTTTTTTTTTTTCTGAGCCAGAGTCTTGCTCTGTCACCCAGGCTGGAGTGCAATGGCACAATCTCAGCTCACTGCAATCTCTGCCTCCGGGTTCAAGCAATTCTCCTGCCTTAGCCTCCTGAGTAGCTGGGATTATGTCACCACCATGCTCAGCTAATTTTTGTATTTTTAGTAGAGATGGGGTTTCACCATGTTGGCCAGGCTGGTCTTGAACTCTCGACCTTGTGATCCGCTCACCTCAGCCTCCCAAAGTGCTGGGATTACAGGCATAAGCCACTGCTCTCGGCACCTGGTGACAGAGCAAGACTCTGTCTCAAAAATAAATAAAATAAAATAAAAATAAAAAATAAGTGGATCATCTAGGCAGCCTTCCACCTGCCTCCCAACGCCTTTGTCTGAACAGCGTGGCTCAGTTGCCTGCACCTAGCTGCAGCTGCCCGGTGCGCCGCAGAACAGAAGAGTCAGGAGTTCGTGATGAGGGAAATGGTGCCGCAGCAGCCCAGGCTGTCTCCTCTGCATGGCCCGGTAGCAACAAATATCTGTGTTAGCTGGTTATCAAATGCCATGGTCTCCAGGGCCCCAATGGAAATTGATCCTTCAAGGAGACCCCTGTTTCCAGGGCCCACCTCTCCCATTTCCCCTACCCCATCTCTGAGTACCCTAACCAGTGCCCTGGCAAAAAACACCCCACTGTCCCCCAGGACAGAGCCCCTGTGCTGTCTCTATCTACCACCTCGTGCCTCGAATTTTCTTTATCCATCTGCTTTTCTAGTTCCCCAACTAGACAGCAAATATGTTGCCTGAGGTTTTTTTAGATGGAGTCTTGCTCTGTCGCCCAGGCTGGAGTGCAGTGGTGCAATCTCGGCTCACTACAACCTCTGCCTTCTGGGTTCAAGTGATTCTCCTGCCTCAGCCTCCCGAGTAGATGGGATTACAGGCACGCACCACATGCCTGGATACAGTTTTTTGTACTTTTATTAGAGACGGAGTTTCGCCATGTTGGTCAGGCTGTTTTCGACCTCCTGACCTCAGGTGATCCCCCCGCCTCAGCCTCCCAAAGTGCTGGATTACAGATGTGAGCCACTGCGCCCGGCCAGCCCAAGTTCTTTACACCTACGCATTCCCTGTGCCTGGAATGCAAACTGCCTCTTCCTAGGTTCCCGGTGTTTTGAGAGTGAATGAACACTTGAGTCAAAAAACATTTAATATAATTTGCTGACTGTAATATACAAATGTTTCGACAGCTTGGTCCAGAGGTTACTTTATTCCCGATCAATGGGTCAAGCCAGCAGGCCCCTCTGCGAGCTGGGGTAAGTGGCAGGTGGCAGTGAATGATGAGGTTATGGGACGGGGCGGAAAGACAAACAGAATGAACCGGCATCGCTGAAGACAGATCTCTAAGACATCAGGGCTTGAGCTCTCCCTTGGCTCAGGCTGTGGTGACCAGACGTACGTTGATAAGGCGCTTCTCCTGACTGCATTCCAGGCACATGCAGCTCAGAAGCACCTTCAGGAGTCTTCCCAGCCTCTGGAAGTGAAGGGCAGTCCTGGCACCGTGTCCTCTCAGCCCAGAGCCTCAGTCAGGGCCGTTGTCCAAATACGAGGAGGTCCTGTCTGCCCGTTCTGCCTTTGCACAGAAGGGTTAATTCGACAGCCCTCACATCTATTCACAATCCTTGCTCCACTTTATCACCAGAATAAAAACCACTCCAATCCAAAATAGACAGTGTTTGTGTGTGTTTCAATTTGCTGCTCTACCCATTCCGTTTGGTGGAGTCTCTCCAAGAAACTTCTCAATTAAGCTTTCGTTGACATTGTTTCAGCATCAGAGTTATTTTTTTCCTTTCCTTCTTTGCTTCCATCTCTGAGGAATGGAATGATCAACTTCCCTGATGCACCAAAGAGTTAACAACAAAGGTTTCCTGGAAAAGGGAGAAAAGCCGCCACAGAAAGCTGGATTCCTGGCGGCCTGGGCCTGAGGGGCAGCATTGCCTTGCACTGGTGGTGAGGGAGCCTCCAGAATGGCTGAGGGTGTGGACCCTGAACCTTGATGCCTCGGTCACACTTCTCAATGCTCCCAGGAGCTGGCTCCAGGGGTGGGGATCACCCCAGCAGCTGGTGTAGCTGAATCATGATCACCACTGTTTCTTGTAAAAAAGATCCTGAGGCAGTCAGAAGCTCCAAGAACATTTGACTGTCCAAGAAAATGTAGACCCCAAAAGGGGAAGGATTCTGTTTACGGAAAGAACTGAGGCGGCTCTCTCACCATCCTTCACCAAACAGGAATGCCTGGGAGGAGCCAGGGATGCCAGCTCATTGTTTCAGGAGGAAACAGGGAGGTGGACAAGTGTACCTTTAAAAGGATAGTTGGGGCCAAATGCTGTGGCTCATGTCTGTAATCCCAGCACTTTGGGAGGTCGAAGCAAGTGGATCACTTGAGATCAGGAGTTCAAGACCAACCTGGCCAATGGGGAAACCCCATCTCTACTAAAAGTACAAACAAATTTCCCAGGCGTGGTGGCACATGCCTGTAATCCCAGCTACTGGGGAGGCTGAGGCAGGAGAATCACTTGAACCCGGGAGGCAGAGGTTGCGGTGAGCCGAGGTCATGCCATAGCACTCCAGCCTGGGTGACAGAGTGAGACTCCATCTCAAACAAAAAAATAGTTGGCCCTCTGCATCTGCAGGTTCCCCATTCATGGATTCAACCAACTGCTGATCAAAAATATCTGGGGGAGAAAAGTGGATAGTTTTGTCCATCCTGAACACAGACTTTTTCAGGGTAATTATTTACTAAACAATACAGTATAACAACTATTTCTATAGCATGTACATTGTATTAGGTATTATATAAATCTGTACTTGGAATCTAGAGATGATTTATAAGTATATGGGGGGATGTGTATAGGTTATATGTAAATTCTACACCATTTTTTTTTTTAATGAGACAGAGCTTTTGCTCTGTCACCCAGGCTGGAGTACAGTGGTGTGATCTCCACTCACCAAAATCTCTGCCTCCTGGATTCAAGACATTCTCTTGCCTCAGCCTCCCAAGTAGCAGGGATTACAGGTGTGCACCACCACATCCAGCTAATTTTTGTATTTTTAGTAGAGACGGGGTTTTACCATGTTGGCCAGGCTGGTCTCAAACTCCTGACCTTACATGATCCACCCACTTCGGCCTCCCAAAGTGCTAGGATTACAGGCATGAGCCACTGCGCCCAGCAATTGTATACCATTTTATATGAGGGGCTTAAAAGCAACCATGGATTTTGGGACCCAGTGGGGGTCCTGGAGCCATTCCCCACAGATACCAAGGAATGATTGTAGATGACTGTACATGCCACACTGTGTTTACCCATTCATGCCCTCCATGGGTACTTGGTTGCCTCTACCTTATAGCTAATTGTGAACTATGATCTATGCTGCTATGAACATAGGTGGACACAGATCTTCTGTTCCAGTCCCTGCCTTTTTTTTTTTTTTTTGAGACAAGGCCTTGCTCTGTCACCCAGGCTAGAATGCAGTGGTGCAATCATGGCTCACTGCAGCCTCAACCTCCCAGGTTCAGGTGATTCTCCCACCTCAGCATCTCAAGTAGTTGGGATTACAGGCATGTGCCACCACGTCCTGCTATTTTTTTTTTTTTTTTTTTTGAGAGAGAGACTCCTGTGTCGCCCAGACTGGAGTATAGTGGCACTATCTCGGTTCACTGCAACCTCTGCCTCCCCGATTCAAGTGATTCTCCTGTCTTAGCCTCCGTGTAGCTGGGACTGCAGGCATGCGCCACCATACCCAGTTAATTTCTGTATTTTTAGTAGAGACGGGTTTTCAGCATGTTGGCCAGGCTGATCTCGAACTCCTGACCTCAAGAGATCTGCCCACCTCGGCCTCCCAAAGTGTTAGGATTACAGGCGTGAGCCACCGCACCTGGCAAATTTTTTAAATTATTTGTAAACACGGGGTCTTCCTATGCTGCCTGGGCTGGTCTCAAACTCCTGAGCTCAAACAATCTGCCTGCCTTGGCTACTATATTTTCTATAATATATGATGTAATTAGAATGGAATATATTCTAATATATATTTTACTACAATAAGAAGCAAGATGTAATTACTTTAATTAATCATATAAAGAAGCCCACCTTAGTGCTATAAGGAGACAGTGATCATTTCCCTCAAGAGTACATTGTGCATATTCCTGTCCAGTAGGAGGAAATCAATAATTACAGCGTGAAGCTAATCTTTCTATGAGTTCACTTTAAAAATTCAAATGTTGTAATTAGAACATTGCCCAGGGATCCAATTTAGTCATAATGATACTTGCCAGCAGGCTCTGCTGTTTTCACCGAGTTGATAATTATGCTATAGATGGATTGATGTGGTGATTAACTGCTACATGTGTCACTGCTGATAGCATTACAGTTCAAAAAATCCCTCTGCAGCCCACAGCCTCATCACCTGAGGTCCCAGGAATGGTTTGTCTCCCATGCTCCAGCAACGCTAACTTGCCAGGCTCTTGCTTCATGTGGACATTTATTTACTGTCTGATGCAGACCAACTGGCAAGACTGCAGAGAAAGCTGTACACAAGGAAAGGAAGAGAGGACGATAGAGGAAAATAACATAAGAAAGGAAAGAAGTCTTTGTGGTGGCAAACGCAGGATGTGGGTGTATGCACAGATGTGCGCGTTGTTGTGACAAAGGAAAGATAAATACCATTGAAAACCTGCCTGGGCAACCTTCTGCCAAAAAGTACAGGATGGGGAGGGAGAGTAAGAAAAAAAAATCTTTACAGAAGAGAAAGATGACCAACACGTTTCAGCCAGGAGATCAAGGTTGACATCAACAGGGTGAAGTCATGTTGGAAACCTATAACCAGAGTCTCTCTGTGCCACCCAGACTGGAGTGCAGTGGAGTGATCTCAGCTCACTGCAACCTTCACCTCCCAGGTTCAAGCAGTTCTCCTGCCTCAGCCTCCCCAGTAGCTGGGATTACACGCGCACCACCACACCTGGCGATTTTTTTTTTTTTGTATTTTTTTTTTTTTTTTGAGATGGAGTCTCCTTCTATTGCCCAGGCTGGAGTGCAGCGACACGATCTTGGCTCACTGCAACCTCCTCCTTCCAGGTTGAAGCGATCCTCCTGTTTCAGCCTCCCGAGTAGCTGGGACTACAGGTGTGTGCCACCACACCTGGCTAATTTTTATATTCTTAGTGGAGATGGGGTTTCACCATGTTGGCCAGGCTGGTCTCCAACTCCTGGCCTCATATGATCTGCCAGCCTCCCAAAGTGTCGGGATTACAGTCATGAGCCCCAGTGTCCAGCCTTTTTTTTTTTTTTTTTTTTGAGACAGTGTCTTGCTCTCTTGTCCAGGCTAGGGGTGCAGTGGAGTGGTGTGATTATGGCTTACTGCAGCCTCAACCTTCTGGGCTCAAACAATTCTCCCACCTCAGCCTGCCAAGTAGCTGGGAGTCTCACTCTGTCTCCTAGGCTGGAGTGCAGCGGTGTGCTCTTGGCACTGGGACAAGCGTGTGCCTCCATATCCAGCTAATTTTTTTATGTTTTTGTAGGGACAAGGTCATGTTGCCTGGACAGTTCTCAAACTCCTGGGTTCAAGTGATCCTCCTGCCTCGGCCTCCCAAAGTGCTGGAATTACAGGCATGAGCCAACGCACCTGGCCCTCAAGTTTATTTTCATTGCATTCTGTAACTAGGTGGTCCCTGACTCCAGTGGCCCCCCAACACTTAATCCCTCCATCTCTTGTGCATCAATTTCTCCCACCGTCTGAAAACATGTGCCCGGCTTAACCATCTTGAAAAATGATGATTCCCGCCAGGTGTGGTAGCTCAGCCTGTGATCCCAGCACTTCGGGAGGCTAAGGTGGGTGGCTTGCCTGACTCTGCTTCCCTGTTCCCTGCATTCTCCAGCCTTTGCCTACACAAATGTGTCCGTCCCTTGACACATCTACTCCAACTGCACGATCTCAGCTCACTGCCAACTCCGCCTCCTGGGTTCAAGCCATTCTCCTGCCTCAGCTTCCCGAGTAGTTGGGATTACAGGCACCCGCCACCACGCCCAGCTAATTTTTGTATTTTTAGTAGAGACGGGGTTTTGCTATGTTGGCCAGGCTAGTCTCGAACTCCTGACTTCATGATCTGCCCACCTCAGCCTCCCAAAATGCTGGGATTACAGGCCTGAGCCACTGCGCCCAGCCAAATTCCCTGTTTTGATTCACAGAAAGACCATCCCCCTCTGCCCCAGCTGGAAACCTTAGAGGCTTCATCCAGGTTCCCCATCCACTGTCAATGGCTTGCTTTTGTCTGAATTGTTCTTCAAAATGATTCCTCTGTTGTGTTCTTTACTTTCATTTCCATTCTTGTCCAGCTGCTCATCTCTCACTAAATTACAGCAACATTAAAAAAATGTATTGAAAAATAAAAAAGGTAGCCAGGTGAAGTGGCTCACACCTGTAATCCCAGCACTTTGGGAGGCCGAGGCAGGAGGATCACCTGAGGTCAAGAGTCTAAGACCAGTCTGGCCAACATGTAGAAACCCCAACTCTACTAAAAATACAAATATTAGCTGGGCGTGGTAATGGGTGTAAGCCCAGCTCCTTGGGAGGCCAAGGCACGGTAATTAGGTAATTGCTTAAACCCGGGAGGTAGAGGGTGCAGTGAGCCAAGATCACGCCACTGCACTCCAGCCTGGGTGACATAGTGAGACTCCATCTCAAAAATAAATAAATAAATAAAAATCAACTTTTAAAAAGGTGTGCCGGGCACAGTGGCTAATGTCTCTAATCCCAGCACTTTGGGAGGCCGAGGCGGGTGGATCACCTGCCATCAGGAGTTCGAGACCAGCCTGGCCAACATGGTGAAACGCCTTCTCTACTAAAAATACAAAATTAGCTGGGTGTGGTGGTGCATGCCTGTAATCACAGCTACTTGGGAGCCTCAGGCAGGAGAATTGCTTGAGCCAGGGAGGTGGAAGTTGCGGTGAGCCAAGACCCCGGCACTGCACTCCAGCCTGGGCAACAAAAGCGAGACTCCATCTCAAAAAATAAATAAACAAATAAAATAAGGTGTTCCTGGCTAGGCACAGTGGCTCACACCTGTAATCCCAGCACTTTGGGAGGCTAAGGTGGGCAGATCACTTGAGGTCAGGAGTTCAAGACCAGCCTGGTCAACATGGTAAAACCCATCTC
>NW_016107619.1:2544474-2563712 GCF_001604975.1 Cebus imitator
AAAAAAAAAAAAAAAAAAAAAAAAAAAGGTATGCCTGCACATGGCTCATGAAAGGGGAAAAAATGGAAACCACAGAACAATTCCTGACTGACCTGGCTGAGCTCCAAGAGCTTCGAGCATTAACCCCCACCCCACCCAAGTCTGCTCTGTCATTCGCCCGCCTTTTCCACACTTCCTTCAATGTCATTTTCACCAAACAACACATCAATTAGGAATGAATCAGGCTCCCCTACTGCCACAATGCAGACACCCTGCTGGGGGCAAAGGACCCCAGAATCTGGACCCATTCTACCTTTCCTACCTGTATAGTAGCTTTTACAATGAGTGGTTTATAAAAATCTAATATTAATTCCCCTTACCTCCTCTACTCTCCCCTCGCCCCCTGCAAAAGCCCTCACAGATTAGTTTTGGAGAATGCTTGAGACCCAAGCAACTCATTACTGTATTTGTGTAAGTGTAAATAAACCAAGAGTCAAACCTTTCTGCCTCTATTAAACATACTGCATGCACCTCAGTAACTTAATAGTCACTGAAGGAAAGTTTCTCTTTACAGAGCATGCCAACTACTAAATGAAGGAGTAGTAGAATTAAAACATCACCATTTTGCAACCCCTGACGAATTAACAGAGTTGGGCAACAATTATTAACAGATGTTAGCATCACAAAAAGAGAGGCTCTGACATTATGTAACTCTTCATCGAAGTTCACATTACCATTTATAAAGTAATGCCAAAAAAAGATCCAACTGGAATCTGATCAAGACTCCAGATCTAATCACCCACTTACAGGAGATTCGGAGGAAGGGGGCGCTTTAAACACCGCCCCTGAGGGCAGTCACGAAGCCGAACCTGTAAAAATCCACAGGTTTCCTCAACAAAGTGAATTGCAAGAGAAAGAGAAACTATTGTACTGGACCGAGCGTAGAAAGCTAGCACCAAGACAAAAATATGCCAGATTGCAGGGTCATTTATTATGCCGGCGACCACAGAGGACTCACGTCTCTCCAACCTGTGGCCTCGAAAGGCAGGTGCCAAGACTTTTTGTACCCGAAAAACCACCTTGGGAGTGGGGGTGAGGAGCGGGGATGGGGATGAAAGTGCTTCAGACATTCTGAGGGCTAGTGGATTCTGTAAATCATCTCCTGGGTGGAGACGAGGGCTCTGGATATTCCAAGGGCCAGGGGACTTTTGTCATTCCGTTTGTTACTTAAGTGTTTTACAGAAGTCAAGATAAACATTTGTTTACACATTATCTGGGTAAGGTGGAAATCACAGACCTTAGTTACTTATTACAAGTCGCAGGGGCCAAGATGGTATTAGTTTGGGCTGCTGAGTCTGGCGATTGCCAGTAAGCAAAGACTAGCAATTCTGGCAGTTACTGATAAGAAAAGGGAAGCAGCTTTACATAGTGGCTGGTTTGCAGAGCAAACTAGCAGTTTTATTTACCGAAGCCAAGGCCAGCAGTTATTGTGAGGAGAATGGGGCAGCCGTTACAACTTATTTTAAAAAACAGCTTTGTCTTTTATAAAATGATGTTGTTCAGGCTCTAACTCTAGGCCAGCTGCAGCACAATATCACAAAACCTGTAGGTTAAAAGAGAACTAAGAGTCAGAAAGTGGACTAGTGGTTGCCAGGGGCTGGAGGGCAGGAGAGGGAAACGGGAGTGACTGCTCATGAATACAGAGATTTCATTCTGGGGTGATGAAAACGTTCTGGAATTAGATAGTGGGTGATGGTTACAGAATCTTCTGAATATGCGAAACGTATAAGTGCAGTGGCGTGATCTCACTGCAATCTCCACCTCCCGGGTTCAAGTGATTCTCCTGCCTCAGTCTCCCGAATAGCTGTCATTACAGGAGTTCAAGACCAACCTTGGTGACACGGTGAAACTGTTTCTACTGAAAACACAAACATTAGCCAGGCATGGTGGCATGCACCTGTACCAGCTATTAGGGAGGTTGAGGCACAAGAATCACTTGAACCCAGGAGGCGGAGGTTGCAGTGCACTCCAGCCTGGGTGACAAAGTAGACTAGGCTGCTAACTAACAAGAAAAGGAAGCACATTAGCCAGTTACGGTGGACGGATCTTATTTTGGATTCAAATTCAAAAGACAAGCTGGAAAAACCTTTTTTTTTTTTGAGACAGAGTCTCACTCTACATACATATTCTTTACACTTAGTTCAAACGCGTTCTTGTTTGTTTAAGGACAAATTAGGTGGCAGTTTCTGTGCTTAGAGAAGAGACTGGCAGAAGCTATGGGCGCTCCCTCTGGCCTTTTCTGGCCAACTACTGCTCGAATAATGGATTTGTAGCAAGCTGGAGAGTTTATTTCATGCCACAGTGGGGGGGGCATGGCTGATTAGAGGGGTCAGGATGAAGTGGTGAAGGTATTTTGGGCACATTCTCTGCAGCACACAAGGCAGCTCTAGTGGGCTCAGCACAGGCTTATGGAGTTGGACAGGCCTGGGTTTGATCCCAGCCCTGTCGTCTGTTTCTCAGCTGTGGAACCCTTCCCACTACTTCCCAGAGTGCAGGGTCACTGAATGGAGGTGTCTGTGAAACAGTCACTGTAAAAGTCAGTAACGTAGCCCCTCTACCATTAGACAGGGATTGCAACAGATGCGGGGGAACAGTGGGGTTAATTTTTTTTTAAGACAGAGTCTCACTCTGTGGGTACAAAGATCATATGAGTTTTTGATGATGAGTATGGGAAGAAATATCCAACATTCCTCCCTAAATTCTGGGCCAATTTAAGAGCAAACTCCATACAGCCAGGACACAGGAATGAAATATGTCCTCCGATGGAGTTACAAGAGGTGGTTACAGCACAGGCTGAGGAATGAGGACTGTGCTTCTGTGGGAAGGGAACTTAAGGGATTGCAGGAAAATTCAGAGATTAGAGGATGTGGAGAGGCAGAGAAGTGCGGGCTTGCAGCTGCTCAGGGACTACTGGGATTGGACAGCGGAAAGGGGACAAGATGAAGTGTCCCTTTAACAGCCACATGAGGAAGGGAGGACGGACTTGTTCCAGCATCAGAGCCCAGGCAGCTGTGAGCAGCCTCATTCAGACCCCAGGCTCAGACTAAAAAACAGTAGAGCAAATGGCTCTCCCGGGGGCCTGGGAATCCAAGGAGAGTGTGTGCCAGGAGGGAATTCACTGGACTGTCCAGCTTATCATCACCCCACTCAGAGCAAGGAGCTGTCAGAGAAGACCTAAAACAATCAGAAACCAGCTAGAAGTCAGCTGGCTTTTCATGATTTTCATGGCAATGCTCTGGCAACATTAAACAATCCCAACAAGAAAGTGCTCCTCCCCCAAAGCCTCTATTGGTCTAAATTCTAAAATGTTGCTGCAGCTGCTGGATTTCAGTAATATGCATGGAAGACTGGAATTAGCACATTTTAAGTCTTCCCTTTATTACGCATCATATGCTACGTGAGGGTGAATTTGGAGAACTCTCAAACCAACACGTGCAGACTCAGTTAAGACATTTGTTTGAAGAGGGGGTTCCTTTAGGGTCCCCAGGAATCACATGACTAATAATAAACCACCACTGGACATCTACGGACTACCTCGTCCAACAACAGCAGAATGTACTTTCTTCTCAAATTCACATGCAACACTCACCAAGATAGACCACATTCTGGGCCATAAAAGGCATGTTTACGCCTCAACAAATCTAAAAGAATAGAAGTCATACATCTGCTCTCAGACCACCATGTTATCAAACTAGAAATCAATAACAGAACAATATCTGGAAAATCCCCAAATTCTTGAGGATTAAACGATACACTTGTATTAGTCCATTCTCATGCTGCTATAATGAACTTCTTGACCAGGTGCGGTGGCTCACGCCTGTAATCCCAGTACTTTGGGAGGCTGAGGTAGGTGGATTACCTGAGGTCAGGAGTTCAAGACCAACCTGGCCAACATGATGAAACGCCATCTCTACTAAAAATACAAAAAAATTAGTTGGGCATGGTGGCAGGCACCTGTAATCTCAGGACTTGGCAGGCTGAGGCAGGAGAATCGCTTGAACCTGGGAGGCAGAGGTTGCGGTGAGCGGAGACCAGGCCATTGCACTCCAGTTTCTTTAGGCAACAAGAGCGAAACTCCATCTCAAAAAAAAAAACTTCTCGAAACTGAGTCATTTATAAAGGAAAGGGGTTTAATTGACTCACGGTTCTCGTGGCTGAGGAGGCTTCAGGTAACTTATAATAATTGCGGAAGGAGAAGCAAGCACCTTATTCACAAAACAGCCGGAGGGAGACCAGAGCAAGCAGGACAGGAACTACCAAACACTTATAAAACCATCAGATCTCGTGAGAACTCACTCGCTATCACGAGAATAGTATGGGGGAAACCACTCCCCTGATTCAATTACCTCCCACCAGGTTCCTCCCTCAACACCTGGGGATTACAATTCAAGGCCGGGCACAGTGGCTACCACCTGTATTCCCAGCACTTTAGAAAGCGAGGTGGGCGGACCACCTGAGATCAGGAGTTTGAGACCAGCCTAATATGGTGAAACCCTGTGTCTACTAAAAATACAAAAATTAGCTGGGCACGGTGGTGGGCGCCATGTAATCCTAGCTACTGGGGAGCTGAGGCAGTAGAATTTGCTTGAACCTAGGAGAAGGAAGTTGTAATGAGCAGAGATCATACCATTGCACTTTAGCGTGGGCGACAAGAGAAAAAAAAAAACAATTCAAGATGAAATTTGGGTGGGGACACAGCCAAACCATATCAACACTTCATTTTTCTTTCTTTCTTTTTTTTTTGGAAACAGTCTTGCTCTGTTGCCCAGGCTGGGATACAGTGGCATGATCTCGGATCACTGCAATCTCCACCTCCTGGGTTGGAGTGATTCTGGTGCCTCAGTCTTCCAGGTGCCACCATGTCCAGCTAATTTTTGTATGTTTAGTAAAGATGGGGTTTTGCCATGTTGACCAGGCTAGTCTCGAACTCCTGATCTCACGTGATCTGCCCATCTCGGTCTCCCAAAGTGCTAGGATTACAGGTGTGAGCCACCATGCCCAGCCCATATTAATAAAAAATGAAAATACATCCCATTCATGGGGTGCAGCAAAAGGAGTGTTTAGAGGAAATTTGATAGCATCAAATGCAGATATTACAAAAGAAGAAAGATCTATAGTCAGCATTCTAGGTTCCCACCTTAAGAAACTAGAAAAAGAAAGGCAAATTAAATCCAAAGTAAGCAGAAGAAAAGAAATAATAAAAATTAGAGCAGAAATCAATGAACTTAAAAACGGGAAATCAGTAGGGTAAAACAACGAAACCAAAAGCTGATTCTTTGGAAGATCAGCCTCTGACCAGGCTGACAAAGACAAAAAGAGAGAATGTGCAAATCACTAATATCAGAAAGAGAAATGAAATGAAACAGATGGCATGGACAAGCTGAAAGACCCAGAATAGCCAACCACATTGAAGCAGAACAAAGTCACAGGACTGACCCTACCCAACCTCAAGATGGACTGTATAAAGCTGCAGTAGTCCAGACAGTGTGGTATTAGTGACAGAACAGATGAATGCAATGGAATAGGGAGTTCACAAACAGGCCCACGTGAGTGTAGTCAGCTGATGTTTCACAAGAGGCAATGGCAGCACAGCGGAGAAGAGATCAACAGACGGTTATGGAATGACGGGATTTAAATTGAAATGGATTTTTTTTTTTTTTTTTTGAGACGGAGTTTCGCTCTTGTTACCCAGGCTGGAGTGCAATGGCGCGATCTCGGCTCACCGCAACCTCCGCCTCCTGGGTTAAGGCAATTCTCCTGCCTCAGCCTCCTGAGTAGCTGGGACTACAGGCACGCGCCACCATGCCCAGCTAATTTTTTGTAGTTTTAGTAGAGACGGGGTTTCACCATGTTGACCAGGATGGTCTCGATCTCTTGACCTTGTGATCCACCCGCCTCGGCCTCCCAAAGTGCTGGGATTACAGGCTTGAGCCACCGCTCCCGGCCGAAATGGATTTTTAAATTTTTTTTTTTTGAGAGACAGAGTCTCACTCTGTCACTCAGCCTCGAGTGCAGTAGCACAGTCTCGGCTCTCAGCCTCCCAGGTGGCTGGGATTACAGGCATTTGCCAATGCACTCGGCTAATTTTTGTATTTTAGTAGAGATGGGGTTTCACCATTTTGGTCAGGCTGGTCTCCAACTCATGACTTCGGAAGATCCATCCACCTCAGCCTCCCAAAGTTCTGGGATTACAGACATGAGCCAACGGGCCCATCCAACATTTTTAATTATAAAAATCAACTGAAAGTGGGGCGTGGTGTCTCATGCCTGCAATCCCAGGACTTTGGGAGGCCGAGGCTCATCTGAGGTCAGGAGTTTGAGATAAGCCTGGCCAACATGGTGAAATCCTGTCTCTACTAAAAATACCCAAAAATTAGCTGGGAGTGGTGGCCTGCACCTGTAGTGCCAGCTATTCCGGAATCTGAGGCGGGAGAATAGCTTGAACCCAGGAGGTGGAGGTTGCTGCAGTAAGCAGAGATTGTGTCATCGCACTCTAGCCTGGGCGACACAGAGAGGAGACCCTGTCTTAAAAAAAGAAAGAAATGAGGAAGAGAGAGAGAGAGAGAGGAAGGGAGGGAGGGAGGGAGAGAGGGGAAGAGAGAGAAGAAAGAGAAAGGAAAGAGAAAGAGAAGAAAGAAGAAAGAAAGGAAGAAGAAAGAAAAAGAAAGAAAGGGAGGGAGGGAGAGAAGGAAAGGAGAGAGTGAAAGAAAGAGAGAGAGAAAGCAAGAAACAAAGGAAGAAAGAAAAAGAAAATTTAGCCTTTACGCAGGGAACACCACTAGATGTAATATTTTTATTTGATAGGTGGAAAGTTCATTTCATAACATGAAATCTTTTTCTAAATTTGAAAAAAAAAATCTTTAAAATGGACGTATCTTCTTTTTTAAATTGTTAGTTGCTTCTTTTAAAACTAATGAACTAATCGAAAAATACCAGTGATCCTTACGATGATTCCCTGCGTTTTACTGAAAATAATTTTGTCGTAAGAGGATTGTTCAAAATGACCTACTCTGCGGGTCAAGGGGCCGGGCCCCCACTACTGAGCCTGGAAAGGCAAAGAGCCCCGAAGCTTCGCTCCCCACTCTCCTCACGCCCTTCGCGTCGGGTCCGGCCGCACCGGCAGCGCCTGGGATCCGCTGTGCGACCCAGGGCGGGGGTCCTGGGCTGCCCCTGCTGAGAAGCCAGGCGCGCGTCCAGCCTCCGGGAGTCTCTCCGAGGCTCTGTGCGCCTCATTCCTCCACGGCATCGCTTTTTAAAAGGATAATTGCTAATTACGTATTTTTAAATTTTAGCTTCCATGGACAGAATGTTTCCCTTTCTGTTTAGAGGGGGATTCCTACCTCCTTCCAGAATAGCTCAAGGTGCCCAATGCACTTTGAAACAAAACCGCTTGATAACAGGGGCGCAGGACTACAGCGAAAACGCCAGGAAAGCTTCCTAAAGAGCTCAAACAAAGCCAGACAAACCTTGGAAAGCTCAAGAAAAGCATCGTGGGTGACACCAGGATCTGGGACTTCATTTATTTATTTATTTTAAAAGAGGGTCGTTGGGAAGGAAAAGGGGGGGGATCCCGGGTAAAGGAAACGCGCGCTCCCTCCACGGGAAACCGAGGCGGGGAGAACCGCGCCAGCGCTGCGCAGGGGAAGTGGGGGAAGGGGGTCCGGCATCACCGAATCCCGGGGACTCCTGATCCGGGGGCGGGGGCACTGAATTCCGAAGGGTCCCCGATTACCCGCTCTGGGTTTTCTTCCCTCCTAAGAGGACGCGCCCCTCTCGCTCCAGACGCCCTGGCCCTGGAGACCGAGGCCCCACCGGGTGCAATGTTGGAGTCTTGATGGATGTCATTGATGGATGCGGCTGATGCTGAGTTTCCATGCAAATCACCCACAATGCTTTGAGCACGGTTGCCCGAGCTTCTTGAATGCTACTGAAGAAAGACCTTTTTCTTACAAAGCCAATGTGTTTAATCGTTTTATTTTTTAAACATATACTTTATATTCGGGGCGTATTTATATTTTTCTTTTTTAACGCGTGTGAACAGTCACCATAACTATGAAAGAGATGGAGCTTTTGAGGCTTATATATGCAGCAGCATGGCTTGCTCTTCTGGCTGGTCCGAGTGCAGTGGTGTTTACAACTAATTGATCACAACCAGTTACAGATTTCTTTGTTCCTTCTCCACTCCCACTGCTTCACTTGACCAGCCTTTTGCTGCGAATTTGGGATGGGGAAGCATTTTCTGTTCTCCACTATGGAAAACCCAAGTATTAGACCCTGCCTGGGGGTTTTGTTAAACACATCACTACCTGACAGTGAAGATGACTAGTGGACACAGCACACAGTGTTTTTAGGAGTCTGGCATGGTACATGTTGAAAAGGGAGGTCCCCTTGTCTCTGAATTGTACCTTGAGAATAAGGAGAACCATAGCTTTAGGTGACCTAAGCAATGAACCATGTCTCACGCACCTCCTTACCCACGGTGTCAGACGTGAAGAGGAATCCAGGAGAGGCCAAAGGTCTGCAGAGTGCAGTGGTAACAGAACAAGTTCTGCAAGTTCCAAAGTAACATGTATAGCATGATTTATTTCACACTACAAAGGAAAACACTTTGCACATCTGTGCATAAGCTTGCCTGTGTTAATACAGTATTAGCAAGATCAGAGATGAAGGAAATCCCAAGCTGTTAACCTAGAAACGATGCACATGATATATCACGGAGTAGGGAAACTGCTCACCTCGGACGCCATGGTTCGCGGTATTATCTCTAAGACCTAGATCCACCAAGCTTTGCTTTTCTTGTGAAACATAAAGATTTCGGTATTGGAAAATATCCCCTTTCTCTTCGCAAATGTTGCGCTTTTGCAAATCAAAATTATTTTGGTTTCAAACTACTGTGTGTGCAATGATAGTAGGATATACTGTGCCATATTTGGGGCATACTTATATAAAAAGCTATGTACACTATTGTTCAAATTTGACCAGGCATCCTGTATTTCATCTGACAACCCTATCTTATTCAAATACGTCTTAGGAGAGAACTAATTCCAAATTCTTTTCTTCCTCAAGTTATCATATTACTCTGAGCTGACCTTATAGTTGCACTGGGCATTCATTATTGCTTTGCAGATATTATCTGGTTAGGAAGCTTCTGGAGATAGGGTACATATGTCATCAAGACTAATAGAATTGTACAGTCCCATATTTGTGGAATGAAATCTGCCTAAAGTCAGAGAAATTGACTCTGCTCTTGTGTTTGTTCATTTCATAGTGTCCATATTAACAGTTATTTCACCATCAATTACACACTTTTTTTCTCTCTCTCGCTCTCCCTCCCTCCTAACTATCCATCCATCAGTCTTTTAGTTTTTAGCAATGTTTCCACTGACTGGAATAGTACAGCAATTGGTTTCATGGCTTTGCTGCCATTGTTTGGTTGCTGGTTTTTCTTTGCGGGGTAGCAGAGAGAATATTCTTGGGGAAGAAAGGTTATTCTGGCTCTGCAAGCAATGAACTCAGTGGCTGGCACTCAGCTGTTTATATGATCTCTCTCAGAACCTCGGTTTATTCTTTTGTAAAATGGTAATGTCAGTCAAACTAACCTAACTGGGTTGCAAAAAATATTCAATGAAGTAAGTCATATGAAAATACCCTGTACCTTATAAAATACAAATGTATTCCTTTGCAAATATAAAATGGTGACTATGGCCAATAGACTGTTACTCTATTGCAGTATCATTTAATTGTCATTATTCCTGAGATACAGTGACAGTCCTGTGTTAATAGCTGGTGCAAAATCATAGCATCATCAGTTGGTTTGAACAATCACTGTAGTTAAGCCATGTCTGTTACCTAAGAAGCAGCAAGCTAGCTGTACAGAAAAAGGCTCAGGACTTAGCTTGAGAAGACTCACAGAGAGCACTTGGTCTCTGTAAGTCTTGGCTTCCTGAGTGTAATGCTCCTAGTGACCCCTTTACCTCTCTTGTAGGATGTCCTTGAGACTGAAACAAGAAGATAAACATGGAAGCTCTTGGGAAACCCACATGTCTTCAAGGTGCCTTGAGTTACTTGCACCTATAAGAACAAACTAAGTATTCTTTTGTTATATACACATTTGTGGCAGTCACTGGACTGCAACACCACCACAATCTTATCAAACAACACTTTGCCTCTGAGGCTGTTAGGAATTTATACTTCCATGTAGTGAAGCGGGAAAGATCAGTGAATGACCCTTTGTTTCTGATGGGGAGGCAGCTGCATGGCTTTCTTAAGGTTACACAAGAACCTAAGGGCTGAACCAGGATTGGAAAGTGGCTCTGTTGCCTCACGTGGCCGTCCTACAGTGTACTCTGCCCTCTTCCACCTTCTTCTCTGTTTTCAAGCTCTTGGACTTGGTTTGTCTTCCTTAAAATGCTTTCTCTCTGGGAATATTCACATCTCTTAGTTTCAAAATTTAACAGAAAGAGATAAAGCTAAAATAAAAATAAAAATAAAAAACTTAACAGGATTGTCAACTTTTAAATGTCTTTTGCGTCCATTGAATGTTGTATCATCAAATACCAGTCTTTCAACATTTAAAAATCCTGGCCAGGTGTGGTGGCTCACGCCTGTAATCCCAGCACTTTGGGAGGCTGAGGTGGGAGGATCACTTGAGGTCAGGAGTTCAAGACCAGCCTGGCCAGCATGGTGAAACCCCATTTCTACAAAAATAGAAAAATTAGCCAGGTGTGGTGACATGAGCCTATAGTCCCAGCTACCCAGGAGGCTAAAGCAAGAGAATCACTTGAACCCAGGAGCTGCAGTGACCCTAACCCTAACCCTAACCCAGGGAGTTGCAGTGACTCAAGATCACGCCACTGCTCTCCAGTCCAGGTGACAGAGTGAGACTCTGTTTCAGAAAAGGAAAGAAAAAGCCCTATTCATCCTCATCCCATTTCCTGTCTTTGATCTCTTAGGACATACTAATACTATCTTCTCAATAATTGGTCTTTAGCATCTATTACTATTTCTTTGATTATAGTTTTCTTTTCTCTTTTCGTCTGTGATGGGTTTTCCCAAATTCACTGTTTGTTTCTGGAAGAAAAGGATGGTATTTCCCCTGCTTTCTCCCCCCCGTACCCCGCATTCCATGTTCTTATCTCAATGATAGAAACACAATATTACTATTATTTGGTGATGCTGACTTTCAACATTTTAAAATTGAGATGATGAAAATAAGAAACAAAGAAAGGCTCCGGGAGGGGTGGCAACGCTGTAAAAGACTAGTCAAGTGCAGTAGTGAGAAGGGGGGAAAGAGTAGAACAAGGAGTTCGATCTGTAACTGACTGTGAACAATCAATTGAGATAACTCACTACCTTCGGACCAGCCAATAACATAGGTTACTACTTGAACTATTTAAAGGCTCCAAATCTGTTCATTTTTACCTTACAGTGATATTTTAGTTTCCATTTATTGATGACTATGTTTACAGTATAGATGATATACATCCTCTTAAGAATTCTCCAGCACATCTATTTATCAATAGATGGAAAATGTACTAAACAACAAGAATCAGCAGTGTTGCTAAGCATCCTGGGAAAGAGACATGCAAAATTAGCATCTCGTCATCAGGGCGTCTCTCTCCTCAGGTCCTGTTTGTCTTGAGTGGCTCAGCCGCCACAAGGTCTGGGAGAGCCACCCAATCTGCAATGGCCTCCTTTATCTGTTTGCTGTGTGACCCTCAGGACAGCTCTGTGGGAGCTGGAGGAAACTGTGAGTCCTACAGATAGTCTATGCTTCCTGAGTCGGTAAATCCCAGCAAGCGCCACTATGTGGAAGCTGACACTTTCCCATCTCGTTGAGTCAGTTCCCTACAGAGGTGCTTCCCCCATTGCCCAAGATCCCTGCCTCCTCCCTAAACGCCAACTGATAGAACAGAAACCACCACCCCAGGAATGTGAAGGGGAAGCATCTGAAAAGCCCAAAGATCTAGGATTGCTCCTTGAGGACTTCGGAATCTAAAGGGACAAAAGGCAGAAGGAGAAAGTCCGAAGTAAAGATGACTAAGAAAAGGCGAGTGGAAAAGATTTCTGTGAAAGTGTCAGAGGCAAAGTGCTGAAAGACCTGAAACTCACGCCAAAAACAAAGAACAGCAAAAAGACAGTAGGGATGTGTCTGGAGCAACGAGGATCGGGCTGCTCCTGGGGCAGCAGAATTCACAGCTCTGTTTTACTCCTGATGAAGGATCTTCCTCCTGCAGCAACAAGTAGACCCAAAGGCAGCAGCTGCCCAATGGAAGTCACATCTCCAAGGTCTGAGAAAATGTGCCCCTGGGTGCCCCAGGCCAATGGAAAAGCAGGATCATTGATGATGTTTGACTCCTCCTGGTACCTAGCACAGTGCCTGGGACACAGCAGGTGCTATATAAATGTGCTGAGTGAATGAATGAATGAATGCAATTGAGGAGAATGAAGAACCCCAGAAAACTAGACATGGTTAGATGTTGTCCTAATTTTCAAAAGAGGGGAAAACAAGAGTGAGAGTTTCATAAATGACACTCTCTAAATGATGTTGCTCTGTAGCAAAATTCTAGAATGGATTATTTTAAGAACAAGGCAGGTATACATTGGCAGCCAACTTGAAATTAATAAGAAAAAGTTGTGCACCAGAACAGCTTTCTTTCTTTTTTTTTTCTTCTTTTTCTTTTTCCCAGATGTTCAAAGGCCTCCACACATTGATTTCCACCTTGCCTTCCACCACCAGCTCCAGGACATCTAAAGACCCTCTTAAGCCAGCGATTCCCTGAGCCTGTTCTGTGCTGGTTCCCCTAAGCTTGCTCTGTCCTCTCTCCAAGACTTGGTGATTTGGGCCTGAGTATCTTTGACTTTTGTTATCTATAACTTACCATGTGTTTTGTGATCAGCTTAATAAATAAGGAAGAAATGCTTGTTTTGGGGAGGGACTCAGAAAGTCACCGATACAAAGTTGTTGTTTTCTTTTTCTGAGACGGAATCTTGCTCTGTCGCCTAGGCTAGAGTGCAGTGGCGTGATCTCGGCTCACTACAACCTCCACCTCCCAGGTGCAAGCGATTCTCCTGCCTCAGCCTCCCAAGTAGCTGGGCTTACAGGTACCTGCCACCACGCCCAGCTAATTTTTGTATTTTTAGTACAGATGGGGTTTCACTGTGTTGGCCAGGCTGATCTTGAACTCCTGATCTCGTGATCCACCCACCTTGGCCTCCCAAAGTGCTGGGATTACAAGCGTGAGCTGCCGCGCCCGGTCTGTTTTTGTTTTTAATTGCACGGCAAGATTTTACTAAGTTGTTTATACCTCTCATCTCTGTCTTTGCATGGGTTGGGGGTGATCTAGTCCAACGAGTGGACTGGAAGTCCAGTCAGTGGCCAGGCTCAGAGGCAGTGGATGGGGATTATGGCCACTCTGGGAGAGGAGGTTTCTGGGGCTGTTTCCTGGCCTGATCCTGCTTCACTTGTTTCCAACAAGCACATGAATGAAGACACTGAAGCTGACTAATCAAATTGACTGATGACACAATAGGTGTCATCATACGCGTGAGAGGCTGGCAGGCACTAGAGGTGGACAGTGTGGGCTGCAGCCACATGATCTCGGCTTGAGTACTAGTTTTCACCACCTACCAGCTAGCTATTGCTGTCAAGTCGCTTGCCTTGCTTGAGCCTCAGTTACTCCATCTAGAAAATGGTCATAATCAAAGTATCTTACTGGGTGTTGGGAAGATTAAATGAGAACCCACGTAGAGTTTGCTGGCATATAAAAAAAATTCCTATAAGAATATTAGCTCAAAAGAAAAGAGCATTCTTCATAGAATAAAGATAATAATAATAAAAGAAAGAATGTTAGCTCCCCTTTTGCACAGCAAAAGGAACAGTCAGCAGAGTAAACAGACAACCCACAGAGTGGGAGAAAATCACAATCTATATATCCGACAAAGGACTAATATCCAGAATCTACAAGGAACTCAAATTAGCAAGAAAAAAACAATCCCATCAAAAAACTGGGCTAAGGACATGAATAGACAGTTCTCAAAAGAAGATATACAAATGGCCAACAAACATGAAAAAATGCTCGACATCACTAATCATCAGGGAAATGCAAATTAAAACCACAGTGCGATACCACCTTACTCCTGCAAGAATGCCCATGATCAAAAAATCAAAAAATAATAGATGTTGTGTGGATGTGGTGAAAAGTGAACACTTTTTTTTTTTTTTTTTTGAGTCTGAGTCTCACTCTGTCACCCAGGCTGGAGTGCAATGGTGCCATCTCGGCTCACTGCAACCTCCACCTCCTGGGTGCAAGTGATTATCCTGCCTCAACCTCCAGAGTAGCTGAGATTATAGGTGCACGACACCATGCCTGGCTAATTTTTGTATTTTTTAGTAGAGACGGGGCTTTACCATATTGGTCAGGCTGGTCTTGAACTCCTGACCCCGTGATCTGCCCACCTTGGCCTCCCAAAGTGCTGGGATTACAGGCACAAGCCACAGCACCCAGAGAAAAGGGAACACTTCTACACTGCTGACGGGAATGTAAACAACACAACCATTATGGAAAACATTGTGGAGATTTCTTAAAGAACTAAAAGTAGAACTACCATTTGATCCAGCAATCCCACTACTGAGTATCTACCCAGAGGAAAAAAAAAGTCATTATATGAAAAGATACTTGCATATACATGTTTACAGCAGCACAATTCACAATTGCAAAAGCATAGAACCAGCCCAAATGCCCATTAATCAATGAGTGGATAAAGAAACCGTGGTATATATATATATATAAAGTGGAATACTACTCAGTCATAAAAACGAATTAATTAATGGCATTTGCAGCAACCTGGATAGGACTGGAGACTATTATTCTAAGTGAAGTAACTCAGGAATGGAAAATCAAATATTTTATGTTCTCATTTATAAGTGGGAGCTAAGTTATGGGGATGCAAAAGTGTAAGAATAATACAGTGGACTTCGGGAACTTGGGGTGAAAAGGGTAGGAAGGGTGTAAGGGATAAAAGGCTAAAAACTGGATTTAGTATATACAGCTCCAGTGATGGGTGAACATCAAAATCTCACAAATCACCATTAAAGAACTTACTCATGTAACCAAATACCACCTGTTCCCCAAAAACCTATGGAAATGGAAGAGTAAAAAAAATTAAAGCCTGGGCGCGGTGACTCATGCCTATAATCCCAGCATTTTGGGAGGCAGACACAGGTGGATCACCTGAGGTCAGGGGTTCGAGACCAGCCTTGCCCAACATGGCGAAACCCCATCTCTACTAAAAATACAAAAATTAGTTGGGTGTGGTGGTGCACGCCCAACTAATTTTTGTATTTTTAGTAGAGACCGGGTTTTTAGTAACTAATCCCAGCTACTCAGGAGGCTGAGGTAGGAAAGTTGCTTGAACCTGGGAGGCAAAGTTTGCAGTGAACCAAGATCATGCCACTGCACTCCAGCTGGGAGACAGAGCCAAACTCCATTTCAACAACAACAACAACAACATTTAAAAAAGAATATTAGCTATCAGGGTTCAGAATCATTTTTCCTGGCTGAATGGACACAAGCTAATGAGAAACCAACAGATACAAACTAGAAAGGTAACAGACACAAATTATCAGAGCTGAAGTTTCCCTTTTTGGTTAAAAATACAAACAACACCAATGACAAATCTGAGCAAGTACCAGATAAGAGAATCCCACGCAGTAAAAATGCAAATACTTGTGTAGCTTCACAGAAGGCTGTCATTGTCTCCAAGGTCTGTACTCATTGGATGGAGCCCAGGACCCAGGGTCAGTTTGGGGTCCCATATTTTAAAAAAGACATCAGCAAAGGAAAGCCTGCTCAGGGCAAGGTGAGCAAGATGGTGACACCCACTTCCTCCATGTGAGTGAATCTTGACTTTGCAAAAATGCTCTCAACTAATGGTTTGGTGGTTCCTCAAAAAGTTAAACACAGAATTACCATATGACTCCAAACTTCCACTCCTAGGTATATACCCCAAAGAGCAGAAAACATGTCCACACACAAGTCTGAGCACAAATGTTCACATCAGCACTATTCACAACAGCCAAAATGTGGACACAACCCATGCGTCTGCTGATGCAAGAATGGATAAACTATGGTGGGACGCATGTATAATGGAATGTGATTCATCCGTAAAAAGAAAGGATGGGCCAGGAGTGGTGGCTCACTCCTGTAATCCCAACACTTTGGGAGGCCGAGGCAGGTGGATCAAGAGGTCAGGAGTTCAAGACCAGCCTGGCCAATATGACGAAACCTCATCTCTACTAAAAATACAAAAATTAGCTAGGTGTGGTGGCGCATGTATGTAGTCCCAGCTACTTGGGAGGCTGAGACAGAAGAAATGTTTCAAGGTCCCAAGCTTGGCATCATGGGGCTGTGCCAGTGAAGCTCCAGGGGCGCCCACGGAAAGGGCCCCTGCGGTTCATGTAACTGACACTCCTCAGCATAGCCAGGCCCGGAGCACTCGTAGGGTGTGGGGCACGGGACTGGCACCACTCTGACCCTCCGTGTGTGAGCTGCTCCTTGACTCCTTGTCTGTTACTGCCCTGGATCAGAGGGAAATAAACAGGGGACAAAAACCAAAACCCAGGGAAATGATACTTCAAATTGTGCAAATACCAAAACCTGGAAGGAAGTCATGGCTTTTCCTTCTGCTTCATGTGAACATCCATCTGGAGAGTGAGCTGGAAATCGAGTGTCTCCCTGCTTGAGGGAGACACTCCAGCTTCATTATTATTTTTTTTTAATTTAAGTGCTAACCGACAGTTATCCAGCCTTTAAATTGTGAAAATAAAACTAAGTAACAATAGGCCAGTTGCAGTGGTTCTTGCCTGTAATCCCAGCACTTTGGGAGGCTGAGGCAGGGGGATCACTTGAGGCCAGGAGTTCAAGACCAGCCTGACCAACATAGCAAAACCGCTGTCTATTAAAAATACAAAAATTAGCAAGGCATGGTGGCTCACGCCTGTAGTCCCAGCTACTTGGGAGGCTGAGGCATGAGAATTGTTTGAACCCAGGAGGCGGAGGTTGCAGTGAGCCGAGATCGTGCCACTGCCCTCCAGCCTGGGCAACAGATGGAGACTCTGTCTTAAATAAATAAATAAAACTAAGTGACAATAAAAAAAAAAAAAAGGTGTCCCAGAGCTTCCAGGGTCCCATGGGGGAGCTGGGGTCCCTCTGACCTTCACACCCAACTGGAAAGGGCCTGGGGTCTGAGCAGCCTGCTGTAGCTGCGGCCTCACCAGGGCTGTGTCGAAACTAAGCCCTGTGCAGTCAGACCTGCGGGGCTGGTCCCTACTTGATCTGCTTTTCCTGGTCCAGGTCACCGCACAGGCTGGGGTGGTCTTCAGAGTGAAAATGGGCGCACTTGGGTGCTCCCTGCTCAGGCCCCGAGATTGCAGCTCTTGGCCCCTGCGGGTCATGTAACTGACACCCCTCAGCACAGCCAGGCCCAGAGCACTGGGTCTCACACCAGCACCCAAGAGATGCTGAAGCCCGTGGCCCCTCCCTCCCTGAGGACCTTGGTTGATGGCTTGGCTACTTTTTTTTAATCTTTCAAAACACAAAGTGTCTGCCCACGCGCTTTCCCCACTGTCCCCCCAGCGTGCTGCCATCTGGCATTCTATGAGTTGCTGGGTTTGGGGACAGGCACTTTCACACTTCAGGGCGATTTCCCGGTGTTCCCGTGATTATAGAACCCACATCGTCTCAGGCAGCATTCACTAAGTCATAAATAACTGAAAACTATAAAAAGATCCAACCTCAGCCTTCTCTGGAATTTGAATGGCCTTGGCCTGGCCTGACCGCCTCCTGTTCATGGCCTCAGTGTCTGGGTTTTCTCTTACAGATTTTATCCTTCTTTTCAAAAGGAGGCTGGCTACCTCTGTCCCCATCTCTGTCTTCCTTTCAAGTAGAGCTTCTTAGGGTCACAGAGAAGGCTCACAGGTACCAGCTGGGTCCCCATTGACAGGGTCAAGAGACATTCCCCTCACCTCCAGCCTGGTCCTGGGCCAGCCACCTTGCCTCAGTTTGGAAAGTTTTCTAGCCAGCCTTTCTGAAGATCTAGGAATTCTTTACCTGAACTCCTATGGGATAAGTGTGTACCGCAAAGAGCCCCTCTGGAGAGCACAGGCCCCTGCTTTACCTGGTTTGGTTTTCACCGAGAGGAGTGGATCTGGGAAAGAGGGGCTGAGGCAGTAGAGCTACCATGGCCTGTGATCAGAGTGATTGTTTCCGGGCCACACGAGTAGGGGCAGAAGCCTGGCAGCCACAAGGTCACAGAATTTAGGCACCTGGGCTGGTGGCAGCAAAGGGAACAGGTGGAGTCTACCCCTTGTGCTAACTCAGCAGACAGGCTTGAGCTCTCAAGGCATTGAAATGGGACATACTCAGCAAGCAACCAACCCCATGCAGTTTGGATTTTTAAATTATGTTTATTATTAGAGACTGGGGTCTGGCTATGTTGCCCATGCTGGACTCAAACTCCTGGGCTCAAGTGATCCTCCTGTCTCACTCTGTCACCCAGGCTGGAGTACAGTGACAGAGTCTCAACTCACTGCAACCTCCGCCTCTTGGATTCAAGCAATTCTCATGCCTCAGCCTCCAGAGTAGCTGGGACTACAGGCGCATGCCACCACACCTGGCTAATTTTTGTATTTTTAGTAGAGATGGGGTTTCACCCTGTTGGCCAGGTTGGTCTGAACTCCTGGCTTCAAGTGATCCGCCCGCCTCGGCCTCCCAAAGTGCTGCGATTAAAGGCATGAGCCACCACACCTGGCCAAACTCCCTCCTTTTAAGGAAACTGAGAACTGGAGAAGAGATGGCCTTCCCCAAAGCCACAGAGCTGGCCAGGATACTTCCAAGTATTCAAAACTGCATGGGAGGTCAGGTGCAGTGGCTCACGCCTATAATCGCAGAGCTTGGGGAGGCTGAGGCGGGTAGATTATGTAAGGTCAGCAGTTCGAGACCAGCCTGGCCAGCATGGTAAAACCCTGTCTCTACCAAAAATTAGCTGGGCATGGTGGTGTGCACCTGTAATCCCAGGTATTCAGAAGGCTAAGGCAGTAGAATCGCTTGAATCTGGGAGGCACAGGTTGCAGTGAGCCGAGATTGTGTCACTGCACTCCAGCCTGGGTGACAGAGTAAGACTCTATCTCAAAAAAAAAA
>NW_016107619.1:2563763-2597817 GCF_001604975.1 Cebus imitator
AAAAAGAAAAAAAAGTGGCCACCAAGCACAAGGTGTAGCAGGTCTCTATGGTTTCTATGGGGTATGCTACTAACAGGTCAGAGAATGGGAAGGCTTCTGAGCAGGACAGCTCCTCCAGGCACTGTGTTGAGACAACCCATGACACAAGCACTGCAGCCCAGGCAAGGAACCATTCTTGTGTTCCAGTGCAGTTGGCATTTATGCCGTGCACTCAGTAATCCAGCCAGACCACCCTGAATGCAGCCTCGACTGCAGCTCCGGGCTGGAATCATCAGCTTTTCTAAGGCAACTCCTCCATTTTTAAACCTTTGTTACAATTGGGGCATCCTGTGTGCTGGTTTGTTTCTTCGGGCTGTAATACTATGAGGAAAAAAAAGTGGGACATTGACATAGGTCAGATGTTTCTAACTAAATCCAGCCCTTAAGTGCCTTTCTTTGGCCCAGCCAGTGTTGATAAGACTATTTGAATTAGATCTGACACTGTAAAAAATTGGGTGATTTCACATAAAAATGCCTGGCTTTCCTTGAAAAACCAGAAGAGTTTTTCAAGATTCACACCAGCAGGCTGAGATTCGCACCAGCAACAAGTGCCTGGTCAAGCAGCTGCACCCAGTTCAGGGGGACAGAGGACCTCAAGTGCACCCTGGTCACCACCACTCCCCACCACCCCTTGCCGTACTTACCTTGCCTGCCAGGTCCCTTGAATGCTGGAGTTTCAACCTCTGGACTGCAGCGAACCCAGATGTCCATGAGTTCCAAGTAGGAGACTTTTGTAGCAGATTGGGGAGGGAGGATTCAAAGGCACGTTTTCAATTCAACCTGACCTGAGCCTACACTTGCCGTTAATAGAGAAAAGCCAGAAAGAATAGACAGAAGGGAATGGGAAGAGTGGCTCGTTTGTAATCTCAGCACTTTGGGAGGCCAAGGCGGGCGGATCACTTGAGCCCAGGTGTTTGAGACCAGCCTGGGCAACATAGTGAGACCTCATCTCTACAAATTAAAAAACAAAAACAAACCGTAGCCAGGTGTGGTAGAGCATGCCTGTAGTACTCGCTACTTGGGAGGCTGAGTGGGAGGATTACCTGAGCCTGGGAGGCTGAGGCTGCCGTGAGCCATGACTGTGCCACTGCACTCCAGCCAGGAGGAGAGAGAGGCCCCATCTCAAGAAGTAAAAAAATGAAAAGTAAATAGAAGGACTCCTTTCCCATGATTCCTTCTCCAAGCTGCTTAAAACAAACGAACAAACAAACAAACAAACAAACAAACCCTGCTGGCTCATGCCTGTAACCCCAGCACTTTGGGAGGCAGATTTGAAGTCAGGAGTTCGAGACCAGCCTAGTCAACATGGGGAAACCCATCTCTATTAAAAACACACACAAAAAATTAGCCAGGCACGGTGGGGCATGCCTGTAATTCCAGCTACTCAGGAGGCTGAGGCACGAGAATTGCTTGAACCTGGGAAATGGAAGTTGTAGTGAGTTGAGATCATGCCACTGCACGCCAGCCTGGGTAACAGAGTGAGATTCTGTCTTAAAAAAACCATATATATATATATATATGGCCAGGCGTGTGGCTCACACCTGTAATCTCAGCACTTTGGGAAGCGCAAGGCAGGCGGATCACGAGGTCAAGAGACGGAAACCATCCTGGTCAACATGGTGAAACCCCGTCTCTATTAAAAATACAAAAATTAGCTGGGCGTGGTAGCGCACGCCTGTAGTCCCAGCTACTCCGGAAGCTGAGGCAGGAGAATTGCTTGAACCCAGAAGGCAGAGGTTGCAGTGAGCCAAGATCGAGCCGCTGCACTCCAGCCTGGCAACAGCGAGACTGTCTAAAAAAAACACAACCTTCTCAGCTTTGACTTTTGAACCAGAGGTTTTTTGTTCTCTCTCTTCCACTGTCTCTCTGTAACCTAAGATGGGAACACAATGAATTCAAGAGCTGTGCTCATCTTGCCTTGTGCTGAGCTGAGTGAAAAGAGTGTGGAGCCGGGCGCAGTGGCTCAAGCCTGTAATCCCAGCACTTTGGGAGGCCGAGGCGGGTGGATCACAAGGTCAAGAGATCGAGACCATCCTGGTCAACATGGTGAAACCCCGTCTCTACTAAAAATACAAAAAATTAGCTGGGCATGGTGGCGCGTGCCTGTAATCCCAGCTACTCAGGAGGCTGAGGCAGGAGAATTGCCTGAACCCAGGAGGCGGAGGTTGCGGTGAGCCGAGATCGCGCCATTCCACTCCAGCCTGGGTAACATGAGTGAAGTGAAACTCCGTCTCAAAAAAAAAAAACAAAGAAAAGACTGTGGAGCGAGGAGTGTGGCTGAGGGGAAGCCCTGGTTTAGGCAAGAGAGCCCCTTCCCTGTCTGGCCCCTCAAGCCTGGGTTTCCCAAGAATCTACAATTTTCCTTTTATTCATTAAAAAGGCGTTCAGTTACTGTTACTAAGCGCTGGCCCTGGGCAGCCTCCCAGTTTCACCTCTCCGTTTTTTTTCTTTTTTGGTGGGGACAGAGTTCTACTCTGTCACCCAGGTGGGATTGCAGTGGCTTGATCTTGGCTCACTGCAGTCTGTCTCCCCGGTTCCAGCGATTCTCCTGTTTCAGCCTCCTGGGTAGCTGAGACTACAGGTGTCCGCCACCATGCCTGGCTAACTTTTGTATTTTTAGTAGAGACAGGGTTTTACCATGTTGACCAGGCTGGTTGCGAACTCCTGACCTTATGATCCGTCTGCCTTGGCCTCCCAAAGTGCTAGGATTACAAGCGTGAGCCACTGCACCCAGCCCAGCGTACCTCTTTAATTCATTATAGTAGGAGTCAAAGCAGCATGTCCACTCAGGTTTGATCCCTTTGCTGTACCTGGTAGGGTCTGAGGTTGTACACCTGGTGGACTGGAGGGTCAGACTTGTCCGTGGGGCTCCTGGAGCCCTTGCTAGCTCACAGTCCTCACCCTAGGGCTGGCCCATCTTGAGGTTCACCTTGGTACTTCCAAAGGCAGGTGTGTGTTCAGAAGACAGACAGCTGACAAGACTCAGTGTTAGGAGAACTGGTCATTAGGGAGCTCGTTGATCTGTGGGATGTTTGGTCAAAGCCAGGGACCTTGAAGTCAAAAGTCCTGTCATCTCCTGGAGTGAGGCCCGGCCTGCCAGGGCCACAGGCTCTAAGAGGTTCTTCAACCAAGAACCCCATGGAAGTTTTGTTTGTTTGAACTCCATTTTTTCCCAAGCCAAATAACTCACAAAATTCTACTTTAGTGGAGCGTGTATTAACTTCCTTCAGAAGGCTTCAACACGCTCTGGGAGCTGCTGGGGCCGTGAAGAACACCAGTTCTGTGTTCTGTTCCTGCTTCTCAGTTTACCCACCCTGTGGCTCTGGGGGAAATTCTTTCATCTCTGACCTCTGGTTCCTTTTCTATAAGGCAGAGATGATATGACCTAGGCAGGCAAGACCTGTCCTGCCTCCATCACACTGTAAAAAAAAAAAAAAAAATGTGGGATAGACCTGTTTAAAAATGCAGCAACATTTTAAGTGGGTGATGAGTAAAATGTGTTATCCTAGTCTCTACTTTTGCAGATGCTGAAGTTTCGTAAATGACAAAACCCTTCATTCAGAAACCTGGGCATCTTATCTGTCTTCCCAGGTCCACTCACCCACCGTCAGCATCTGATCAGCCTCAGAGCCCTGAAGAGCCTGCCCCCTGATCCCTGAGACCCATTGGCTACCCACAACGCAGCCTGCCCTGGCTCCCTTGCTCCCGAGGGAGGTGCCACAGCAGTGAGAGTAGCCTGTGCTCACATCCCGGCTCTGTTTGCTCCTCAGCCCCACATCCCCCTCCTTTCTAGCTGTAAAATGAACACAAGAACCTACCTCACAGGTCGCTTAAATGAGACAATCTGGCAATGCTCAACACAGGGTCTGGCTTTTGCTAAAGGCGAGATAAATGTTAACTGCTACTCTTGTTATCAGTCTCAATCTCATTACGTCACCTCCCTGCTTAAAACCATCAGTGATTCCCTACAAACTAAAATAGAGGTCAAGATCCTGAATCCAGGCCCCCACACCTGGCCCTGCCACTCCTAACCTCAGCAACCCAGCCTCCCTGCACGGTGCTCTGTGCTACTGGTGAAGGAGACTGAGAGAAGTTCACCTCCTCCTCCCAGCTCCTGAGGTAGCCTGTCCAGGCCTGCACCTGGGACAGGGTCCCCTCTCTGGGCTCCCACGGCCCCGTACATACCTTCATTGTGGCATCGATTTTGCTGGGCTCTCATCAACCTACTCTTGCCTAGGATAACACACACCCTTTCTCCTATCCCGTCTTTTGTGGGCAATATAGAGGGAGTTGACTCAGTTGTTCAAGACACTCCTGGGCTACCTGACCTCCAGAAGAAACATTTTGATTTCTGCCTCAGGGCATTTGCACATGCTGGCCCCATGCCTGGAACATTTACTCCAGGTGTTTCCCAGACTTCAATATGCCTAGGACTCTCCTGGGATCTTCTTATAGGCAGAGTAATTCAGTAGGACTGGGGCCCAGCCTGAGACTCTACATTTCTGACAAACATTTGGGCGATACCAAAGCTGCGGGTCCCTGGGCACTCCTATTCTTTGCCCAGCTCAAGCCAACTCCTCCGGAGGGTCTTGGCTTGGCATCACTTCAGAGCAGGGCTTCTCTGACACACGAAGTGAGGCCACACTGCTGCTCCTCCCCACAGAGGGGCTGTCTTTCTCAGGGCCCTTTGAACCTGTGGGAGCCACTGGGAGAGGAACCACTTTGTTCTCACGGCGCAGTACTGAATGAATGGGACTTCTGCTTCAGGAGGCAGTCCGAACCAGTGCCCCACCCTGGGTCACTCCTGAGCTTTCTGGCAGTGTTGAGGGAAGGGCCTTGAAGAAAGGGCCCAGGACTGAGGGCCACCTGCTGTCCTGATGTGAGGGAGGGCATGGAGGGGAACAGACTTCTCATCACACAGGGAACTCAGAGGATTCACAAAGCACGGCCCACCCACAACTCCCAGCCTCCCCAGGCCAGGGTTAACATTTCAGCGGATAATTGGGTAAATCCACCAAGGCTGCCCCTTCCTGGGCGACCCAATGCTTTCTGCCCACGCCAACCGCAGCAACACACACTCGTCATTGCTGCAAGAGCTGCCACCAGCACAAGGATTTTCACCCTTGCCACTCTTCAGCCAAAATTAGAAGCAGCTGAGTGATGGGAGAGGTGTGGCGTGAGGATGGCAATGGCTTATCTCTAACAAGCCCCTGTGATGAAACGAAACTCATGTCTCACTCAAATGCCCTGGAACCCTTATAGCACAGAACCACCTCTACACAAGGGCCCATCCAGAGAAGCCAGCAGCCCCACAGAAGTGCTCAGGAGAGACCTCTGCAGTCCTCAGCCTAGGTCAGGACAATCCCCGCCCATCTGTGTCCTGCAGGATATGGGGGCTACATGCCAGGCCTCTGCACAGCTTCAGCTACACCCTGCTCCTGTCCCACCCTAAGGCTCCCAGCACAGAGCAGATGTTTTCTAAAACAGTTCTTAAGGTTCATTTTCAATAACGTTTTATTCCACTGCAACCAGCCCACTCTAACTTTTCTACCACCCTCAGTCTCCGCGTCGAGTCCAGGGTCCTTTCTGCTCCGGCACTGGGTGCTCTGAAGAGGTGGGGCTGCCACATGGGTGGCCTCTCCCTGGAGCTGAGCCCACTCTGGGGAACCCTGGACCTGGACCATGTCCCTTCGCCCACGTCCCTTGGTTTGCAGGGAGACTGCCTGCCGACACCCAGCCTGAAAAGGCACCCCAGGCAGAGTGCTCAGTGCCAGCTCCCACTTTGTGCCGAAACAGGAAGAATCAGAAACACACACCAGAAGCCCAATCTTCTACACTGACGATTCCTCAGACAACGAAAAACAAAGAGCAAAATCAACATGATTTGGCAAAGGGTTTTTAAACCTTAAATTAAAAAAGAAAACATTTTCACACAGAAGAATTATCTGCTTTGAGGAAATAGTAAAGAAATTAGAAGGTGTAAAAAAAAAAAAATCAAACCCCAAATAATGATAAAAATAGATGTATCCTCTGTAAAAATCTGGACTAAGCTATTGAGTCATTGATGGTTATTCAGTATTCAGAGCATGAGGTGAAATACCGAAGTATTAAAAAAAAAAGGAATCCGAGATACCGCCATTCGCTGCCGGCCTCGGTGCGGGCGCCCTGACCACGGGCCACACAGGGCGTCTGCTTGCTCCCACCCTCTGCAGACCTCAGGCCTTCAAAGCTCTTCCTTGGTCCTGCCCAGTTTTGTGGCATGTTCTTCTATAAACTTGCTCAAGTGCTCCAGATCTCTGTCTCCACCCTCAAATTTAACTGGGTTCTTTTTGTCCCCACTGGGGGCGAAGTAGATGGTGGGGAAGCCCTCCACCTTATAGCGGTCGCTGGGGACATCATTGGCGGTGGCGTCCATCTTGGCGATGACCAGGCCCTTTTGGCCCTTGTACTTCTTGCCCAGGCTGTTGTACACAGGCTCCAGCTGCTTGCAGTGCCCGCACCACGGTGCGTAGAACTCGATGAGGACGTCCTTCTTGGGGTCCATCACAATGGAGTCGAAGGTCTTTCCCACCACGACCTTGACGGGTCCCTTGTTGTTCTTGGGCACCGGCTGGGATTTGATGACTGGCTTCAGTTTCCCTGCCAAGGAAAGCAAGGCAGAGTAGGGGGCGTCAGTGCTGAAAAGGCCAAAGATTCTGGGGCCTCCTCTGGACCAGGCAGTGAAGCTGGTGTGGCCACCAGAGAGAGGGGCAAATGACACAGAAAAGCCTTGTCTCCAAAAGCCCCATCCCGACAATGGGCAGTTTATTTCTCTGGCGAGCTGCTATCCTCTACTCTCTCTGTCCCTGCAAAGGCCAGAGAGGCTGCAGGTGGCTCCAGCCCCAGCCTAAGGGGCCATCGGGTCCTGTGAGGGAGGCCATCATAAGAGTCGCTGCCCAGGGAAGAGGAGGTCCTGTGAGCACTAGCACCGAGGGCCCAGAAGCCATGGTGGGGAAGTGCCAGGACAACCCACAGACATTGCAACAGCATGGTCTGCCTACAATGTGGCTGGTGCTGGGGACCTGGGGCCATGTGCTCAGCCAAGATCAACAGAGGCTCTGTTTAAAGCTGCAAAGCAAGGTGGCCGAAGGTGAAGAGGCTCGAGTCAGGCTCTGAAGCCAGAAGGGGTGTTCAGCACACCCAGACTTCACCCTGTCTGGGCTCCCTCTTCAGATGCCCCCTTCTGCACACCCCGGCCCTGGTCCCAAATTTTAGCATGCTGGTGCTGAGTGATGCTAGGTAAGCCCTGCGGTGGACCCCAAATCTGGCTTTTGCTTTCAAAGGAAACACTGGAAGAACTGCCAAGAAAAAAAATAATACTTGCAAATGTTCCTTTTTCTAAGCTGTTCTGGTGCCTTGGAGTTTGGGGTCCCACCCAACCCTTCTCTGGACAAGAAGCAGAGGGTCTCTCTGGGTGGAAGGGGGCTTCTGGCTGACTTGTGGGGGCATTGTGCCCATGGCCAGAGCACTAGACGCCCTATGGCCTGTCTGGATTTTGTGTGAGGGGCACAGCAGCTGAAGGGAGATCCCAGCCCCAGCCACGGCTCACCTTTTTTGAACGCAGTGACAAACTCGCGAAGGGTGTCGGAGTCAAACTCCTCCGGCTCCATGGCAAACTTCTTCCCGCTCTCATCGAGGATGGCGGCGTTGACGTCCTCCCCGCTCTCGCTGAGCCCCAGGTCCTTCACCTCCCCAGCATAGTCCTCCTCATCCGCGATGGCAAAGGTGTACTCAGGGAAGTCCTTGGCCACCTCTAGGACTTTGCTCCGCCAAAACTGAGTTGCTGAAAGGGATCAAGGGCCGTAAGCCAGGCAGCCACAGAGCAAGTCCCAGCTCAGACTCCGAGGTCAGGCTTCAGGTCCTGTCGCTAATATTCTGACAACGCTCAAGCGCTGGATTTGCCTTGATTGGAGGGAAATGCATTTCTGGAAAAGCCCCACTTGTAGCAGGTGGGCCACAGATGCAAGCTCAACAGGCCCATGAGACCTGTGCCCAGGTGGCACGGCCATGGCTGCCTGAGGCCGGGGGCTGGTCTAGTCCCAGCTCTGCAGCCTCTGAACTCCTCCAGGTCTCAGCTACCTCAACCCTAAGTGGGCACTGGACTTGAATCTAAGCTCCCCTCTTGCTAAAAAGGGAAACCACCAACCCGCAAGGGCCCCAGGCTGGGATTTCTGAGTGAGCCATGTACATAGAGCCACACCTCCCTGAATGCTCCATCTCGCCTAAATGGACGAGTCCGTACCCACCCCCTCTCTGGCAAGTCTTGGTGGGGGTCCCTCACCAGCTCTGTAATCAAAGCTGAAGTCCACGCTGTAGTAGACAACCACCAGGGGACGCCTGGTGTAGCGCTTAGCATCATTGGAGGCCTTGCGGTGGCCGACCAGGGGCAGGGCATGCTTCAGTATGAAGTCCTTGATGGCCAAGTCCTCAGTGGAGCCCTGCTTCAGAGAGAGAACAGGTGAGGGGGCCACCATCTCCCCACCCACCACTGTGTTTGGGTACAATGTTTGAGGGATTTCAGGGGAGTGGCTACTTTGAAGGGATCAGTCTCAGGAGGCAAAACACCCCAGGGGTGACCCCATTCAAGCACACCCAGTAATTTCCTCCTATCTTTCAGGGCTCCTTTCCCTCCAGTGGACTGTAGATGGCTTCTTGGGAAAAGGCAAATACCTTGGCACTTTCTTTCAGGGTGTGGGCTTACTAATCCCAAAAAGAGACCACTCAAGGTAGGCCTGGTTCTTGGCATACAGGAAGGGTTACCATGACTAAGCTGTGTGGAACTTTCTACCTTTAGCTGGTGCAATCTTCAGGACAGCCCTAGGAGGCCCATTTCACATGACAAGGTGAAGTGAGGCCCAAGTTCACGCAGCTGGGTAGGTGGTCTAGTCTTGAAAAATCACCCCTTAACCTGCACACTACAGCATAGCGGTGCTGCCTCGGGGAAGAATTTGGAGTCAGACAAAGATGGCTGGCTGAGACCTTCCCTTCCTCCCTCTGGAGAGGGAGGCTGTGCCACAGAGGGCTCTGCACAGTCTGGCCAGCCAGCTGTACCTGGACAGGTTCAGCGATGCAGCTGTTCCAGCTGGACCATGAAGCTTTCTGGGAGAGATGCCTCAGTGTCAGGTGAATCCAGCTCTGATTTCACACAGCACTGGTGACCGGCTGTGGACAGCGGCAGGTGCTGAGAGCACAAAGGCTCGGGTAGGCAGCAGGGTGTGCTCGTGCACGCACGGTGTCCCAAGGGCTCACACTTCACAAGGACTTGAGTCCCCCACAGACTGCCCTCCAGAGGTGGGCACAGCAGGGTCAGCCACCTGCCCAAGGCTGTACAGCCAGCCAGTCATGGGTGGGCCCATGAGCCCAAGGGCTCCTGTAGGGATGGGGCACTCAGGGAGGGGGTCTCGTGTGGCACTAAAGAGCGAGACAGCCCTGCTGGCGGGACATGAGCAAAGGCACCCAGGGAGGAGGCAGCAGAGACTGAGAGAGGGCACGAGGCACAAAGAGGGCCTGGCGTGGCAGCAGTGGAGGGTGGGATGTTCTGGAAAGGTGGGAAAGAAGGGTCTGGGAGGCCATGCTAAGGCACAGATGATCCGACTATCTCCCAGGCGGCAGAAGGCCATGGAGTCTTTAACCATGACACTGCGCTGCATGCACTTCGCTCAGCAGGGAAATGCCAGAGGAACTGGGAGCAGCAGCAATGTTCCCAACAGACACGACCACACAGATCTTTAAGGATCTACTGAAAGCCACAGATCCCTTTCCTGGAACATGAACTACCGCACATAGCTGTGTCCGATTCTTACGATCCATGGCCCCCCAAGCTCATCAGGACCCTCTTTGGGCCCGGGATCTTATCTCTGGATGGAAGGAAGAGAAGCTGGGGGGAGGGGTCATAGCAGTCACTGTGAGTCTAGAGAAGAGGAGAGCTGCCCTAAGCCGCCAGTTGGCAGAGAAACAGATGGGATGGACGCACAGACCTTGAGAAGGAGCGACAGGACTAAAGACTGAGAAACGAAACAGAGGACGGGGGACTGAAAGATTCAGGTTGTGCTCTCCAAGGTACTGGCGTGTTCTGGTGCAGGGCCCCGGGACTTCTGTCCTGTCATGCCCCTTCCTCCAGGTCACATGAGAGCCCACAGCCCAAACAGCCAGGGTCCTGACACTATGTGGCCAGTAGGACCTGGAAAGGCCCCTGCACCCCAGTCTCAGCTCTGCTTCCCACCTAGAGCTGTGGGGTCCGGGCAGGGGTTGGGGAGGGTAGAGCTCACTTTTCTGCAGCCCAATCTCTGTTAATCAGAAGCTTCAGACTCAACATCTAGGATCCTTTCAAAACTGAGATCAATTCACTGAAGTGCGGGACCCTGTCTAAAGCACTCAGGAGGCTGAACTGGCCCCAGGCTCCCCCTAGCTGGAACTCCCACTGCCCCTCTAGGGCTGAGTGTGTCCCACTCCAGGAGGATGAAGTACAGGAGGACAATAGGGGAAAGAAAAGGCAAACTCCACCCACCAAGCTCAACAGGTCCCTCTGATGAACAGAAAAAGCTGCCGTCCCTCCGTAGCCCGCAGCCTGAGTGGCCCCAGCAAACATGGCTTGGCCTCCACCAAGCACCATGTGCTGGCCCAGGCCAAACACACAGTGGAACAGGCGCTGGAGGGAGACTGGTGATTGCCTGCCAGGAGGGATGAAGGGTGGCAGCAACTGTTCTGGCAAAATCAGGTGGAGCTCTGCCAGGCCCCAAGACCTGCTAGGTGTGCAGGAGCCCCAGCCCTGTCCCTCCAGCAAACTGACCACAGGCCACCTACAGAAAACCTGTGGGGTGGGGAGAGGGCGCTGGAAAAGGAGTTCCAGACCTTGCAGACAGAGCGAAACCTCCACATTTGAAACCTCAGAGGTGGCCCAAAGCAGAGTCCTCACAGGGGCTGGGTGCCTGAGGATGGCATGGCAGAGGGCCCTGCTCACCTGGACGTCCATCACATGGCTCCGGGGCTCATACTTAGACTGGAATTTCTCAGGCTGCATTACAACCAACTGCCCCTGGGAGACTTTCAAGAACTTTGCTATTTCTGTGCTGAAAGTGTGGTGAAATTTGTAATCTTCTCTCAGGTTGTTAGCTGAAAAGTTAACAGAATGATAAGATGTTATTTTTTAAACTGCCTAAATGTCTGAGATTTAATTTATTACCCACATCAGCCAAAGAAAATGTTCTGAAAATGACCACTGTAGGCCATGCGTGGTGGCTCACACCTGTAATCCCAGCACTCTGGGAGGCCCAGGTGGGTGGATCACTTGAGGCCAGGAGTTTGAGACCAGCCTGGCCAACATGGTGAAACCCTAGCTCTACTAAAAATACAAAAATTAGCCAGGTGTGGTGACACAAGCCTGTAGTTCCAACTACTTGGGAGGCTGAGGCATGAGAATTGCTTGAACTGGAGAGGCAGAGGTTGCAGTGAATCGAGATCATGCCACTGTCCTTTTAGCCTGGGTGATGAGAGAGAGTCTCAAAAAAAAAAAGAAAGAAAAAAGTCACCACCATAAATTGTGTGGACAATTCCTATAACTTAAACACTTAAAATGACATTTGTTTTTAGAAATCTGGTACAGATATAATGTCTAAGTCCTGGCCGGGCACGGTGGCTCAAGCCTATAATCTTGGCACTTTGAGAGGCTGAGGCAGGAGGACTGCTTAAACCCAGGAGTTAGTTCATCTATTCATTTGAAACAGGCTCTGTCACCTAAGCTGGAGTGCAGTGGCGTGATCTCCGCTCAATGCAACCTTTGTCTCCCAGCTTCAAGCCAATTCTCCTTCCTGCCTCAGCCTCTTGAGCAGCTGGGACTATAGGCATATGCCACTATGCCCAACTGTGTTTTCTATTTTTATAGAGACAGGGTTTCACCATGTTGGCCAGGCTGGTCTCGAATTCCTGACCTCAAGTGATCTGCCTGCCTTGGCCTTCTAAAGTGCTGGGATTACAGGCATGCGCCACTACACTCAGCCAAGCCCAAGAGCTTAAGACCAGCCTGGGCAACATGGTAAGTCCCCATCTCTACAAAGATAAAATAAATTTAAAAAAGAAGAGGGTCAGCCAGTTGTGGTGGCTCACGCCTGTAATCCAAGCCCTTTGGAGGCCAAGGCGGGCGGATAGTCTGAGGTCAGGAGTTCAAGACCAGCCTGACTAACATGGTAAAACCCCGTCTTTATATTAAAAAAAAAAAAAAAAAGAAGAGGGTCAGGTGCAGTGGCTCACACCTGTAATCCCAGCACTTAGGAAGGCCGAGGTGGACGGATCATAAGGTCGAGAGATCAAGACCATCCTGGCCAACATGGTGAAATCCCATCTCTACTAAAAATACAAACATTGGCTGGGCATGGTGGTGTATACCTGTAGTCCCAGCTACTCGGGAGGCTGAGGCAGGATAATTGCTTCAACCCAGGAGGCGGAGGTTGCAGTGAGCTGAGATCGCGCCATTGCACTCCAGCCTGGTGCCTGGTAACAAAGCAAGACTGTCTTTAAAAAAAAAAAAAAAAAAATTCACCGAAAAAACAGGGCCAATTTGCCAGGACCTGCTGTCTACCGATGTCTATAGGCAGCACAGATTCTCTGGCAGGCAGAATGTTCTGGAGCCTGTGTGAGAAGCACACAGTCCTATATCCCTATGTTGAGTTTTCACACCCAGCACTCTTCGTAAGGGTTTACATTTCCCCTCCTTGGGTTGGTGGGCTGCCTGTTTGTGGGCTGGAGCTCCGAATGAAGTTCTTTAGCTAAAGATACTTCTACCTAAATCTGTGAAAATGCATGATGAAACCCCACAGTCTGAGGACATCTTACAACAGGGCTGGGCAAACTTTCTGAGAAGGACTAGAGAGTGGGCAGTTTCGGCTTGAAGGACCACACTGTCTGTCGCAGCTGCTTAACTCTGTTGCTGCAGGGCGAAAGCAGCTGGACAGGGTGTGAACAAATGAAGCTGAGATGTCACACACAAAGACAGGCAATGGCTGGACTGGGTGCGTGGCCCACAGTGTCAATCCCTACCCTAGATCCTACAGATAAATGCACCTTCAGTTCTCCCTATTCTCCTCCCCAAGGCATCCAAACTCATCCTGGGCCGATTCTGAGATTTAAACACTGGTGTCACTCTATCCTTGAAAGGCTCTCGGACTAGAGGTTTGTGACCCCCAGTTGGGTTATAGGACACACATGGCTGAGATGGTAAACCATGTTTTTGGGAGGGCAGGGGATGGAGGAACAGCCTGGATAAGCTTGTGGCTTTCAGAGTCAGATGGACTTAGATTCAAATCATAATTTTGTGACCTACTAACTTTGCAGCTTTAGGCCTGTTAGTTATTAACCTTCCGAGCTGCAGGTCCTTCTCTATAACAGGGGCATTAAAATCCACTAAGGCCACATGGGCTGGGTGCTGTGGTTCATGTCTGTAATTCCCCCACTTGAGCCCAGGAGTACGAGACCAGCTTGGGCAACGTGGCAAAATCTCGTCACTACAAAAAAAAAAAAAATTAGCTGGATGTGGTGGCACTCACCTGTAGTTCCAGCTACTTGGGAGGTGGGAGAATCACCTGAGCTGAGCCTGGGAAGGTTAAGGCTGCAGTGAGCTGAGATCACACCACTGCAGTACAGCCTGGGCAACTGGAGTGAGAGCCCAGTCTCAAAATAAATAATGCCCCATCTATCTAAGATGGTGCTGTTCTAAGCCTCCAGGTTTCCCCGGGATTTGTAGTCAGTTGGCTTCAGGCAGAGACAGACTCGCACCAAGAACTTCACTTCCAGCCCCCCAGGATCACAGACCCTTTCATCCCACCAGCCAGCCTCTCTGTTCCAGCCCTGCCAGCCTGTCTGTAAACACCTTGTGTCCCTGGGGCTAGCCCCTCTCTCATGGCCCAAAGACCTTTTTCATAAGCAGACAGGCATAGCAGGCCCAGTGACTCTTGCCCCATCTGTAGCCCTAAACCTGCCCATGCCAAATCACAGACCCTGACTCTCTGACTCCTTGGGATACGATGCCAGGCCTGCCCGAGACTCACTGCACTGGAACCTGCATTTTAAACACATTCCCCAGGGATTTACATGCACATCAATGCAAGTTAACTTGCATTCAGACTTAGGGCTGGGGACTCCCCTGCTGCCCATAACCCTGGGTGGGTTGGGGTTTCCTTCTGCAAGTTTCTTCCTGATGAGTTACAAGTGAATAACAAGGCCACCTAATTAACAGACGAAGGGAACTTAGCTCTACTGGTTTTATACAACATTAATCTGCATTTGACATATGCACAGTTGTAATTGTACAGCACCAGATTAGCACTAAATGGCAAGCTGTGCATTTGAAAGATTATAATTAGTACTTAACACAGAAAGTCAAGCTGGTTTTGGTGGAGGGGGAGAGGGTGGCACTCAGAAGACATTAATACAGATGGTGAGGACCCTGAGTACACCTGTCCCCAGGCATCAGGAGCCAGACCTAGGCAGATGATGGATGTCAGGATTGGGCCCCTACCCTCGCAGAACGCTATTGCTGGCAGCTGTTCGTAGTCATTTTACTCCTCAGGCTAGCAAGACTAGCATTTATTACATACTTAGCATTATCAGGCACGTTTCTAAGCACTTCATCTACATTATCTCAATTTAATAACCTCTCGGAAAGACCACCACCTTGGGCAAGAGACCACCAGGCTAACTGAGTCATTGCCCATGGTCACAGTGATAACTGGAAAAGCCAGGACTTGAAAGCCAGTCTGATTCAGAAACCTGTACTTCACAGCCTGAAGACCTTCCCTCTAGCAGAGGGGCTCGGGCTCTGGAAGGCAGACATGGAGCTGGGACCAGTCTGACTGTGCTCCTCCCCTGCATCGAGGCCAGGAGGGCCACAGGGGACTCATCTCCAGCTCCAGCCCCAGCACCAACCCCAGAATGGGAAGCTTATTCCCACAGGTAGCTCATCAAACTGCCCACTAAATGATGTCCCAGGAGCTTTCTACAAAACCAGACAACAACCGACAGCCCAGGGCATGCACATTTTGTTCAGCCCAAAGGGCCACAACTCACCGGCATCTTGGTACTGCTGATAGGCTGGGTCACTCTCCCCCTTAAAGGCCCCGATGATGATGACGTCGTCTCCATCCTTCAGGAACTCCTGGACCTGCTTCAGGGTCAGAATCTCCTTGGAGGGAGGCCCGGACTGCTCGATCATGTAGTCAACGATTCCTGGGAGCGGGGCACACGCCTGAGCAGGGACCCTCAGAACTGCTCACCTCCCGCAGCCCATGCCTGCCAGCTCCCAGCACCTTCCAGAACAGCTTCCTGCCAGGGACCTTCCTTTCCCCACTGCGGTGGGAGAGAAGGGAGTGGCCATACCGTATTTTTCTCGTGGGCCATTGTAGTCAAAAGGCCTTCCTTTGCGGAAAATTTTCAGGGTGGGATAGCCAGAGACATCGAACCTCTTGGCCAGGTCTGTTTCTGCGGTGGCATCGACCTTTGCCAGGGGGATTGGAGGAGAACGCTTGCTGAGCTCCTTGGCAGCCTTCTCATACTCAGGGGCAAGTTTCTTGCAGTGTCCACACCTGCCAAGAGGAAACTGGTTTGTCAGGGGCTCATTCTAGTGTGGACTCACTTTCTAGCTAAGTGAGCTGCAGAAACCCATCCTGTGCTCCCCAGTTACCTGGCCACACGTAGTAAACCTCCAAATGCCTCCTAGACCCTTAGGCCCTTGGGCCCTCCTGCAGGACAGACACAGGCTTCATCTCATGGCATTCACCCTAGGGGGGGGACAAGTGTACACACACACACAGGACACACTCAGACAGGATGTTAGTAACTGTGGCACGGGGGAATACATGGCAAAGGCCAAGAGAGACAGGGTCTTAAGGAAGAGGGCATGGTTGGGGAGTTGGGAGCCAACAAGGATATGTCACAGATGGCTTCAGAGAGGGAGGAGCAGTGGCGCTGGGATCCAAGGGAAGGCAAGGAACTAGCTAAGAGCCCACAGGAGGTGGGGTGAGGGGAGTGTTGGCAGGAACAGTCATGGAGAACAGAAGAGCGTCACAAACCCTCACTGACATAGACCACCCAGGGAGGAGATGAGGGAGAGTCCCCTGGAGTCAGGACTACGTCACATAGCTCATCGCCCACAAGAACTGGCCAGGCGCAGTGGCTAACACCTGTAATACCAGCACATGGGGAGGCCAAGGTGGGCAGATCACCTGAGGTTTTAAGTTTGAAACCACCCTGGTCAACATGGCAAAACCCCCGTCTCTACTGAAAATATAAAAATTAGCCAGGCATGGTAGCAGGCACCTGTAATCCCAGCTACTCAGGAGGCTGAGACAGGACAATTGCTTGAACCCAGGAGGCAGAGGTTGCAATGAGCTGAGATCACACCACTGCAATCCAGCCTGGGTGACTGAGCAAGACTCCGTCTCAAAAAAGAAAAAACAATCATACCCAACTGGGGTCTGACACACACTGTCTTATCAAAGTCTTTAGGACACCCAAATGAATTAAAGGGTGCATCCTGCAACTTCAAAACCATTTGCTGGCTGGCACTGACTCATTCCTGTAATCCCAGTGCTTCCAGAAGCTGAGGCGGGAGGGTGACTTGAGACCAGGAGTTCAAGACCAGCTGGGGCAACGTAACGAGACCTCATCTCTCTAAAATATTTTTTGAATTAGCTAGCCGTGGTGGCACACACCGGTGGTCCCAGCTACTAGGGAGGCTGAGGCCGGACAATCAGTTGAGCCCAGGCTGTAGTGAACTATGATGGTGCCACTGTACTCCATCCCAGGTGACAAAGCAAGACCTCATCTCAAAACATCTCAGAAAACCAAACCAAAAACGAACAACCACTCACAACACACACACAAAAAACACATCAAAAGATCAAAAAACTATTTGTGAATAAATGGATAATCATCCTCTGAGGCATCATAAACCAGGGAACTCGCAGTACACGCTGAGCGTGTGCTGTGCAGCAACCTGGCTCCTGAGTGAGCCACAAAGCAGGCCGCCAGTAAGACGTGCAGCTGCCGCTCTCCCTCTCACACATCAGGCCAGGGCCCCATGTGTAGCAAAACAAGGGCCTGTATCTCCCAGCATCACAGGAGGGTTCGGAGGATGCCCATGTGTCCCAGACGCTTCCTTCCTTCTCTCCCAGGTCATTTCCTTCTCCAACCATCTGTCTGTCTTCTCTTTTCATCTGTACACCCAACAACTCCCAGGTCTCTGCTATAGAATCCTTAACTTCAGGTTTGGACTTGTCCAAGCATTGCCTGGAACAAGGATATCCTAAACCTGACCCCACTGCGCCGAAAGTGCAACCCATCCCCTGGCCTGTTCATCAGCCATGGCCCCCACCTGCTGGTTCTAGGCCCAACAGCTTCCTGTCCTACTAGCTCTCCTGAGACTCACTACAGAACACACCCACCTGAGGCAGTTCTTGCTGGACTAATGATCAGACATACCAGGACTGCTAAGGAATTAGAACCATAGGTGACCCACTGCAAACTCACCAAGATAAACAGTATGCTGGGCCGTCTCCTAGGAAGGCAGATGGTCTCTCCCGGAGCTAGGCTCCCCTCTCCCTCAAACTATCTTTCTTCTGCTCCACTCTGACTGCTCCCGGCTTATCCACACACACCCAGTCATGCCTGCCTTCCCTCCCCTCCCCTCCCCTCCTCACGAAGCAGCCACTTCAGTTTCCCAAGTTGGGCAGCTCAGACCAGCCACTGTACTTGCTCCCACTCTGGCCACCTTTCTTTCTGCCATCCTCTTTCCTTTGGGTCCCTTCTCTACCCCCAAGAATGGACTACTTGGCAGTCCTTCCACATTCACTCCCCCAACAGCTCCCTTACAGCCACGCTTCTTCCAGAAGACCTGGCGCCTCAACCCTGGCCTGCAACTCACGCCCACCTTGCTCCTCTGCTGTTCCTGCCTCACGGGTAGGGGCCTGCTGTCTGCGCCTGCCACACCATACCTAGTGCCCACCCAGAAGGGTACCGAATACAGGAAGGGCCTGACATCACCTTACCATGGGGCATAAAACTCCACCAGAATGATATCTGCATCATTCACAACTTCATCGAAGTTCTCTTTGGTCAACACAAGCGTAACTTCTGGTGGAGGCGTCCAGTCGGGCTGGGAGACCTCTCTGACCTTGGCAACAATTTCTGAAAGAAACCAAACAAGACTGAGCACATAAGGCCTGAACTGGCAGGTGCTTCACCTCCCTCCAGAAGCAGATGGGGAAGGGGAAAAAAGCAAGTGTCGGGGCCCACAAGAACAGATGTTCGACTTCCTAAAACCCGGCCGTATCTCTGCAGCTTTGGGGATACAGTTAAGAGTCAGAAGATTCGCTGTTTCCCAACATTGTCCATCGCATCTCCACAGCCTGCAAACCTCTCCAGATGGCCTAAGACTTGCTGATGATGAAGACTTCCTTTACCACCATGATTACATATGCCTATGGATACAATTGTGGGCATCTCTTTTACACATACAAAATGTATATATTTTACATCTAATGTTACGATATTACATACCTTGTAAGATGTGTGCAAAAAAAAAGAAAAAAAAAGGAAAAGTTAAAAGAGGAGCAGTAGCTCCCATTGCTCAGGCTGCAGTGGCACTACCTGAGAAGGCCTTTTAAAAATGCTCGTCTGTGACCTCATTTCCCCAGAAATGAATTCCAGGAGTGGAACAACATATTCATACAAAAAATGTGCCAAGCAGTTCTTAGGACCAGTGGTTGCAAACCGTCACTCTTTTTCCCCACTGTAGAATCTACCAAGGAGCCAAATCTAAAACCACTTCTACAAAGCTGCAGTCTTCAAATTGAAATATGACGAACACCTCCTCTGTGCATTCACAGCATGAAGTGTCTGTCCCCTGCCCCTAGCCCACACTTAGGGGTTCTGAGCCAGTTAACACGTGGGAGGCCCATTTACCAAAGCATAGCATACACTGCTCTAAAGGTTCCAAAATGGCCATGTCTCTCACAGTCACACGTTGGCCACAGACGTCCAAACACATATGCCTATTTACTTTGCAACGACAGAAGTACTCAACTTTCAGGCCAGGAGTGGTGGCTCATGTCTGTAATCCCAGCACTTTGGGAGGCCAAGATGGGTGGGTCATGGGTGGCCAGGAGTTCAAGACCAGCCTGGCCAACATGGTAAAACCCCGTCTCTACTAAAAATACAAAAGCCGGGTATGGTGGCATGCACTTGTAATCCCAGCTACTCAGGAGGCTGAGGCAGAAGAATTGCTTGAACCCAGGAGGTGGAGGCTGCAATGAGCCAAAACTGCACCACTGTACTCCATCCTGAGGCACAGAGCAAGACTCCGTCTTAAAAAAACAAACAAACAAAAACAAAACAACAAAAAAAACAACTCTCACACATACACACACTTGCTTTTAAGTATACAAAATATCTCTGAACAACACAGAAGAAACTTGTTACACTAGTACTTTCTCAGAGAGGAGCTGGACCACCCAGGCTCAGAGAAGAAAGACTATTCATTAGTCTACCTCTTTGAATTACCAAGTATATAAACATATTACCTAGTCAACAGACAAATAAAATATAACACTAAATATCAACGCAAGTGACTCCATTTTCTTTGTGTACCTCACAATGAGCTCCACTGCTTAAAGGAGCAGAGGAGAGCCTCTCACACCACCTCGGAGGTGTGATCTCAGACCACATCCAACTGACACCATGCTCCACAGATGAGAAGCTGAGGCCTGGCAAGGGGAAGGTACTCGTCCAGAACACAGGCCTATCTTAAAAGGACCAGAAGTTTATTGAATGTTCTTTCCTCTACTCCACATTGGGAAGGGAAAAATGCAGCCTCCTTTTTTTTTTTTTTTGGGTGCCAGTGATTAAGAGAGATATGCCTTTGCTAAAGGATACCATGATTTTATTGATTCATTTACTTAAAAAAATTTATGTAGTGGCTAATGTGAGCCAGGCAGGGATCCATCATGCCAGATTGCAGACATCCATGGAGAACCCCTGGATGTGGCTCTCTACGCCTGTGGTTCTCAGCACATGGGTTTGAGCTGGTTGCAGTGGTGAGCCCTGAATGCCTGTAAGAAATGCAGATTATCTGGCCTGACTTGTGCTGTATCTGGGCTGAAATGTACTGAATCAGAAAATCTGGGACTGGGGCCCAGCAATCTGAACAAGCTCTCCAGGTGATTGATGCTTGCTAAACATTAAGAACCACTGTTCTAGACCACAACCAAGAACCCTGGCCTCTGATGTCATTTCCTAACACTCTTGTTTTTTACTTATTTATTTTTTTGAGATGGAGTAGTGCTCTGTCGCCAGGCTGGAGTGCAGTGGTGCGATCTCGGCTCACTACAACCTCTGCCTCCCGGGTTCAAGCAATTCCCATGCCTCAACCTTCCAAGTAGCTGGGACTACAAGTGAGTGCCACCATGCCCGGCTAGCTTTTTGTATTTTAGTAGAGATGGGGTTTCACCATGTTGGCCAGGATGGTCTTGATCTCCTGACCTCATGATCTACCTGCCTCGGCCTCTCAAAGCGCTGGGATTACAGGCATGAGTCACCGCGGCCCGCCTTTATTTATTTTGTGAGACAGAGTCTCACTCTGTTACCCGGGCTGGAGTGCAATAGCACAATCTCAGCTCACTGCAACCTCCACCTCCCGGGTTCAAGCAATTCTCCTGCCTCTGCTTCCCAAGTAGCTGGGATTACACACATGAGCCACCACACCCAGCTAATTTTTGTATTTTTAGAGACGGGGTTTCACTATGTTAGTCAGGCTGGTCTTGAACTCCTGACCGCAAGTGATCCAGCTACCCTGGCCTCCCAAAATGCTGGGATTACAGGTGTGAGCCACCGTGCCTGGCCCATTTCTTAACACTCCTGACCAAGTCTTGAGTTGCAGAGTCTGAAATGTAAAGATGCCTTCTGCTGCCCCAAGAACAAGTAAACATTCCAGAGGGCTAGGGCTCCTAAGAAAGTCAGTCCCTGGTACCCTCAACTTTTCTTCCTCTATTACCCAAATTCCCATTTTCTGCACTTTCTGTTCCTCGGGGAAGGATTTCTTCCTCCACCAGCTCAGGTACTAGCTCACCTTCCTGGGTCCTGGAGCCCTCGTAGTCTACAGCCTGCCCCTTCTTAAGGATCTTGATGGTGGGATAGCCACTCACATCAAACCTGCTGGCCAGCATAGACGCCGAGGTTGCATCGATCTTAGCAACAGGAATGGGAGGATCATTATCCTTTAATGTGCTGGCAATTTTTTCATATTCTGGAGCAAACTGCTTGCAATGTCCACACCTAACAATCAGATTAGGGAGGGGAAAAACATTAAGTGTACCTATGGAGAGTCAAATCCAATGATACATACTGCTATGGTTTGGATGTGGTCTGTCCACACCACAATGTTGAAATCTGATCCCCAATGTGGTAGTGTTGGGAGGTGGGACCTAGTGGGAAGGGTTTAGGTCATAAGGGTGGATCCCTCATGAATAGGTAAATGCACTTTCAGGAATGTAGCTTAAAAGAGCTTGGCATGGCCCAGCATGGTGGCTCACACCTGTAATTCTAGCACTTTGGGAGGCTGAGGCAGGTGGATCATCTGAGGTCAGGAGTTTGAGATCAGCCTGGCCAACATGGTGAAACCCTGTCTCTACTAAAAATACAAAAAATTAGCTGGGCGTAGGAGTGGGCACTTGTAATCCCAGCTACTCAGGAGGGTGAGGTGCAGGAGAATCGCTTGTACCTGGAGGCAGAGGTTGCCAAAGACAAGACTGTTACCGATGCTCCAGCCTGGGCAACAAGAGCGAATCCCAAAAAAAAAAAGAGAGCAAGCTTGGCTTCCTCCACACCATGTGGTCTCTGTATGTGCCCACTCTCCTTCCACTTACTGCCAGGAGTGGAACCAGCATGAGGCCCTCACCAGAAGCTGAGCAGATGCTGGCACCATGCTCTTATACTTCCCAGCTGGCAGAACTGTGACTGAAATAAATCTCTTTTCTTATAGATCACCCAGTCTCAGGTAGTCTGTTATAGCAACACAAAATGGACCAAAACACAAAAATGAGAACTTTTAGAAATATCTGCAGTTAAGAGAGATACAACAAAACATAAAGAAGTTCAAAGTCGGGCCGGGCGCGGTGGCTCACGCCTGTAATCCCAGCACTTTGGGAGGCCGAGGTGGGTGGATCACAAGGTCAAGAGATCGAGACCATCCTGGTCAACATGGTGAAACCCCGTCTCTACTAAAAATACAAAAAATCAGCTGGGCATGGTGGCACGTGCCTGTAATCCCAGCTACTCAGGAGGCTGAGGCAGGAGAATTGCCTGAATCCAGGAGGCGGAGGCTGCGGTGAGCCGAGATCGCGCCATTGCACTCCAGCCTGGGTAACAACAGTGAAACTCCGTCTCAAAAAAAAAAAAAAAAAAAAAAAAAAAAAAAAAATTCAAAAAAAAAAAAAAAAAAAAAAAAAAAAAAGAAGTTCAAAGTCAAACAGGTCTAGGTTTAAATTTCAGCTCTGCCCTAGGCAAATACTTTCAACATCTAAACCTCAGTCTTTGGCTGGCACGGTGCCTCACGCCTGTAATCTCAACACTTTGGGAGGCTGAGGTGGGCAGATCACTTGAGCCCAGGAGTTTCAGATCAGCCTGGTCAACATGGAGAAACTCCATCTTTACAAAAAATACTTTAGGAGGCTGAGGCAGGAAGATCACTTGAGGCCAAGAGTTCAAGACCAGCCTGGCCAACATGCTGAAACTCTGCCACTACTAAAAATACAAAAAGTAACTTGGCGTGGTGGCAGGCACCTGTAATCAAGCTACTCGGGAGGTTGAGGCATGAGAATCACTTGAACTCAGGAGGTGGAGGTTGTGATCAGAGATCATGCCATTGTACTCTGGCCTGGGCAAGAGTGAAACTGTCTCAAAAAATTTTTTTTAATTTCTCAGTTTTAACTTCAAATATGATAAATATTGATAAACATGACCCACATAAAGCTCTTCGAGGTCCTCACTTTTTAAGAGTGTTAAAGGATCTTTGAACCAAAAAGGATGAAATCTGATAATTTATGAAAGAGGAATAATCTCATAGATATGTTAAAAGGACTACTTAAATTTTTGGGGGGACAAGAATCTTGCTCTGTTGCCCAGGCTGGAGTACAGTCGCATATTTCAGCCAGTTGCAAACTCCGCCTCCTGGGTTCAAGCAATTCTCCTGCCTTGGCCTCCCGGGTAGCTGGGACTACAGGTGTGCACCACCATACCTGACTAATTTTTGTATTTTTAGTAGAGACGGGGTTTCACCATATTGGCCAGGTTGGTCTCAAACTCCTCGTCTCAAGTGATCTGCCCGCCTTGGCCTCCCAAAGTGCTACAATTACAGGCATGAACCACCACACCCAGCCTATTTAGATGCTTTATAAAAAACACTTGTGCTATGCGTGACCCTCAGGCACTGGACAAAAGTGAGTATATCCTGACTATTTGGTCTCAGAAGTGAAACAGGGAGAGCAGGAGACAGAAAAGCAAAGCAGGGGTCATGAGATACAAAACAGCAGAGGAGAGCTAAGGGAGGAGAGGAACATGAGAGCTCTAATGGACTGTACCAGGAGGGGTAATGACAGTAAAAGAAGTGGGGATGCCTGACTAGTCCCCCGCAGGGCCTGCTGTATAGTAAAAACTCCACCACACAGGCCAACAGCCTGCGCTTGGAGCAGCTGCCTGAGCACCAGCCATTGAGGGAAGAGGAAGGCGGGTGGCCTGAGACAGGTTGGGGCAGAATCTGTAACAAGGACGTGTCTGTTACCAACAGAGGGCTCTGTGTGATTGCTGCTTGTTAAATGCCCGTCCCCCAGCTGTGACCATCAGAGAATGTATTCATCTTTAACCCACTGGACTAAGAGGACAACGCCTTCCATGAGGGCTGGCTCACTGGCCGTTCAACGTAAAGTGGTAGAAAGACTGAGCTCCCAGCATTTCTACAGCTAGAGTGCAAGTTCCTGCACCCAGACACTGCCACCCCCCAGGGTGTGGATGCCCTGGTGAGGGGCTGAGTGCACGGAGCACAGCGATTGTCCACCTGCAGGAATTAGAATGCGGTCCTTACCAAGGAGCATAGAACTCCAGCAGCACCGTGTCTTTGTCAGCCACAAAATTATCAAAGTTTGCATCATTTAAGACCAAGACTCCATTTTCTTCCTTAACTTCCAAGTCGTCATCTTCCTCCTCATCATCTTCCTCCTCCTCCTCCTCTTCATCCTCAATGGCATTTTCTTTGTTAGAAGAATCTGAGTGAAAATGCCCATACTGGTTAGAAACCTGGTGGTGACTCTTCTTAAAACTTTCCTAAAACCCAAACGCTTCGGAATTCGTCATGAGTCCTAGGAGGTCCCTGGGGCGCCCACCACGTGACTGGCTGGTGACATCAGGCCTCCCTCATGCCCGCAATTCTGTTCTAAGTTTGCCACTTAAAATTTCATTCAGAGGGAAGTCATAGCTAAATAGTATCTGAAAACCACAGCTCCAGAATATAAAGTCCAAATGTCCCAGTGAAAGCTGGAGGGCAGGACAGGTTACCCTTCCAGAGTCGCAGCCCCATGCCTTGCTCTGCAAACCTTGCCCTGAGCCCAGAGAGTCTCAGCATTGGCCACCTCCTCCCTACTCCCCTGTACCACCCTCTGCAATCTTCCCAGGCCTCAGTCCTCCAGCTCGGGCTCCGCTCTCTACATGTCACACTCTGAGTTTCAGGGGCATCGCAGTTCACGATCCCCCCAGCTTGTCTGTGTTCAAGATTATTGCTCAGTGATGTGCCTCCTCCTCCTCACCCTGTATGCTTTCCACAGGCAGGGCCTCAGGAACACCTCCCATGAACAAATTACCTGCCTGGCCCCAAAAGACTACAAACAGGAAATGAGTACTCAATCTTGACTTTTCATTGCAGAAGATGGAATACTAATTACATTTCTGAAAGGGGGTGACATTTTACCTCATACCCATAAAAAACAGCCTTTGGGGTTTTATAATCCTTGAGGAAAAGGCTCAAGGGTAAAGGGGAAGAGGGCGAGGAATCACATTTTACTTATAAAGGCACCTCTGAGTAATCTCCGGGGCAGAAGTTATTTTGGGCTGACAAACATAGAAATTGATGAGGCCAACATGTATCAAAAATTACACCTTTGTTTGGAAGCTAAGTTTTCTTCCTAGAATGTGAGAAATTGTGTATATTTACTTGTTCGAGGTTCAATTTAATTTTTTTTTTTGCCAAACCATAGATACAAAGAACATGGAAATGCTGTTTTTATTAACCAGGTTCTCTGGCTACTATCATACCAGTAAACAGAACTGGGCACAGTAAGCAAGGTAATTTCATTAACGCTGAAGCCAGAACGTTTCCAGGGGCCAATTACTCTTTTCTGGAGATGTGTCCCAGGAGGTAAATGAACGCTGCTAGTTATTGTTTGGGCCTGTGGGTGAGGTCAGGGCCTGAAACTTGCTCCTGGAATCCCTGAACTCCTGGGACTCATCAACTCTGATGAAGGAACCCTGCGGTGGACTCTGTGGCTACTTGGACTGGAGGCAGCCGGCACCCGCCCCACATAGCTGTGCTGCCCTCTGCTCCTCCAGCCCACTCCTTGGGTCTGCGTGGGGCAGGAGGAGGGGGGCAGCTTTGCTCATCACTGTCAACATTTAACAATATGCAAACATTACAGAAAAGCCAACAAGAATGCCCACCAGCTCATCAGTCACCCCCGCTCAGCCCTTTTCCTTTTTAGCATCCCACAGCTTTTCCTGACTTGCACATTCCTGTTCGTACTTCAGGCCCAAGCTCCTCCTTTGTCGGGGGAGGGAGAAACAGCTCTAAAATGCCAAAAGCAAACCCACCAATCTGAGATGAGCCTCTGCCTGCCACCTCTCCCTCCACAGCAGGAACTTCCCAGGCGCTGTCAGAAGTGCAGGTGGCAGAGGAAGCCAGCCTGGGCGCAGGCCCACCTCCCACTCTGGGGTCTCAGGACTGTGTGTCTCTGACGGCACAGGCAGGGGCCAGGCTGACATCTCCCAGAGGAGGAGAGGGCAACCTAATGTTCCAAAGGTTTGCTGGTCTCCCGCTTCAGATCATTCTAGACCCCTAAGAGGGAGAAAAAAGAAAAGAGCCTCTGCTCTGGGCTATTCAGAAAATCTTACCCACCACTCTATTTACCTGTGCCTTTGAAAGAACCATGTGAGGATACACATCTTGCTCTGATATCATTAACTAAGACTAGGCCCAAATATTAGGTTGGTACAAAAGTAATTGCGGGTTTTGCCATTTTTTAAAAATGGCAAAAAACCCAATTACTTTTGCACCAACCTACCAACCCAATAGTAACTAACATCCCATCATTCCAGGACTGAAGGCCTCAGCTTGTTTTTTCACATTCACATCAGACCAAAGCCCCTTCTATTTCTGACTGGCACCCTGTCCTTGTGAATTAGAGGCTGTGGTCTCTGCCCTAGGCAAAGGGATCCCGCCTCCAGCAGTCCTGTAAGGAAAGGGCTGAGAACTAGGCTGACCTGTGAGACCCTAGTCACAGTGGCCTTCCACAGGGCCCCTCACTTGAGAGTCCATCCAAAATGACTTGGGGACTTGATGCCGAGATATTCTGCAGTTTCTCTGCTCCAGTCAGGGCCAGTAGGCACCATGCTGTGTTCACACGGGCCCCTGGCTGGCAGTTAGGTAGGGCTTTGGGGCCATCCGTATCCACTCTCACTACCTAGCTGCCCTGCCCAGTAAGAGTCAAAGTTACTTGCAAACAGATGGGAAGACTGGAGGAAGGTCAGAAGTAAAGCACTGGGGACTTAATCTACTTTTCCAGCTGGGAGTCACAGCTAGGAGAGGAAGGGAAACTCAATAATTGGCTCAGTGCACAGCGTTGTAGTGAAGAGCCCTAAAACATGACCACATGGGCAACTCCTTTCCAGATGTGCTCTTACCTATGGTCAGTCTCAAGTAGGCTCTCAACACTACTGAGTGATAGAGTTCTCATGATTAAGTGGGAGCTGACTAGCCGCCATGGGACACAGCATTCCTAAGGAGCAATTTATTTCTCAACCCTTTTAAAAAATGAATTTTGGCCAGTTGCAGTGGATCATACCTGTAATCACAGCACTTTGGGAGGCCAAGGCAGGTGATCACCTGATGTTAGGAGTCTGAGACCAGCCTGGCCCACATGACAAAACCCTGTCTCTACTAAAAATACAAAAATTAGCTGGGCGTGGTGGCACATGCCTGTAATCCTAGCTACACAGGAGGCTGAAGCAGGAAAATCACCTGAACCCAGGAGGCAGAGGTTGCACTGAGCCAAGATCATGCCACAATACTCCAGCCTGGGTGACAGAGTGAGACTGTCTTATTAAAAAAAAAAAAAAAAGAATTCCATTGTCTTTTTAAAGGATAAACAAAATGATAGGGCATTCTCTATGTAATTAAGAACTCTGAACTGCATGACCCCTCCCTTTCCATCCCTCCCCAGCTAACAGACAAGCCCAGGATTGATTCCTCTGCAATTTGGGAAGGTGTGGGCTCTAGACTCTGATCTATGAGAAACCCACACATCCCTGCAAGCAAAACACTCCACATTCAGTGGGAAACACTTTTCACTGGGCTTCATTTTTAAAGGTGGATATTCCAGGATAGAAAACATATCCAGAACCTTTCAGCACCTTCTGAAAAGGTGCAACCTTCCTCAGCATGAGACAAATGAACTCCCACGTTCATCTCCACATTGCTCAGTCCACATGCTAAGGTCCCTCCTGAAATGTGGGACCCTAATCTAAGCAGGTTGCTGCAGTCCCTGTCCACTCCCACGGGGCACACCTGATCACAACACTGGGTTCCTGCCCAGACGCAGGCAGCTCCTTTCAGGATGTCCTCACTCTCCATCCTCAGATGATCATTCTCATCTCCACCAGAGAAGTGCCTGAGACAGCTTCACTAACTACCATCCAGCCACTACTGAAGAGTTTCTATTAAACACAGAAACAAGAACTTTGTTGTCAGCTATGGTATCATTACAGCTGATATTTATTATATGCGCCAGGCACTGTGCTGGGCTCTTAAACATGCCACTTCACCCCTTAAGGGAGATTGTATTACAGGCCATATTACACTTTGCAGATGAAGAAATTGAGATGCAGGGAACTTCAGTCACCTGTCCAAGGATCACAAAGCTAGAGGGTCCTGACCACTTAACTGCTATGCTATATTGTCGCATTAGATTTTCTTCTCAATACACCCAAAGTTTTTGGTGGAATCATTTAGATTTTCCACATTTTTATGGCTCTGAAAATAATTATGTCTCAGGAATGAAAAGAGAAGGGAAGTTTAACAGTTCCTTAGCATGAAACACAGGTGAATTTCCACTTACTTTTAAATCTAAACAAACCAATCCCACAAAAAAGCAGACAACAAACAGGATCAGAATATTTTCCTTTCCTATTTCAGCAGGAAGGATGTGTAGAGCACAGGAACCTTCTAACCTGAGACACAGAAAGCCATGCAACCTGAGGCTTAAGCCATCAGGGCTTACCCTGTATTTAGTAACTGTGTTGGGGGAAGGAGGGTATTTGGGTGCCTAGACACCACTGAGCTGTTTGAATTTAAAATGTAACAGAAGCAAAAAGGAAACAAACAAACGAAAAGCCTCAAGACTTGAAACATTTGAGGGGTGGGGTAGTGCAGCCCTGAAATAAATCTCTTGTACAGGTAATCTGTGAATCTATGACAGGCTTTGACAATGAAGGGCCGAGGCACATCCTCTGGGATGAGAAGCGGTCAAGGTAAGCCCACAAAGTGGCTCACGCCTGTAATCCCAAACACTGGGAAGTTAAGGTGGGAGGACTGCTTGAAACCAGTTCGAAACCAACCTGGGAAACATAGTGAGACCCTATCTCTACCCCCCCCCAAAAAAAAAAAATTAGCCAGTCCATAGCTTGGTGCTTTCAAAAACAAACACCACCACCAACTGCGGTCCAAGCTCCTTGGGAGGCTGGGGCAGGAGGATCCTATGCGCCCAGGAGTTTGAGGCTGCAATGAGCCATGATCATGAAACTGCACTCCAACCTGGGCAACAGTGGCAAGACCTTGTCTCCAAAAAAATAAAAAATAAAAAAAATAAACGGAGCTAGAAGCCCCAGAAGGCCTGCCCTTGGCCATGATGACCTTTGGGATTCCTAGGCTCACCCCGGGAGCAACTGCTTCCCAGGGACTCTACTGTGTTAGTGACCTCTGACCCAAAGGATAAACTTGCTGGTCCTAATAGCTCCTAAAGCGACTCTTTCAGCCCTCTCAAGAATCCCCCCCAAAACAGAATCACTGGATCGAAACCCTTAAAACAGTGCTATCGTACTTTTTCGCTATGTTCCAAAAACTATCTTCCACCCACACTGGTCCTCAAAATTCACTGTGCCTCCCGAGGTTCATTCTGCCTGTGTCTCAATGGAGAAGTGACTTAAATCGCAGATTCAGGGGCCCACACCTGCATTCTGCTTCAGTGTATTTTGGGTATCTGTATTTAAATAAGCACTCAGGCGATTTGGGTAAAGGTCTCAAGACACAAATTTTAAGCAGCCCCGCTTTCTGGTTCCTTTCAGCAGGTGTTTTTCTCGCCGAGTATGGGTTTTCACTTCCTTTCCTATTTGGGCAAAGACTCTCTTTGAATCAGTGACCCACACAGAAGTTACTCAATGTGTTTGAAAGGGTGTAAAGTTCACAATTTCCCTACACACTAATATTAGAAAAGAGTGTATATTTATATTGGAACAAACTCAGTAAGTTAAAAAGCTAGTGATTAAAAGTCAGGGCAGAGAAAGAAGGTTAAGACCAGTACCGGGCTACTATTCTCTAAGAATGAGGACCTTTTCTTAACTAGTACTTCCTAATCTTCAGAGTTCTCTTATGGTTGCAGTTAGCTGATTTCGAAGAAAAACGCAGGAACCATGACCAGTAGCTGTTACTATTCCGCTGGAGTGCGCGCTTCCTAGGCAGGGACCACACTCACCATCTCTTCCTCCCAAAACCGAGTGCAGGAACTGGCACAAAGTAAATAAAAGGCGCAAACCAAGCCATCCCTTTCTCCCTCGAACCAGCATCTTTGGATTAATCATTTCCAAATCTGCAGACCACATTTTAAGAGGTAAAATGCTTGCTGCTCCAAAGAACTCGCGCTTGGTTCTTCACGCCCTCGCCCCTTCTCTTCTGTGGCTCCCTGTCCCTTCCCACTCCCTGGGCGTGTTCGCTTGGAGAGTCAGCCTGAACCTGAGGAAAATCAGCAAATTAGGGCCAAGGAGCCAGCAGCAAAACAGGCGCTTTGCAGCCCTCTCCAAGCCTCGGGTGACAGGGGGCTTCCAGGGAGTCGGAGCCCAGGAGACTCTGGCAGCCTTCCGCTCCCGGGAGCCCCAAAGCGATCCAACCACTGCCACCACCCCCGCCCCTTCAACTCCGCCAAGTTTGCCCCGGGCTCGGCGCCAGTCGCTAGTTCTGGGGCGGACCGCGCGGAAGCCCGCCAGCTGGGGTCGCAGCGCCCGAGCCCCCGCACAGCTCTGCAGTCCCCGCAAGCACAGCCAGCCCCACAGCGCGCTCGTGCTCACCTTCGTCCGGGCCATCGGCGCCCGCCACGACCAGCAGCTGCGCCAGCGCCAGCAGCAGCAGGAGTAGGCAGACTTTCCGGGGCCTCATGGTGACGGAGGCGGAGCGCGGCCTCCTGGTGTCCGCGGCCGCTGCGCGCTCCGGGAGCTCCGGGTCTGGCCAACAGCCCTTCGCTCCCGAGCGACGCTGGAGGGCCGGAAAAACCCACGGGAAGTCGGCCCCGACGAAGGGTGGGGGGCGGAGGAAAACGCGGGCCGGCCAATCCCAGTGCGACGCCGGCGCGGACCGCGTGCGCCTCAGTCGCGTCGAGTCAGCTCCGCCGCTCTAGGACCTCCTCCGTTCTGCGCGCGGCCCTCGACTGCGCGTTTAAAACTCCGAGCCCTAACATGAGGTGCCCTCTTCTGATTGGCTGCGCCACGGCCACCAATCAGCGGCTGCCACTCGGTTTGCCCGGAGCGCACAGGCCGAGAGAAGGAGCGGGGGAGAACAAAGGCGGCGGGCCGGGCACGGCGGGGGCGGGACCTGAATACGCCTCGGGGCGCGATTGGCCATCGGTGCCGGGGGCGGGGCAGGAGAGGCGGAGCCTGGGAATTGTGAAGCGAGGCTCGGCTCGGCTCGGCTCGGCTCGGCTCGGCTCGGCTCGGCTCGGCTCGGCTCGGCTCGGCGTCCTGCAGTGGAGCTGGGCTGGAGGAACACGTGTCGGTACCGGAGCGGTGGGGGGCTTGGCTGTCCTAGCAAGCCGCCGGGGCTCCGGGAGGCTGGAGACCAACGCCGGCGGAGAAGCACGAACCTGCCGGTGGGAAGAGGGCAGAACGGGGCTTCCAAGTCGGCTACACGTTCTTGGGCTTCTTAATTTCTTTTTCTTCTCTAGCAAATAAAAGTTTGCATTTCCCTCCGGATTACTGAGCTAGAGAGCGGGGAAGCATGCAGTAAAGTGAATCCAGACTAGAATTTGGGGAAGCCTCCCTCCAAGATTTCATCTCGGAGAAACAAGCCATCAGATTCTTATCTAAACTTTGCCTCGTCTTATTTGGTCCTCTAGTGATTTTCTGCAAAAGAAAATATCATGGCCGGGCGCGGTGGCTCACGCCTGTAATCCCAGCACTTTGGGAGGCCAAGGCGGGTGGATCACGAGGTCAAGAGATCGAGACCATCCTGGTCAACATGGTGAAACCCCATCTCTACTAAAACTACAAAAAAATCAGCTGGGCATGGTGGTGCGTGCCTGTAATCCCAGCTACTCAGGAGGCTGAGGCAGGAGAATTGCCTGAACCCAGGAGGCGGAGGTTGCGGTGAGCCGAGATCGCGCCATTGCACTCCAGCCTGGGTAACAAGAGTGAAACTCTGTCTCAAAAAAAAAAAAAAATAGGCAATCTAGTGGTTTACACAGATGTGAATATAAGCTTGAGGTTTTCCCTTTTGACCACTTTGGAGAAGAAAACTAGGTTAAGATGATGATTTTTGTATTTCAGGAAAGAGGCCTGTAATGTGTATTAAGTTTGAGGCTTTTTTTTTAACACCTGAGAGTTTTAGAAGGCAAATGGGGGAAAAAAAAGAAAAAGAATAGAAACTCGAGTTCAGGAGTATTTTCTCGTGTGTGCAGATTATTACGCGAGGAAGAAAAAAATGGGTAACTCACAGACCTTAGCAATTAAAATATTTAATAATTTTTTGTTGAAAGCCAATAATCTGATGGTTCCTGGTCAATTTTGTGGGTCAGAACATTATGCAACTAACTCTGCACTACACACTGATTTCTTAGAGTGCTGTGAATGTCGGCTATCAGACAGTTCAATATCATATTATTTTATTTTTTGTTTTATTTTATTTTTTGAGACAAGAGTCTCGCTTTGTCGCCCAGGCTGGAGTGCAGTGGCGCCATCTCCGCTCACCGCAACCTCCACCTCCCGGGTTCAAGTGATTTTCCTGCCTCAGTCTCCCTAGTAGCTGGGACCACAGGCGCCCCGCCACCACTCCCGGCTAATTTTTGTATTTTTAGCAACTAAAAGGTCTGGTGTGATGGCTCACGCCTTTAATCCCAGCACTTTGGGAAGCCAAAGCGGACAGATCACGAGGTCAGATGGAGACCATCCTGGCCAACATGGTGAAACCCTGTCTCTACTAAAAATACAAAAATTAGTTGGGTGTGGTGGCACGTGTCTGTTAAAAAAAAAAAATAGCCATGTTCTTCAAAAAGACAGATAAGTCGGAGTTCTCATCTTCTCGTTTCTTATGACTTTGTTAAACTAAGAGGAATAAGGATCCAATTTGCACAATTGTGAGACAAATACAACTGGCCCTTTGTTGATACAAAGATGGGAAGAAAACAAAGTGCTGTCTATATATGTATATAAACACACATATATCTTGTAGAAATTAAAGTAACAATGTTCTTTTTAAAAGCATTTAGAGCGGGGTGTGGTGGCTCACGCCTGTAAACCGCAGCACTTTGGGAGGCAGAGGAGGTGAGTGGATCACCTGATGTCGCGAGTTCAAGACCAGCCTGACCAACATGGTGAAAACCCGTCTCTACTAAAAATAGAAAATTAGCCAGGCATGGTGGCATATGCCTGTAATTCCAGCTGCTTGGGATGCTGAGGCAGGAAAATTGCTTGAACCCCGGAGGCAGAGGTTGCAGTGAGCCGAGATCACGACGTTGTGCTGAGATCATGCCATTGTACTCCAGCCTGGGCAACAAGAACAAAAAAAAAAAAGGGGAATTTAGGGCTGGGCGTGGAGCCTGTAATCCCAGCATTTAGGAGGCTGATGTGGGAGGATCACTTGAGGCCAGGAGTTCAAGACCAGGCTGAACAACAAAGTGACATCAACCTCACCCTCCACCCTACATCAACTCCATCTCTACAAAAAGAAAACTTACAAAAATTAGCCTTGCCGGGCGCGGTGGCTCAAGCCTGTAATCCCAGCACTCTGGGAGGCGGAGGCGGGTGGATCACGAGGTCAAGAGATCGAGACCATCCTGGTCAACATGGTGAAACCCCGTCTCTACTAAAAATACAAAAAATTAGCTGGGCATGGTGGCGCGTGCCTGTAATCCCAGCTGCTCAGGAGGTTGAGGCAGGAGAATTGCCTGAACCCAAGAGGCGGAGATTGCGGTGAGCCGAGATCGCGCCATTGCACTCCAGCCTGGGTTACAAGAGTGAAACTCCGTCTCAAAAAAAAAAGAAAAAAAAAAAAAATTAGCCTTGCATGGTCGCACACATCTGTGGCCTAAGACAAGAAGATCTCTTGAGCCCTGGAGTTTAAGGATGAACTTAGCTCTACTATTGCACCACTGCACACCAGCCTCAGTGTGGATGACAGCTGGTTTTTTTTTTTTTT